>NC_137454.1:346622857-347188781 GCF_964235325.1 Thermobia domestica | reverse complement strand
CGTGCTATTTAAACTCAGGGGATAGTTTTTCCTGCCCTCATTAAATGATGTCCCTTGTTGCATTTCTATAAGGGTAAGTTATTTCCCTTGTATACAGGTGAAATTTTTGTTATTATAAACTCGTGTTTCTACCTGTTTTTCGTAAGATACAAACAAGCTATTTTCTATAATTTTATGATTCAAGTTCCATCAGTCCATGCTACTTAGGAGTGACACAGTATGGGAAACTTTTCTTTCGTCCTTACGTTTTGCACACTGGAGTAATCATATGTTTAAAATGCATTCTGATGATTATGATTTCTTTAACGTACCAAAGTAGTCGGGAGGGATATTTTGCCACCTACACTATAATATGTTGCAACGGCGCAGACTTTCCAAAATTTATGTGGGTGCATATCAATGGAAGAACGTGCTAACCTATATCTTTTAGGAAAGTCTCGATATTTGATTGATTTCTTTTCGGTTAAAATCTTTTATGAACATTATATAAAGGGCTATAGTGTGATAAAGTAAAATATAACGGTACTATAAGGATAAGTTGGGGCTACCTCAGTTCAATCGGTAACACGGATGATTTAAACGCACGATAAACGGGTAAAAACAAACAAAAAAAATCTTGTGGGTGCGCCGCACTACATTATAGCTATTATTTGCGTGGGTGCCGGAGTCTCGGAGCACCCACGTAGTCGGGGCGTATGATTAATTGTATAATCTCTTGCACATCATCTATGCTACGGATGTTAAAACTACAGTTTCTTGACAGTGCTTTTGATAAATTTGATGTAAGCAAGAAGTTCAATAAATTGCAGGGTATCAATTCTTAGTTTGTGGATATGTGATGAAAAGAACTTCTGACAAAGATGTTATCTATTTTTAAATTAATAAAGTATGATATTTCTCCGTTGAAACATCTACATAATTTCAACTGAAGAGAAGCCAAAGTGGAAAACTAAAAGTGTATGGAAGTAAACGAACCAGAAAATAAATATTTCTCATAAATAAATACCATAATATTACCTGCTTCATTGAATACTTAAAAGTCCCAAAATGATCTAGGGGAGATCTTTAACACAGATTTACAGTATTTATGTTCTGTCTAATATGTGATAATAATTATGGAAAACAAGTACAGTGAAGCCTGGAGAGGTTTACCTGGATAAATGTGAAACCTTAGTTATTGGGATTTTTGTTTCTCAGCATTACCTATAGAACCGTAGCTAGCAGAGGCGAGCGGGGCCGTTGTCTCGGGCGCTGATAGCAAGAGGGCGCCGAACGAGCAAGGAGAAAGAAAAAGCATTGGAAATGAGTAAACGACACGTTGCCCCGAAAGAGTATTGGCGCCCTTTTAAATCAATAGTTTGAACGGTTTGCAAAGAAATAGATTTGGTTAAATAAATTTCTTGCTCTCTCCGCTTGCAATTCAAACGTTTCGTTCAATAAGTCACAACAAGTTTTTACTTATTACTTAAATAAAGTTATAATATATGATTTGTTAATGACGATGTAATATACAAGGTGCCGAGTAATGACTTATAATTTAGGTAGGGGCGTATCAAAATCAAAGACTGACAAAGTCTGAAATATGTGTTTCTGCGTTATGATATTGATCGGTTACTTAGACACACTACCCAATCGCATTAGTCGCTGTGGGAATGAAGTTATGAATATGAGAGGAGAGAAGAGAACATGCAAGCTGTTGTTTGCGCGGGAACTTTAAAAATGAGAATAAAACGGCGAATAATAACATTTTTGAAGTAGAAAAATCTGTAGAATAAGGGCTTAAGGGGTCAGAACCCTACCCAACGAATTTCGTCCTTTTTAAAGACGGATCCCTACCAGTGATTTTTTTTATTCCATTGACATATGAAGTGCTTCCAACCCGAAGGAGTTTATTGGCATCATTTCTCCATCAACTCTTCTATCGCCAGGATTCTTTTGTGCATACTCAGGGGTAAAAGTGGATCTGAAAAGGTAGGGGGATTGTGGGTAGCGGCATGACGTCACACCGTCTCCCCTGCCTATCTTTGCCCATTATAATGTTTTAGGAACTGGGAGGACGCCGTACATATTTCTTCGAGAGGAGGGGGGAATGATTGAGTTGAAACGTAACCATGCTGTGTGGTTAAAAAGTTTTAAACCAAATTGGATTGTTTGGCAACGATGGGTGATCACTTGCAACCCAACTGCATTAACCGTTGGGTCAACAAAATTACTATATGTCACTGTAGAATATTTTAAACCAATATTTGGGTCTTACCTGGTTAACGGAAAGTGTCAATATGCGTGAAACATATAGTCTAAAAGAAGCTGATTTACGTGGACAATTTAGTACTACAAAAATTACAACATTTGATTTTTATTTACTGGCTATTTAGTCGACATTATACAGAGTTATATCTTGACAAAGCAATGATTAGCTCCGGCCCAAGCGGAAGGCTACAGACGAAGAAAATAGCGCTGAAAATAAAAGAACATTGCATCGAAGCCACAATGCATGAACAATATTTTGCTTATCTGTTATTCTTATATCCTAGCACATAAGAACAACCAATGGCACGACTGTTACACATGTAACTGTTGCCACACTATTCACAAGTTTAAGAAACTATTATTGTGACCAATTACGGAAAACATAGAACGTTATTTGTTACTTGGAATAAATGTCAAGTATACTGCGAAAAGCTTTGAAAGACTACTTTTACTGGCTGTGAGCAATGCAAATACTCGAAGTCAGTGAATAATTATATCTGAGATGCTTGGAAGGCGATATCACTCGTGTTGCGCCTAAACCATTTTGTTCTTGATACTCCCATCAAACCTACCAAACACGCTAAGTACCTAGGTGTTACATTCAATACTCACCTCACATGACGACCTCGCTTTGCTCAGCTTCTCACCCAAGTCTACAGTGGACTGAATCTTCTCTGCCGACTCACTGGCACAACCTAGGACCTGCAAGAAGATACCCTTCTCACAACATATAAGGTGTTCCTCCGACCTGTCCTCACCTATGGGTTCTCAGTTTGGGTCAATGCACATTCATCGTTCTACAATAAGCTTAAGATCCTCGAACGACGGATATTGTATATCGTATAAAGTTACCCAGCCCTACACAAGATCTGTATGATCGCATCTCCTTTCCTCATATCCTTTACCATATTGAAAAACTTCGACTTTTCTACATCACCAATACACTGGCTCAAAAGCACCCCTTTCTCCTTGATATTGTATATACAATATACCAAAAGCAACCATAAGTGGTTGAATGTGTCATACACTGTACATATATATATTGTACAAATACCACATGTGAGTAAGTTTAACTTGATTTTTCTCCATTTTTAAAGATGTGGCTTAGACCACGGTTGCGCTCACCCCTTCAATTGTTCTTAGGGAAAGAAAATAAGATAAAAAAAAAATACAGTAAAATGTCCGTAACTATGAATTTCTGAAGAGACAAGACATGAAATTTGATATATGGACTTCCCATTTAAAATAATTATATACGTGTTTCGCCGGTTTAAAAAAAAATATTTCTCTTACAAGGGAAGAGACAAGAAAAATATAACAGGAAAAAACTTCTTTCTGCTAGTTTTTAGAAATAACTTCTTTTTATTTCATTGTACACATTATGAGATGCTTATTATAATAGATTTATTTGTGAATTGATACATTGTTGTGGAAACTAAGTTACTATATTTCTCTGTTGTAAAATAAATCAAAAATTTCCTTAAATAAATAAGGAAATGTTTTTGGATTGCCTATTCGTTGAGTATCATTTTCAACTGTAGTGATACAGTATTAACATTGTGTGAGAACTATAGAAATATTAAACCTTGAAAAACGGTATCAGTTTTTCTTCAGAGACGAAAAAGAAGCCCTGAAAACCATCCAATGCCATGATATAGTACTGGATGACTTGTTATACAGTACTGAATGAGCAAGTGAGGTTTAGAAACCACACCTGTTCTTTCCATCCAAATGTGTTTATAAACCACACTGATTTATTCGATAACTATAGGTTTGTTTATATACCACGTCAGATTCTAGGGGGTTAAAGAAGAAAGATTTGATAAGTTCTCAGAATGATCTACAGATGGCAGCACAAGATTGATCGAACTACTATATGATTATACTCGTAGGCCATCTTCCGTAATGGCAGCTTTTTATTATTGTCGGGATCAGCAAACAATATTAGAAGCAATTGGTAATATTTATGTCGTTCAAATACAGTTTTTACGTGGCTGATTGAAAGACATGAATAGAGTATGTAAATTAAATTTATAGTAGGGATGATACTAAAAGTACTCGAATAAAAGACTTCATTGAATACATGTTAGCAAGTAGACGTCCGAGTTTCAACGCTATCACGAAAATCTGGAAGATGGATGGTGATTGGCGAATAGCTTAATTGTAATCTAATAGGTCTCTTACATCTGACATTATTGGAAGTGCACAATATGATGCTTCACGATCGCAGATTAGAAGTGAATCTGGATGGACCAGCCAGTAGCGACGCTAGTTATAATTTCGTGAGAGGGGCAACTTAGGGACTGGAGAAATTTTGGGGAGAAGCTATTTTTTTGTATATCAAAGATAATAGTTTCTATTGATGGATCTATTTTAGAATATGGCACGTCTGGGGATTGCGGGGAGCGCAGGGGCGGATAAAGTGCGAGGCGATCGCCAGAGGAGGAATCATTCTTATTTTATATATAAATAAAACCCATCCCAGAGTTTGGAGCTCTTAAAAGTAGCTCTAAATAGCAGTATTATAACCCACCGTTTCGCCCAGAAGTCAGTCCTGGATCCGTCCCTGCGGGGAGGCACCTGCATCTTTGCCCACTCTAACATCGTCACTGGAACCATGGCCGTTGTATGATAGTTTCAGTGTTAACAACAGATGCCCTCAAGAAATTATTAAATGATCATACCTTTGTATAAGGATTAGGATTGGAAAATAGATTTCTGGGCTGTCGGTATTTGTAGCCAATTAGCCCCTCATGTATATGAGGGATGACGTCCATCGGCGATCACACTATCCGATGAAAGAGAAGGAAGAAAAGATTGGGGAAGGAAGGAAGCAGCCTGGGACCTATATGTTAAGTACCATCCCGGCATTTGCCTGGTGTGAATGAGGAAAACCCAGGAAATCCTCACTCAAGATGGCTGGTCTGAAAAACCTCTTGCACTTTTTCGACCGAGTGTCCCCACTGGGAATCGAACCCGGGTCCGCTCGCAACAAAGGCGAGAGGATTAGCGACTTTACCACATAGGGCCAGTAAATGATTATATAATCTATCTACAGTGGCTAAACTCACTTAAATTTTTTTCAGCTAAACTTATCGCTAACACAAGATAGCAATAAAGGGAGCAAAATGTATCATACTTTTCATTGTACAGCTACAACATGCAGTAATCCTGGTGTTCTCAAAATAAATACTTTCATCTTTAACCTTACTTAAACTTGGCCCCCTACATAATTCGCTAACGATAAAATTAGTCTTCATCGTTACTGCATCGCTAGTGGTTCTTAGTGCTTCATTAGTATAGGCTCTAGAGCCAAAGCAATGATAGGATAAGTACACCCCTACTTCAACAACTAACGAAACAATTAGGCCATTTGTTACTGCATCGTTAGTACTTCCAGAAAACATTGATAGTTTCGTTAGTATTTCACTATTAGTGTAGATATGGCCAATTATATATCACGAAACTGCCGTGAGAAATACATGTGGAATTTTTCGTTGCATCAAATTTCTGCAAAATTCTAAATCACTAATTATCACTTCTAGTGTAATCGTTAGTGCTTCTTGGAGCACAAACTCTTAACATTAGTGTCTCAAGAGGTTGGATGCTACGAGCAAAAAACTTACATCTAGACCTGTAAGTATTAAACAAGTATAAGAAGCATATAAAAGACGAACTCCATTTTGGAGATTAGGAGACAGTGGCGGAACTAGCCTGGGGCCAGGGGGCGTAGGCCCCACAGTTTGTTTCAGTAACTAAAATAATTTTAGGTATTATTTATATATTTTTAAAAGTTTCTAGTAAACTCATGATATACCTATCATAGTCTGGGTTCTGGCTGTTTCATTAGTTCTTAACTTCTAAATCCTTCACTGCCAGGAGATCGTTCACTCCCCGCCCTCTGTGACTACATCTCTACACAAGGAATTTAAATATTTGAAAATCAGAGTAATTTACTCGCGAAAACTAAAATATATAATTGCAATCGGAACTACTTCATGATATTCAAATTTTGATCTAAAGGAACCAAAAACCTTTATTTTCGAAAATTTATGACAGGCAACTATACAGTATGTATAATTTCAAAAACGAGTTTTAATTTTGTAGTCTCAAAACAAAATAATGAATACGCCACTAATTATACTATTAAATTTGTCACAATCATAGGCGCCGACTTGAACAAAATATTGGGGGGAGGGCAAACAATGAATAAATGTATAATCATATTCAGCTGTTTTCTATCAATTGCTTGATGAAGGCTCCTTTCCGTCTCCCATATCTTGGTCCACTACTCCGTTGCGAAATTGACGGCCTAAGTGAAATTGTCTTAAAGGCATTAAAACAAATTCAAGTTCACAATTTCAGAACTTCACTACAACTTTGCGTAACACATTGATTTTTACTGTTCATGTCAGTGCTTCCAGAGTGTTGGCTGAAGCTTTAGCGCTCTATTAAAAACATCGTTTTGAAAACAGCATTTTCTAATAAGAAGGCCGTTCCTAATATTGAATGAAAGCCACGACGAAGTTTCCGATAAAAATTATTGCTGCTCTTTGCTCATTCTTCCTCGACTGGATTATATTGGAGGGGTGAGGACCCCACCTATAAATATTGGGGGGGGGGAAATTGTCCTCCCCCAAAAAAAGTCGGCGCCTATGGTCACAATTGAATTTCACAAAATACGTCTAGTTTAGATTATTGGTGATTGTTAAATTCAACCATAATCGTTAGCAAATCTCCTGGTTTGAGGAAGGGGCTAAACAATTCCAGGGATTAATTCCAATAAGTTAGCGTTGAATATGTTCAAAAGTACACTGTACTTGTTTCTTCTGTAGTGTGCCAAAGTGTATAACCTCTGTGGAGGGATATCTTGAACCTATGCTGTTCAATCTTGAGCATATAAATTTATCCTATAAGATATTAAGAGGGAGAGAACCATTCGTGAGAGATCTTGTACTAAATTGAAATGAACAGGAAGTTCAGTAGAGTGCAGTGCATATAATTCTTTGTATGTCTATTCACAACGAATATTCTCTCAAAAAAAGATGTTTCGATTTTCGAAAATTATAGGTACAACTTGTTTTTGCATTGCAAATTCTTCGTATTTTTTAACCGAGATAGTTACAAGTTGAAAATATAAAATGTTAATCTTGGAAGGACGCGAAAGGAAGTAAAAGTAATTTGAATAAGTAAATATCTTATTGTGGCAGAACACAGTGGTTACCTTTGCACACAGAACACAGAACTTCCATTTCTTAGTCAGTTACATTTCAAGGCAGATTCATCATTCATTGGTGGATGTTTATATAAAATTGTATCAATGGCGTAATCTTCCTTACCTAACTATTAATTCTATGAAAATTAAGAACTCTTACGTTAGTTCTTCCTAACTAATCCGTAAATAAGTAAAAAGATGTATCTATGAGTGAATGAACAGTTGAGTTTGAGTTTAACGTCCCGTTCATCAGCGAGGCTATATGAGACGTGGACCTACAGATTAACGTGAAATCCGAACCAAATGAGTTCTCGCTGGGAATCGAACCCGAATCTCCCACGCCACAGGCGCGTACGATAACAGCTTAGCCACGAAGGAGCTTAAGAGTGAATGAACAGGTAGGCAGTACTTGGGCAATAGGGAGTAGTTGTCGACAGGGACGAGATGGGTGTCATTCGATTCGTATTGACAAGTAGATCAAATTGGTATGCCATTTTCCCGAAAGTTCAATTTTTACCCGGAAAATTAAAATTCGGGATTTTGGGCAATGGGAACCACTTGTCCACAGGGGCGAAATGGGTGTCATTCGATTCGTATTGACAAGTAGATCAATAATTGGTATGCCATTTTCCCGAAAATTCAATTTATACCAGGGATATTAATCAAAATTCGGGATTTTGGGCAATGGGAACCACTTGTAGAAAGGGACGAGATGGGTATCATTTGGTTCATATTGCCAAGTAGATCAATAATTGGTATGCCTTTATCCCGAAAATTCAATTTTTACGTGGGTAATTAATAAAATTTTTGGGTTTTTGGCAATTGGAACCATGTTTGGCAGGGATGTTCTAGAGACTTTTATAGTGAGTTTGTATCATTGCCATATCATTTGCATAACGTTTCTCTTTTGTTTTAAAAAACAGTTTTTGTGTGTGTGAGTGTCAGCAAGTTGAGCACCAAGAGATCCATACAAGACGGTCCTCCGGAATTCGTAAAAAAGACAATATAACAGTAAGTTGTAAGTGTTTCAGTTGTTGTGTAGTTAGTGGAAATAAACATTTATTCATTTATCACAATTAAGCTGTTTTGTGAACATTTATTCAACAAAAGACAGAACATTGGTCAACTCCAACTGGATCACAGTGAACTAGCGTTTGATACAAACTGTGGATGTGTATGTGAACAATTGTTACATTGCTCTTTGTTTAGTTCTGTTCATGTGTGCAGTGACATTTATTAATTCTTCTGGAAACTATGTGAATAGACATAAGTGAGAACACGTTCATCAGTGTGGACTTGTGTGTGAACTTGTGTTTATTAGTTAGTGTGGACTTACAATATTTTTCAAGATGGAGGACTCAGACAGAAGCAAGTTAGTGAAACAACGTGGTGTGTGCAGAAGTCAACTGACAAGAATTCAAAACTACGTAAGTAATATTAATTCAACAACTACAATTAGTCAGGTGAAAGTACGTAAGACTGCAATGATTGAGTTGTATAAAAAGTTCGATGAAGTACAATCACAGTTAGAAATAAATTACGAACAGGTAGAGGACGATGCATATAGAGAGGAGTTTGAAACCAGTTACTATGATGTATTAGCGCAACTAGAGGATTTTATTATTCAGCGTAGCCAGGAATCTCATTCAAACAATTCCTCGAAAAATGAGAATCAGGTGTCAAACGATCAATTAAAATTGCCTCGTGTAGAATTGCCATCATTTGAAGGACGATACGAAAATTGGCTTTCATTTTCAGACAATTTTAAAGTTATGATTGATAATAATGATAACGTGTCAGTGTTGCAAAAGTTCCATTACCTTAGGAGTGCATTGAGAGGGGAGGCGTATGATTTAATAGCGAATCTGCAAGTTACAGAAGCTAATTATAAACTTGCATGGCAATTATTGAAAGACAGGTATGAAAATAAGCGTTTGATTGCAGCTACTAATGTCCGTAATTTGTTACATATTAAATGTATCACAAAGGAAACTACATCAGAATTAAGAGAATTTATTAATACAGCTACTAGTAACTTGAATGCATTACGAGCTTTAGATTTGCAGACACCACTAAAAGAGGTTTTGTTAGTTCAACATTTCGTTTCACAATTAGACAGTAACACTAGGCGTGCGTGGGAGTTACAAATCACAGATCATTCTTTCCCTCCCTTATCAGAGTTCTTTGCTTTCTTGGAACGTAGGTGTCAAGCATCTGAAACTATAAAAAATACACCATCGCAGGAAGTAGTGTCAAGGTCAAGGGGCGATAAAAATAGACAGAGTGCTGAACCAAAACAAAAAGAAAAAACAACCAAATCATACGTGACAACAACTCTGTCTTTCTGTAACTTTTGTAAACAAAACCTAATACATCAGTTGTTTAAAGTCCTGCATTTTTAAACGCTGAAGCAAAAGAAAGACAAGACTATGTTCGAGATAATTTATTGTGTTTCAATTGTCTCAAAAAAGAATGTAAAGTGAAGACGTGCAGATCAGGTGGCTGTAAACGTTGTTCCAAAAGGCATAATACCTTGCTGCATTATGACGTAATGTCAAAAACAGATGAGAAAACCAGTGTTGCTAATTCACAATCAAGAAATTTTTCGAGTCATTCTAATACGAATAGGGAAAATATGACACAAGGTTCTTATTGCATTTTCAAGGGAAAACCAAATGTTACTGTTATGTTATCTACTGCTATAGTAAATGTACGAGATGCAAATGGTAAATTACATCCATGTAGAGTATTATTAGATTCTGCCAGTCAAAGTAATTTTGTGACTGAAGATTTAGATCAAAGGTTGCGTCTACCTAAAAATAAACACCGAGTTCCAATTCAAGGTATTAATAGTGTGATTAGTGAAACAAAGCATTGTGTAGATGTACATATAGAATCAAGAATTCGTGAATTTGCAATTGATGTAAACTGTTTAGTTTTGCTCAAAATAACAGATAACATTCCAAGTAGGTCAATAGATCATGCTGATTGGAACTTGCCGACAGACATAGTGTATGCAGATCCTAACTTTCACCAACCAGATACTATTGACATTTTGTTAGGCGCGGAAGTGTTTTTGGACATTTTGATATCACATAAACTAACTAGACCCGGGAATTATCCAGTAGTACAAGAGACTGAATTTGGGTACATTTTTGCGGGTAAAGTTCCTACAACAAGAGATTCTAGTATACCACAAGTGTCATTTTTTGTGCAAGAAAGTAACTTTGATAGACAGTTACAGACATTTTGCGAGCTCGAAACTATACATTCAACAGTCATGACTCAAGAAGAAAGGCAATGTGAGCGACACTTTGAGGAAAATACTACCAGAGATAGCAGTGGTCGATTCGTTGTACGTCTGCCAATTAAGCCAAACCATAAACCATTAGGAGAATCATATAATTTAGCTCTTCGTAGATTTTACCAGCTAGAAAGACGGTTGCAGCAGTGTCCAGAAATTAACGATCAGTACTATAACTTTATGAGGGAATATGAAGAATTAGATCATATGAAACCAGTGAAAGAAGAATATGAAGATAGTGGTATGAAATGTTATCTGCCACATCACGCAGTATTGAAACCATCCAGTACCACAACAAAGCTAAGAGTGGTTTTCGACGCTTCTGCAAAGACTTCAACTGGGGTTTCATTAAACGACATACTTATGACAGGACCAACAATCCAGCAAGATTTACATTCAATTGTCACGAGATTTCGAACCTTTCCTATTGCCTTTACAGCGGATATTCAGTCAATGTATCGAATGATTAAAGTTCATGAAGATGACATTGGACTTCAAAGAATTCTGTGGAGATATTCATCAGCGGAACCAGTCAAGATTTATGAGTTGCAGCGGGTCACATATGGTGAAGCATCATCACCATATTTGGCGACAGCATGTCTTCGAAAGTTAGCGGAAGAAGAAAGAAGTAAATATCCTCAAGCAGCAACAGTATTGGAACGTGATTTTTATATGGATGATGTAAGCTCAGGATGCCATAACGTTGAACAGGCGTTAAAAGTTTCAGAAAGAACTTATTCAATTATTGCAAAGCGGTGGGTTTACTTTAAGAAAATGGTGTTCGAACGAGCCAGCATTGTTGGAAGCAGTGCCAGAAGAACATAGGGAAATACACTTACCGTTTGAATTTGAGTCCGAGTCAGGTATTTCAACATTGGGTCTATCGTGAAATCCTGCATCAGATAAGCTTCTCATCACCAACAAGTCAGTTAAAGAATGTTTCACGACCAACATACCAACCAAACGTGAAGTGACTTCGACCATAGCAAAAATATTTGATCCTTTAGGACTTATAAGCCCTGTAGTTACTCCGTTCAAGATTTTCTTACAACAAATGTGGATCCATAAGATCAATTGGGAAGATCAAATACCATCAGAGCTCTATCAGCAATGGTTAGACATATGTCATCATCTTCCAAGTGTTAACGAAATACAAATTGATAGATGTGTAGTATTGAAGAATTATGTTCATGTAGAGATACATGGGTTTGCTGACAGCAGTCAACTTGCTTACGGCTGTTGCATATATGTTAAAACTGTGGACATTTCAGGCAAAACTACTGTTAAACTTTTGGGTTCTAAATCGAGAATAGCTCCTATTAAAAAGATAACTTTACCAAGACTTGAACTTTGTGCGGCAGTACTTTTGAGCAGGTTGTATCACAAAATAATTCCGATATTAAACATTTCAGTAGATAGTACTTACTTCTGGACCGATTCAAAAATAGTGCTTGCAAGGATATCATTTCCAGCTGCCAGATGGAAGACGTTCGTGGCAAACAGGGTTGCAGAGATACAGGAGATCACATCAGTCAACCAGTGGCATCATGTGTCGTCAATGGACAATCCAGCCGACATTATTACACGGGGAATGCATCCGAAACAGTTGAAGGAAGCAGATATTTGGTGGCATGGACCCGCTTGGCTTGAATCATCTGCATGGCCCGAACAATCAGAAGTGGTAGACGAAGATGTTCCAGAAGAAAGGAAAGTAACGACCATATCTTTAGTCAGTTATGAAGGTGACATAAGCTGTTTGGAGAAATTTTCATCATTGTGGAAACTATTGCGAGTTATTTGTTTGTGTCGTCGTTTTATTTACAATTGTAAAAATCACAACGAGAAGAAAGTAGGAACTATTTCCACTACTGAAATTAGTGATACTTTACAACAATGCATTAAGTTAATTCAACATGTCAGTTATTCGCAAGAATTCAAGGACTTAGCTTCATCAGGCCAAGTTTCATCCCAAAGTGAACGGAAATCTTTGTGTCCGTTTATAGATAACGAACAGTTGCTACGAGTGGGAGGACGGCTAAAAAACTCTGACTTACCGTATGATAGCAGACATCAGATCATCTTACCACCTAAAGAGCATCTCACCAAATTGATAATTGAAGCGGAACATAGAAGATTGTTACATGCTGGACCGCAGTTATTGATTTCATCATTGAGGCAAAAATATTGGATCCCACGAGCTAAACAAGTAGTTCGATCTATCATTCATCAGTGTCTAGTTTGTTTCAAATTGAAAGCGTCAGCCTCAGAACAATTCATGGGTCAATTACCATCAGCACGAGTACAGCCAGCTCGAGCTTTTATTCACGTAGGGGTGGATTTCGCCGGTCCCCTAATGATTAAGCTAGGAACTAGATCTCGTAAAGTGACAAAGGCGTGTGTTGCAATATTCGTGTGCTTAGCAACCAAAGCGATTCATATGGAGTTAGTGAGTGATTTGAGTAGCCAAGCATTTTTAGCAGCTCTTCGAAGATTTGTATCAAGAAGAGGCAAATTTTCGAACATCTATAGTGACAACGGAACCAATTTCGTTGGAGCTCAGCGAGAATTTAAGGAGCTTCAACAACTACTCAGTTCACAACAATTTCAAAACTCAATTCAAGATGTTGCAGTGCAAGAAGGATTTACATGGCATTTCATTCCACCCAGAGCAAGTCATTTTGCAGGCATTTGGGAAAGTGCAGTGAAGTCATTTAAGTTTCATTTAAGAAGAATAGTAGGTTGCACGATTTTGACATTTGAAGAACTCAACACAGTCATAACACAAATAGAAGCCTGTTTGAATTCAAGACCAATCACCGTTCTATCCAATGATCCCGATGATCCTTCATTTTTGTCGCCAGGACATTTCCTTATTGGTGAACCTTTGATGAGCATTCCTGAACCAAATCTAGTGGACATTCCGACCAACCGATTATCAAGATGGAATCACCTTCAGAAGATGAAGCAGCATTTTTGGAAAAGATGGTCTCAGGATTATTTACATGAACTCCAGCAGAGAAGAAAATGGACAACAAAACAACCTAATATTTCTATTGGAGATGTGGTTCTAATCAAAGAAGACAATTCTCCTCCATTGTCATGGAAATTAGGTGTCATTCAACAAGTGTTTCCGGGAAAAGATGGGCTAGTGAGAGTAGTGAGTGTAAAGTGTAAGACAGGGACTGTTAAGAGACCAATTACTAAAATTGTACCTTTACCTAAAAGTGATAATGTGGATTGTGTGTAAGTTGATTGACTTGGTTCAATCAAGAGAGGGGAGAATGTAGAGACTTTTATAGTGAGTTTGTATCATTACCATTACATTTGCATAACGTTTCTCTTTTGTTTTAAAAAACAGTTTTTGTGTGTGTGAGTGTCAGCAAGTTGAGCACCAAGAGATCCATACAAGACGGTCCTCCGGAATTCGTAAAAAAGACAATATAACAGTAAGTTGTAAGTGTTTCAGTTGTTGTGTAGTTAGTGCAAATAAACATTTATTCATTTATCACAATTAAGCTGTATTGTGAACATTTATTCAACAAAAGACAGAACAGATGTGATTTGTATATTTTTTTTCCTATTTACAAGTGGATAGTTACTATATATGTGTTAATTTCTAGAATCTCAATTTTTCCACGAAAATTAAAACATAATTCTTGTGTGTGACTTCTTGAGCAATGCTTGCCAGTTGAATGCGAGAAAGTAAATAACTCTCATTCCATTCGTATTCTCTAGTTAGGTAGAGTTTAGCAGTTTGACTATTTCTGCATCTTAATTAAGTTACTTAGATTTTTATTTGTAAATATTTACGACAATGTGTGGGAAAAGTTTTCAGTAAATTTCATCGGTATAAACATCATCAAAATTATAACTTTACGTTTGTTTTATGAGAATTACGTTTGTTATTTAATTAGAGTTATTAATGAGATATTTCTTGATATATGAAGAAATAGCTGGCATGAGTGGCATTTGGTAAACAATTTAAAAAAATCTTCCATTTTAAATATTTATGTATATCCAAGTACAATATATTATCCATGATAAGATATTTACACCATCTTATACGATTATTAATAACATATGTATGTATGTGTGAAGTGTGATCAACATGGACCGAGTAGTTTTTGAGAATGTCGTTAGAAAAGTACTTATCCCTTCTTGTTGGTGTTTTCATGAAGAATGTGTTATATTGTCAGGTTATAATGAAAGATATATTTTTAAAATATTAATGAATTCCTAAGTAGGTAAGATTGAAAAAAGGAAAAAAAAAAAAAAAACGACTGGGGACTCTAATCAAAACCTTAAATTTAAAATTTCGTCTGGATTCACTATACAGTATGGCCTGTAGATGAGTACATATTAGGTTAGTGCGAATGAAATGTTCCTTCGGAAGTTTGGTGGCAAACTCATCTCTGTCAGCAATACAACAGGAATGAACTAAGATTATGGTTTTGGCGTCACGAACTCTGTATGTGTCCTGCAAACAAGCTGGGATAGCCAATCAGTCAAGATGCAGTGCGTTGTTGAACAGCTCACATGGAAATGCGCTTACGAGCGATTTTAATTTACAGATTGAAATTGACACGTTGTGTACAGCAAGTAGCAGAAAAACATAAAGAGTACATTTGTATCGGAAGTAGTGAATGAACATTTCCCCTTGTGTGTCACAGGTCCGTAAATGTAGGGGGGGTCCAGTAGAAGTTAGGGGGACGACCCAACCATATTATAATTCATTTGCAAGCCTACCGTAAAAAATTTAGGGGGTCCAGTGAAAATTTAGGGGGGTCCGACCCACCCTAGCGCCCACGTGGATACGGGGCTGGTGTGTCATATTTTATTCTCCTTCTTTTCCCTTTCCCTTTTTCTTTCCTTTTTTTCTTGTTAATGAGAAACGTGGGGCGGATGAGGTACCGACCTAATATGTCGGGACGAACGAACGGATAAACAGATTATATAATAATAATAATAATAATAATAATAATAATAATAATAATAATAATAATAATAATAATAATAATAATAATCTCGGTATTTAGGAGCCTTGAAATCTGTAGAAATATTTAGAACCCTTGAAATCTCTATTTCAATTTCTTCCCAATCGTCGTACTTATTTTCTTTAATCATCGTTGAAAGGGATAGTATTCGATTTTAGTGGAATATAGTGTGTTTTTCTCCGGCTTCGCAATCATCACTTTTGCTCAGTGTTTAAGTAGGTCGGTAAGAACAGAGTGAATTTATCGTCCCTCCACCCCATGATTTAAAAATGGAGCTCACGAAAATTTTGTGAAAGATCAGATTAAATGGACAAAGTTCTACTTTGTTTAAAATATACACTTTACTACAATTGTTTGGTATTGAAATTACTCAGAGGAAAGAGGATGGATTCATCAGATCTTATGAAAGCATTGTAATCATAGTCACCAGTAGCAAGATGCAAGTGGGGGCAGTTGCCTCCCTTGGATTTTCGAAGGGTATTCAGTTCAGGGAAGCAGTGGCGGCTCGTGGAATTTAAAAGTGGTGGGGCACATCCAAAATACCAGATACTAGGGCGTCATGTATATATAGCATTAATAATCTACTACACACTATATATATAGCATTAATAATCTAATAATTTTCGTACACGCTTTTACTCAAACGTCTATTGTAACTTCTTTATTTATCTTTGAACAGCTGGTTTATGGATAGCTCTGTTCTTGCTAGGCCTAATTCTTTTGCTAAAAGACAATCTTGATAATCTAGGTTTTTAGTTCGTAAGTATCTTACCTGATTCATCTCACATGAATTATGACACTACACAAAATAAGCACAGTACACTGACACTGACTAGGCTCTAATAAGCGCTCATAATATCATAGTTGAAAAAAAAAAGCCCGCTCACCAGTGTCTGCGCTGTCTATTTCATTGTTAAGGGGGTGGCAGTTTCATTCGGTCGGGTGCATGCCATCGCGAACACATTTCAAGGCAGGTTAAAGGGTTGCCATGTTATGAACAATTGTTAAGATTGGGGAGAAAAAAAAAAACAACTGCAACAATAAACGACTACTAAATTTCTAACCCATTCTCTTGAATCCTGAAAAAAAAAAAAAAAAAAAAAAAAGAGTGACCATTCTCTTGAATCCTGCCATCGTTGAAGATCAGTAGCGTGATATTCAGGGACGTATTTAACATTTTTGCCGCCTTCGAGCCATTATAAAAATGCCGCCCCATTATAAATAACAATAATTTAAATACCAGTATAGAAACAGTACAGAATTAAAAGTAGTATAGAATTAAATACCAGTATAGAAATTAAATACCAGTATAGAGACAGTTACTGATTATGAAACCAAGTTGATGAGATCAGCCAAGTTCAAGAATAATAATACAACATTGAAACATTCAAATTTCTTGCGTTGGCGGCTCGGTTGATATGTTTGAAAACTGTAGGTAATTCTGGAAGTTTCCGAGAGGAAATTGTACTTCGGAATATCGAAAACCCAATAGAATTTTTGCATTAGTTACAGCAAAATTTGAACCCAGATTTGAAATGTCGCGTATACTTGCCCCCCCCCCCCTTGGAAACCACAATATGGCCGCCCTTGTCAACAATGGAAATGTTTTAAAGTTACGATAAAAGAATAAGGTGTCAGCAATACGAGAGGGGAAATAATTGATGTAAATTAATAACTGGATTGTTAATTACTTACTTCTTGCCAAGCAGATTCTTCTTCTTCTTCTTCTTTTGATATTTACATTTGCAATAATCCCGTGTCATATCCCCATAACTATGCATAATAAGTAAATACCTGAAATTTCCAAAGCTGGCATTTTAAAAAATTGTCTCAGGCCATGACCCACGTTGGCCCATGTGTAAAAACGCCCCTGATTGATATTTTGTGTAACGAATTATTTGTTTGTTTTCAACAACAATTTGTTTCAACTACTATATGTCCATTACTTCAATTATGTGTGGTTTCTTTATTACTTTTCTGGGAAACATTTTATACGTAAAGTGTAGTTCCTATTTGAAAATACGATTGCAGATGCCGATTGGTAACTTATGCGTGTACATTTTAGAAAGTTAATATATTGCAAATTAACTGCGCCATGGTGGCAACCCTTAATATGTCATTCACTATACCCTGAAAGGCCAAGCATAAACTTTTTCCATCCTCAAGTTCTGAAAATGGCTTGACCCTCCTTTCCCCTCCAAACCGTTCCCCTCTGTACAGAGTTGAGTTTCCTTGTCACGACCTTCAGCGCCTCATGCGACAGGTCTCAACATTACTGTACCCATTTTCAATGGACATAGCCATAACATCCCCTGCCACCTCTGATAATAGGGCTACTGTCAAAGCATAGAGATTGTAAGTCCGCAGCCAAAAAACAACCGTCGTTGTGTTGCCAAGTTTCGTCTATCCTACGAGAGCGCATAACTACAGTCTCCTTCACTCGCAAACACAGCTGTGGTGGAACAAATACAAACATTACAAAAGAAAAAAAAGAAAAAAAAACAAAAAAGCTTCTGTTAATGTATTAGTACTGATTCATTAATTGCAGTTCTATTTAGATCATGAATGGCAGGGCACGTAACCGGGTGTCCCTTAAACAGATCCGCCGCTGCAGGGAAGTATACGTGAAGAGTCAGAAAAGATACCGTAAAATGGGGGAACATTAGCACTCAGGGGTTACATTGGCATAGAGCTGTTCTACAGTAAAATTTTCTCTATCTTGCTGCTGTGCTCTGGGATGAAATTAAACCTAAGGGGAACATTGTACTATTTGGATTTCGAGCAACTGGACTTGTTCCGTTTAATCCGCCTGTTGTTTTAGAAAAAAAAAGAAATACCCGATTCACAAGATAGACAATGAAATATAAGTTCTCTGGACAAATGTCTTCAAGAGATGATACTGAAGTTGAGAAGTGAAGAGAAGGAACCTCGAAAGAAACGAGGAAAGAAGATGGATCCGGGTGCAAATTTAGGCGCAGAATTTGCTTCTTCAGGAGGCAAAGATGATCCTGGACAATCTTCAGAAATACAACCTTCGATTTCAGTTGCAAAGAACTCCTCAAATGAAGACCAATGTCACGCTTGTTCATGTCTTTGGAGCAACTATTCAGGCCAGGATTGGGTTCAGTGTGTGAACTGTTTAAATTGGTAAGGCAATTGTAGTAAGAACACTAGAGACAATTAAGAATTTTCAAATTTTCAATACCGATACCTCTAACTTCAAGTTCTGCTTTAATAATAATTCTACACTCTTTTTTGTAATCTATGGATGTTTGTTTTTCTATTTGCATAAATTGTATAACTAGTGATTTTAATAAACTAAAAATATCGTAATATATTTTTAAAAATGCTTTTAGGTGCCAATTACGCATCTATTGAGTATAAAGTTTCTAAAAACAAGCCTTATATATGACGTGCCAAATTTACCCGTAATTTTTATTAATTTCCAAGGTAAAAATTGAATTTTCTGGAAAATGGCATACCAATTTTGATGTCCTTGACAATACGAATTGAACAATACCCATCTCGTCTCTGTCGACAAGTGGTCCCCATTGTCCAAAATTCCGAGTTTGTGTTAATATCCCGGATAAAAATAGAATTTTAGGGAAAACTTCATACCAATTATTGATTTACTTGTCAATACGAATCGAATGATACCCATCTCTTCCCCGTCAACAACTGGTCCCCATTGCCCAAAAACTTGGATTTGTATTAATTTCCCAGTTAAAAATGGAATTTTCGGGAAAACATAATATCAATTATTGATCTGCTTGTCAGTACGAATCGAATGATACCCATCTCCTCCCTGTCAACAACTGGTCACCATTTTCCAAAATCTCGAGTATTTTTTAATTTCATGGGTATAAATTGAATTTTCCGCGAAATGACATACCAATTATTAATCTACTTTTCATTACGAATCGAATGATATCCGTGTCGTGCCTGTCAACAGCTGCTCCCCATTGCCGAAAATCCCGAATTTCCCGGGTAGAAATTGAATTTTCTGGAAAATGGCATAGCTATTATTGATGTACCAAATTTCACAAAATTAAATCCCCACGTTAAGCGGGTTTGCATATCCAGGCTCCTAACTATGAAAACATTTACGCTCAGTCCAACCTCAATCATTTCACGAATTCAACCTGTTTTACGTATGTTATTAGGACATAATATCGATTGTGATTTATTCTAAAAACACTTTTGTACATTGCAAGAGCTGTAACGTCCAAATATTTACTGAGAACTCATAGTCGTATCGGAATAAACAAAAGCGATTATAGAACAGTAAACTGCTATAACAAAAGGGAAAAGAAGATGTCCAAAGGCATACAAAACGGTCGGGTCTCAAATTCTCCCTCAGATCATGTCCTGAAAGCATCATTGCTTAAAAGCTTTTCGTAACAAATATAATATTACACTTGTTTCTCGTTCTACATTTAGAATTGGTAAAATCATAACTTATAGAGGATTATAATAAAAGCATAAAAATTACAATACCAATCATGTATAAATTATCCTGTAAGTTACCAACTTTGGGTCAGATTAAAACTCAAATATTTGTTTTCGGATTGCACTTAGAAGTAAGTCCTCTCTATATAATCCTGATTGGAAAGCCATGTTTAAGACTAATTAATTAATCAATATTTATACGAATATTTTTTTATCTTACTATTTTTACTATTCAATAGTATATACACTTCATTTCCAAAATCAAAATCTCGAAAATGTATATTGTACGAGTGCAGACTCGCAAATAAATGATTATTTATCATATATATTGGTCTCTATTCAAAATTCTATTTAATCGAATCCGACAAGAACACAGACAGAAACATCGAGAACAGGTGAAAAAAAGAGAGAAAAAGACGTTGTACCTGGCGGGGACTCGAAGTAGGTGCGAATGGTGCTTTACAAGCCGAACGCCTTAGACCACTCGGCTATGGTAACAACTAGTGATTGCTGCAAAGGCTTCGAGTAGTAGTTCTTATTACAGAATAACATTTTCTAACATTTCCTAAAATTTAAACCTAATTTACTTTGATATAATATATCTATTAATTTGTTTCATGAACGTTTTCGTTACTTTGATGAATGATGTATGTTGTTGATATAGATTCTATTACACGTTCTTTCGTAAATATTATAGAAAATATCAGGGTTATTTATGATCTTTTATGGAAATTGACTGGCGCATGCGCAGTACACAGACAGTTCAATTGGAAGGCGAGGAAGGAAACGCTAACACACTGTTAGAATGTTTCTTTCGCAAGCAGTAGTTCCCAACCGAGGGACGGCGGGACGCACTTCGTCCTCCTTAGGTGGCGTGAAGGGGTTACGAAGTCCCTTCATTGTCTTATATTTCTTGAATGATTATACACAATATCCAGTCACATCTTCTACACATTTGGAAGTGATAAATCGTAGTACAAATAAACCGTCCTATACACACAGTGATTGTTGCTTTTCCAAGATTATAAACTGAAACACTTTTTATTTCAATAGAATATAAACGTATCAATGGGAGGGGTTACAACCCCCTGGGTCTTCGATATATCACCGCCTAAACTGTAACTTTCAAGTTAGAATCGAAAAATGGAGACAGTGACTTACTAAATATATTTTTAGTTCATTATACATTTTCATAAATAAATTAATTACAATTACAATGACAGTAAATGCTAAGTAATTATTGTAAATCTTTGTACTTTCATTTTCCCTCTTTCTTCTCAATTGAGCTTGAAAAATGTAAAAATGGGAGGTTAAGAACTTCAAATATTACGTATATTTTAGCGTATTACGGAATTATATTTAATAGAATCAAGCAGGATCACAAACAGAAACGTCAAGAAGAGGTAAAACCAAATTGTACTGTGATGGGATTCGAACTACTCTTGAATGGTGCCTCAGAATCTCTAGCCGAATGCCTTAGTCCGCTCGGATAATCTGACGAGTTGGAAATATAGTAAGCGTGTTTCATGTTCAAACTTTTGTTACAGTATGAAATTTATTTTGTATTCTCTGAAGTTTAAGCCTATTTTGGCCTGATGTAATAGTCTGTTGAAATTGTTTTATGTTTACGGTATTCTTTACTTTGACGAATGATGTTAATATAGGTTCTATTACGTATTCGCTCATAAATATTACAGCAATTGTCAGGATTATTTATGATATTTCATGAAAATTGACTGGTGCATGCGCAGTAGAAACAGAAAGATGCACTTTACCGACATTTGTCATACACGCCAGAACGCAAATTTCTAACAGGTTCTCAAAATGCCTCGTTCTAAAGGTTGTGGAGAACTGTCTGTTGCTCTGAGAGGAGAAATCATAGGCCGAGCAAAAATGGGACAAACTGTGCCTCAGATTGCTAGAGATCTGGGATGTGACAAGAAAACGGTCAAGAAATGGGTTCAGCGACATGAAGAAGGTGGTGAATGGTTCAGGTTTCGGTCAAGAAGTGGAAGGCCAAAAGTGACAACTGCAGCTCAAGATGAAGCTTTAGTTACAGAAGTAATCAACAGACCTCTACGCCACACGTCAATCCTCTTGGACAAAGCCAGAGAATATAATTGTTCTCACGAAATAATAATAAGAAGATTATTGGGGGCTGGTCTACACTGTTCAAGACCCGCTAGGAAGATTCTCCTGACTGTAACTCACAAGGCCAGACGAATGGAATGGACACAGAATAACATAACCCAACCTCAGTCATATTGGGACTTAGTCATCTGGACCGACGAGAAGGTTTTCAAATCTAACCAACAAGGCAGAGTTATAGACCTATTGTATAGACCGCGCGGAACCAGGTATGCTGAACAAAATATTATCAGAACTTCTAGTTCAGGGCGAATCAGCACACTTTTGGGGATACATGACGGCTGCTGGTCCTGGAGATTTGTTGCGGTGCCTGAGAGAATGAACAGCAGTGTTTACATTAATATCCTCGAAAATACGTTGTTACCGTCCTTAGAAAGAAACTTCCCCGAACAGGAAGAATATATATTTATGCATGACAACAGTGCTGTTCACACTTCCCGGCAAACACGAGAGTGGCTAAGTGAACATCCAGAGTTAATTTGTATTGAGTGGCCCCCTCTATCCCCAGATTTGAACCCAATTGAACATCTGTGGGCCTACATGGTGCAAGAATGGGAAGAGAGACGTGAAGACAGAGACCAAACGTTTCTTCAAAATCATGTTATGGAGCTGTGGCAACATTTTCGTGACACATCGTCCTATTGCTCGAGACTTGTATCTAGTATCCCCTCCAGACTTCAAGAAGTTACTGACTCTGGAGGTGACTACACGAAGTACTAGTGTGTTATTTTTTGTGTAAACATTTATTTAAGTTTCATTTATTTATTATATCTTTATTTTTTTCAAGAGCAATACTTTCGTTCTTCATTCTTTTCCTTTGCTTGTTTACTTATTAGTTCGTTAAAACGTAAAGGAAGAGTAGTATATCTTCAAAAAGTATTTGTGAATTTACTTTGAACGTTTCTAAGAATACATTTACTTTTTTTTCTTACTCTATATCATGCCCAATATTACTTTCATTTCAGTTAATTAATAACTTTATTTCACATCTCGGATAAAAGTATTATTGTCTTTTTAATGATATTTTTCCTTTTGATTGTGTAATTTCTAGTTTCATTGGATTATCTCAATTCGAATGAATAAATCACATTTTGTTTATTGTCCCTTCCTTAGTCGCGTGAAGTTGGCCCAACCACATCGTAGAAATACAAAAAATTTTATGTCAAGATTTAGTGCTTAATTAGTGCTAATTAGTGCTCAAGACCGCAGAATTAGTGCTCAATTGGTTTTCGAGATATATTGATTATTAAGATGGTTGGGCCAACTTCACGCTTTCTAAAAGTTGTTTCAAAATTCAAATTAAACGGTATAAATAATTAGTGCTTAATTAGTGCTCTTCATCCCACATGGTCCCAGAATTAGTGCTCAATAAATAAGGGTATACGGGGCATATGTATTTTTGGGGTATATGTGAGTTGGCCCAACCACTTCGAAAGAAATCAAAAACTTTCATGTCACGAATTAGTGCTTAATTAGTGCTTTCAATCCCGCATGGTCCCAGAATTAGTGCTCAATTTATTCTCGAGATATATTGATTATTAAGGTGGTTGGGCCAACTTCACGCTTTCTAAAAGTTGTTTCAAAATTCAAATTAAACGGTATAAATAATTAGTGCTTAATTAGTGCTCTTCATCCCACATGGTCCCAGAATTAGTGCTCAATAAATAAGGGTATACGGGGCATATGTATTTTTGGGGTAAATGTGAGTTGGCCCAACCACTTCGAAAGAAATCAAAAATTTTCATGTCACGAATTAGTGCTTAATTAGTGCTTTCAATCCCGCATGGTCCCAGAATTAGTGCTCAATTTATTCTCGAGATATATTGATTATTAAGATGGTTGGGCCAACTTCACGCTTTCTAAAAGTTGTTTCAAAATTCAAATTAAACGGTATAAATAATTAGTGCTTAATTAGTGCTCTTCATCCCACATGGTCCCAGAATTAGTGCTCAATAAATAAGGGTATACGGGGCATATGTAATTTTGGGGTAAATGTGAGTTGGCCCAACCACTTCGAAAGAAATCAAAAATTTTCATGTCACGAATTAGTGCTTAATTAGTGCTTTCAATCCCGCATGGTCCCAGAATTAGTGCTCAATTTATTCTCGAGATATATTGATTATTAAGATGGTTGGGCCAACTTCACGCTTTCTAAAAGTTGTTTCAAAATTCAAATTAAACGGTATAGGTAATTAGTGCTTAATTAGTGCTCTTCATCCCACATGGTCCCAGAATTAGTGCTCAATAAATAAGGGTATACGGGGCTTATGTATTTTTGGGGTAAATGTGAGTTGGCCCAACCACTTCGAAAGAAATCAAAAATTTTCATGTCACGAATTAGTGCTTAATTAGTGCTTTCAATCCCGCATGGTCCCAGAATTAGTGCTCAATTTATTCTCGAGATATATTGATTATTAAGATGGTTGGGCCAACTTCACGCTTTCTAAAAGTTGTTTCAAAATTCAAATTAAACGGTATAAATAATTAGTGCTGAATTAGTGCTCTTCATCCCACATGGTCCCAGAATTAGTGCTCAATAAATAAGGGTATACGGGGCATATGTATTTTTGGGGTAAATGTGAGTTGGCCCAACCACTTCGAAAGAAATAAAAAATTTTCATGTCACGAATTAGTGCTTAATTAGTGCTTTCAATCCCGCATGGTCCCAGAATTAGTGCTCAATTTATTCTCGAGATATATTGATTATTAAGATGGTTGGGCCAACTTCACGCTTTCTAAAAGTTGTTTCAAAATTCAAATTAAACGGTATAAATAGTTAGTGTTTAATTAGTGCTATTCATCCCACATGGTCCCAGAATTAGTGCTCAATAAATAAGGGTATACGGGGCATATGTATTTTTGGGGTAAATGTGAGTTGGCCCAACCACTTCGAAAGAAATCAAAAATTTTCATGTCACGAATTAGTGCTTAATTAGTGCTTTCAATCCCGCATGGTCCCAGAATTAGTACTCAATTTATTCTCGAGATATATTGATTATTAAGATGGTTGGGCCAACTTCACGCTTTCTAAAAGTTGTTTCAAAATTCAAATTAAACGGTATAAATAATTAGTGCTTAATTAGTGCTCTTCATCCCACATGGTCCCAGAATTAGTGCTCAATAAATAAGAGTATACGGGGCATATGTATTTTTGGGGTAAATGTGAGTTGGCCCAACCACTTCGAAAGAAATCAAAAATTTTCATGTCACGAATTAGTGCTTAATTAGTGCTTTCAATCCCGCATGGTCCCAGAATTAGTGCTCAATTTATTCTCGAGATATATTGATTATTAAGATGGTTGGGCCAACTTCACGCTTTCTAAAAGTTGTTTCAAAATTCAAATTAAACGGTATAAATAGTTAGTGTTTAATTAGTGCTCTTCATCCCACATGGTCCCAGAATTAGTGCTCAATAAATAAGGGTATACGGGGCATATGTATTTTTGGGGTAAATGTGAGTTAGCCCAACCACTTCGAAAGAAATCAAAAATTTTCATGTCACGAATTAGTGCTTAATTAGTGCTTTCAATCCCGCATGGTCCCAGAATTAGTGCTCAATTTATTCTCGAGATATATTGATTATTAAGATGGTTGGGCCAACTTCACGCTTTCTAAAAGTTGTTTCAAAATTCAAATTAAACGGTATAAATAATTAGTGCTTAATTAGTGCTCTTCATCCCACATGGTCCCAGAATTAGTGCTCAATAAATAAGGGTATACGGGGCATATGTATTTTTGGGGCAAATGTGAGTTGGTCCAACCACTTCGAAAGAAATCAAAAATTTTCATGTCACGAATTAGTGCTTAATTAGTGCTTTCAATCCCGCATGGTCCCAGAATTAGTGCTCAATTTATTCTCGAGATATATTGATTATTAAGATGGTTGGGCCAACTTCACGCTTTCTAAAAGTTGTTTCAAAATTCAAATTAAACGGTATAAATAATTAGTGCTTAATTAGTGCTCTTCATCCCACATGGTCCCAGAATTAGTGCTCAATAAATAAGGGTATACGGGGCATATGTATTTTTGGGGCAAATGTGAGTTGGTCCAACCACTTCGAAAGAAATCAAAAATTTTCATGTCACGAATTAGTGCTTAATTAGTGCTTTCAATCCCGCATGGTCCCAGAATTAGTGCTCAATTTATTCTCGAGATATATTGATTATTAAGATGGTTGGGCCAACTTCACGCTTTCTAAAAGTTGTTTCAAAACTCAAATTAAACGGTATAGGTAATTAGTGCTTAATTAGTGCTCTTCATCCCACATGGTCCCAGAATTAGTGCTCAATAAATAAGGGTATACGGGGCATATGTATTTTTGGGGTAAATGTGAGTTGGCCCAACCACTTCGAAAGAAATCAAAAATTTTCATGTCACGAATTAGAGCTTAATTAGTGCTTTCAATCCCGCATGGTCCCAGAATTAGTGCTCAATTTATTCTCGAGATATATTGATTATTAAGATGGTTGGGCCAACTTCACGCTTTCTAAAAGTTGTTTCAAAATTCAAATTAAACGGTATAGGTAATTAGTGCTTAATTAGTGCTCTTCATTTCACATGGTCCCAGAATTAGTGCTCAATAAATAAGGGTATACGGGGCTTATGTATTTTTGGGGTAAATGTGAGTTGGCCCAACCACTTCGAAAGAAATCAAAAATTTTCATGTCACGAATTAGTGCTTAATTAGTGCTTTCAATCCCGCATGGTCCCAGAATTAGTGCTCAATTTATTCTCGAGATATATTGATTATTAAGATGGTTGGGCCAACTTCACGCTTTCTAAAAGTTGTTTCAAAACTCAAATTAAACGGTATAGGTAACTAGTGCTTAATTAGTGCTCTTCATCCCACATGGTCCCAGAATTAGTGCTCAATAAATAAGGGTATACGGGGCATATGTATTTTTGGGGTAAATGTGAGTTGGCCCAACCACTTCGAAAGAAATCAAAAATTTTCATGTCACGAATTAGAGCTTAATTAGTGCTTTCAATCCCGCATGGTCCCAGAATTAGTGCTCAATTTATTCTCGAGATATATTGATTATTAAGATGGTTGGGCCAACTTCACGCTTTCTAAAAGTTGTTTCAAAATTCAAATTAAACGGTATAGGTAATTAGTGCTTAATTAGTGCTCTTCATTTCACATGGTCCCAGAATTAGTGCTCAATAAATAAGGGTATACGGGGCTTATGTATTTTTGGGGTAAATGTGAGTTGGCCCAACCACTTCGAAAGAAATCAAAAATTTTCATGTCACGAATTAGTGCTTAATTAGTGCTTTCAATCCCGCATGGTCCCAGAATTAGTGCTCAATTTATTCTCGAGATATATTGATTATTAAGATGGTTGGGCCAACTTCACGCTTTCTAAAAGTTGTTTCAAAATTCAAATTAAACGGTATAAATAATTAGTGCTGAATTAGTGCTCTTCATCCCACATGGTCCCAGAATTAGTGCTCAATAAATAAGGGTATACGGGGCATATGTATTTTTGGGGTAAATGTGAGTTGGCCCAACCACTTCGAAAGAAATCAAAAATTTTCATGTCACGAATTAGTGCTTAATTAGTGCTTTCAATCCCGCATGGTCCCAGAATTAGTGCTCAATTTATTCTCGAGATATATTGATTATTAAGATGGTTGGGCCAACTTCACGCTTTCTAAAAGTTGTTTCAAAATTCAAATTAAACGGTATAAATAGTTAGTGTTTAATTAGTGCTCTTCATCCCACATGGTCCCAGAATTAGTGCTCAATAAATAAGGGTATACGGGGCATATGTATTTTTGGGGTAAATGTGAGTTGGCCCAACCACTTCGAAAGAAATCAAAAATTTTCATGTCACGAATTAGTGCTTAATTAGTGCTTTCAATCCCGCATGGTCCCAGAATTAGTGCTCAATTTATTCTCGAGATATATTGATTATTAAGATGGTTGGGCCAACTTCACGCTTTCTAAAAGTTGTTTCAAAATTCAAATTAAACTGGATAAGTAATTAGTGCTCTTCATCCTACATGGTCCCAGAATTAGTGCCAAATAAATATGTGTACACGGGGCATATGTGCGTTTGTTGTAAATGTGAATTTTGCCCAACTACTTACTGTTAGAAAAGAATAAAAATTTCTCATGTCAGCAATTAGTACCTGATTTTTGCTCTCAATCCCGCGAGGTCCCAGACTTTTTGTTTTATAAGTAAGTTCATATGCGACATATTTATTTTTGTGGTATATATGACGTTGTCCTAAGCACTTACAAGAAAATGGAAATTTTCCCGTTAAGAGTTATTGTTTGATTAGTGTATTCAATCCCACATTATGCCAGAATGCTCAATAAAGAAGGGTACCGGTATACTGCTTATATGTACGTTTGGGGTGAATGTGAAATTGACCCATCCGCTTAGAAGAAAATGAAAAATTTTCGCATCAGGTTTTAGTGCCTAATTTGTGCTTTCAATCCCGCATTGTACCATAATTTGTGTTCTATAAATGGGATCATAAGTGTCACATTTATATTTGGGGTAAATTTGAAGTTGACTGAACCAGTTACAAGAAAATTAAAATTTGGCACGGCAGGTGTTAATGTCTAATTAGTGCTTTTTGTCCCAGATAGACCGAGAGTTAGATCTTAACAAATAAAGGCTTGGAGGGCATATTTATAGTTTCGACATATGCGTATGTTACCAGCCAATTTTGGAAAAAAATAATGTAAGTTTTTCTCAGGATTTAGTATTTTTTTTAGAAGTCTTCATTTAACGTCCTTAGAATTAGTGCTCAGGAAGTAAGAGTTTATCTGGCATATTTATGGTTTGGATTTACGTAAAATTAACCCCACTGTTGTTAGGATGTAGTACTGATTTGGACCGAGGTGCTTTGCTCAAATAATGAGGTTGTAATCGTAATAGCTTTGTTTAAAGTATTGATTTGTAAGTTGTTTATGCAAGTTGTCGTGTTTTACGAGGCATCAAAATAATTTACACTTCACTTTACATACGAGAATTTATAGTTTCACTCCAGGTTTATTTCTTGATGGCTACTGACCGAATCTCAATGATTTGTAGGGCAAGTAGCTCATCGTCTGGGGGATGAATCTCGGTGTCCATTTAGTAGTAGTGCGACATCTTCAAATTTGGATTTAAGTAGCTCAGAATTTTGTTCAGTTTTTGTACCTTTTTGTACCAAAAAGAAAAGATTTTGTATCATTCAAATAAACGAGGGAGGACTATTTCTAAATATTGGCCACTTCGATCACTTTCAGTGCAACGTCTTCCACTTCGAAATTTTACTTGGTTAGAATTTTGTACTATTTTTGTGCCTTTTCATTTCACGAAGAAACAAAATGAGACCATTTAAACAAACAAGGAACAGCCATTTCAAAATTTTTAGGGCCGATTTATTGTAGTGCGACATCTTCAAATTTGAATTTTAACTAGTTCATATCTTTGTACTAATTTTGTACCTTTTTGTAGCAAGCATAACAATTGTGCCATTGAAATAAAGGTGGGAGGGCCATTTCAAAATTTGGACTGCATTTAGTTCTAGTGCGACATCTTCAAATTCAAATTTGTTTCTTTGTGGAACGAAAAGTTACAAAAATAGTACAAAATTTTGGTCTAGTAAAAGTTCGATTTTGAAGACGTCGCACTGAAGATGATCGAAGTGGCCAAAATTTTGAAATTTTAATGATGTATACATTTCCTAAATTTTCGGGAACTCCTACTTTTTCCTATCAAAAACTTATCAATTATTTCCTGATATTAAGGTACTTTTCAGTAATTTATCCTACTTTCCCTGATAAGAATCAAATTTTCTAACATTTCCTGTAGGAACTCCGTAGACAAATTAATAGTAAAAAGTTCTGAGCCAGTCAAAATTCATGTTTCAGATGTCATACTACAACTAAATGTAATCAAAAAGTTTTGGATTGGCCTCCCTTCGTTTATGTAAATGGAACAGTTTTTTTCTTGGTGGTACAAGAAGCTACAGGAATAGTACAAAATTCTAAGCTAGTTAAAATTAGAATTTGAAAATGTCGCGCTACAACTAAATTCGCCCACAAATTTTGAAATGGCCCTTCCTCGTTTACTTGAATGGTATCATTTTGTTTTTTGTGAAACGAAGAGGTACAAAAATAGTGCAAAATTTTGGGCTAGTAAAATTTCGAATTTGAAGGCGTTGCACCGAAAGTGATCGAAGTGGCGAATATTTTGAAATAGTCCTCCCTCATTTTTTGAATGATACAGTTTTGTTTTTTTGGTGGTACGAAAAGGTATAAAGATTGGACAAACTTCTGAGCTAGTTAAAATTCGAATTTGAAGAGATCACACTATAGGTGATCGAAATAGCCCAAATTTTGTAATAAGCCTCCTTTGTTAACTTGAATGTTACAAAATTTTTTGTTGATTGTAAAAAAATTGTACAAAATTATGAACTAGTGAAATTTGAATTTGAAGATGTTGCACTACAACCAAATGCAACCCCAAAATCTTAAAATGAGACACCTTTTCGTTTATTTGAATGGTACAATTTTTTTCTTGGTGGTACAAAAAGGTACAAAAATTGGAAAAAATTCTGAGCTAGTTAAAATTCGAGTTTGAAAATGTCGCACTACATTTGATCGAAGTGGTTCAAATTTTTAAGAGAGCTTCCTTTCTTATCTGAATAGTACATTTTTTTCTTGCTTGTACAAAAATATCCAAAAAATGGACAAAGTTTTGAGCTAGTTAAAATTCGAATTTGAAGATGTCGCACTACGTTTGATCGAAGTGGCTCAAATTTTTTAATGAGCCCCCTTTGTTTATTTGAATGGTACAGTTTTTCTTGGTTGTACGAAAATGTACAAATAATAGACAAAATGCTGAGGTAGGTAAAATTCAAATTTGAAGATGTCCCACTACAACTAAATATTCTTTAAATCTTGGTATATTTGATAGCTGAACTCGGCCAGACAGAGGTTTGGCTCGACAGGATAGGAGGTGTTCCATAGCTTTGCACGTCGGGAGCTTCTGAGTTCGGTTCCTCACAGGTTGATACATCTTATATTTATCTGGTTGTTTCACTTTTATTTTTATGATGATGTTCTAAAAGTAAATGTTGTTAAATTTTGTGTTGCTCACAACTGTGTAGCATAACAGGGAAATTTTTGTTGGGAAGGTTTCGATAATACAAGACACTATGTATATCTAGTATCTAATGGGTATTATTCAACAGCCGAAAACAAAAATATAAATAATTTTTAAATACTAACAGTTATACTTTCACGAAAATTGATAAAATTAGATTGTTTTTATCAGAAGAGAAATAGTACAGATGATGAGTAAGGTCAAATCTTTAGCCTATATCAAGGATTTATCTGCTAAGCACGTATAATTTTATTAAGAAATTGTGCAAATGTACACAGTATGTTGGAAAAATAACGTAACTTTTCAAATTAAACAAAATAAATTAAGTATTTTACCAATTGTACTTTTTTTAATTCAAAATACATCCCTTCCGCATCAATACACCGCTGGGCACGTTCAACCAACGCTAGCATAGTTTTTAATGCCCTTTCTTGGAAGCGCCTCAATGAAAGTCGTGACGGCAGACTGGAAGTGTGTAACATTGTCATAAAAGGTTCCTTTTATAGCCAATTTTAATTTTGGGAATAAGGAATAATCACACAGTGATAATCAAGCGAATACGGAGGATGCAGAAGCAAAGTCACGAACTGCGACATAAAGACCAACTGCCTGGTGCTTGACACTCGGACCTTACGCGAACGATTTGCTTCCACAAACGCTCCATAACACCCAGATAATATTCACCATTAACGGTTTGACCATGTGGAACGAATTTCCGAAGCATAATACATTCGGAATCATAAAAATAAATCAAAATGAAAAAATTAAATGAAATTTTTTAGTTTTACGTCCCACGATTATGCCGGTTAGGCTAAAGGAGACGGTGATGATGAGAAATGTATGAAATGGTGGAATGAAATGGAAGGAAACGGGAGAACCAAGAGGAAACTCACGCACACGGTGCTTGTCCACCACAAAGTTCACTTGGGGAAAGCAGGGTTTGAACCGAGGACCCCATGCATCAGAGGTAAACATTCTACCAATGAGCCACCATAGCCCCAAAAAATACGCGTGTCCAGTTAGAAAAACCACCAACACTAAAACGACCGGAACATATCTCAGAATTATGGGCTATTTATGGGCTAATTAGTTGCTCTAATCCCAATTTTTGGGCTCCTACTGTTTAGCGGGAAATCGGATTCAAAATGGGCGAGTCTTGCTTGATATCAAGCTAGAATCCACCATATGGTTACAATGGTCCGATCGAAGAAATTCAAACGGGAGAATTATGGGCTATTTATGGGCTAATTGCTCTAATCCCAATTTTGGGCTCCTATTATTTAGCGGGAAATCGGATTCAAAATGGGCGAGTCTAGCTTGATATCAAGCTAGAACCCCCCACATGGTTACAATGGTCCGATCGAGAAAATTCAAACGCCAGAATTATGGGCTAATTAGTTGCTCTAATCCCAATTTTTGGGCTCCTACTGTTTAGTGGGAAATCGGATTCAAAATGGGCGAGTCTAGCTTGATATCAAGCTAGAACCCCCCATATGGTTACAATGGTCCGATCGAAAAAATCAAACGCCAGAATTATGGGCTATTTATGGGCTAATTAGTTGCTCTAATCCCAATTTTTGGGCTCCTACTGTTTAGTGGGAAATCGGATTCAAAATGGGCGAGTCTAGCTTGATATCAAGCTAGAACCCCCTATATGGTTACAATGGTCCGATCGAAAAAATTCAAACGCCAGAATTATGGGCTATTTATGGGCTAATTAGTTGCTCTAATCCCAATTTTTGGGCTCCTACTCTTTAGTGGGAAATCGGAATCAAAATGAGCGAGTCTTGCTCGACATCAAGCTAGAACCACCCATACTGTTACAGTTACAATTGGTCCGATCGAAAAAATTCAAACGCCAGATGTATGGGCTATTTATGGGCTAATTAGTTGCTCTAATCTCAATTTTTGGGCTCCTACTGTTTAGCGGGAAATCGGATTCAAAATGGGCGAGTCTAGCTTGTCATCAAGCTAAAAGAAAAGACGTACGGTTACAATTGTCTGATCCTAAAAATTCAAACGCTAGAATTATGGGCTAATTAGTTGCTCTAATCCTGATTTTTAGTCTCCTACTTTTAAGCGGGAAATCGGAATCAAAATGGGCGAGTCTATCTTGACAGGAAGTAAGAACCCTTCTTACGGTTAGACGTCTCGAATCGAAGAAAACCAAACGTCAGAAATATGGGCTATTTATGGGCTAATTGATGCTGTAATTTCGAGTTTGGGGCTGCTACCTTTTAGCAGGAATTCTTTATCAAATTGTAAGATTTGGCTTAACTTCTAGCAATAAACCTAGGGCTATAATACTCCGATGAAAAGAATCAAAACGTCGGAATTATGGGTTATTTGCATGCTAAATTGTTGCTCTAATGTCGAGTTTTTTCTTCTATCGTTAGCAAGAAATCTCATGCAAGATTGATATTGATTTTTAGATAAGGTCGTATGATACTTTCAAAGTTGCAGTGAGAAAACATCGATGTTCATTAACTGAAAATTGATTTATTTTCACTCTCTGCAAATGTAAATCTATATCTCTACTAGTAAATCCATGAATTCTTTTTTCACGTGTTTATCATCATTATGTTTGGAAGTAAGTAGTGTATATATAGAATTTATATGGTGAAATATCATTATTTTTTAAATAAATTTTTTGTGCAAGAGAAATGCCTCTTCGCCGTTGCTGGGGGCACAGTGGCACAGAGGTAGAGCGTTTACCGATTGTGCGTGTGATCCCTGGTTCGATCCCAGATCACGCCAAGGGATCTTTGTGGTTGACAAACAACATGTGTTTAGATTTTATCGGGGCTCTCCCATTTCCTCCCACTTTATTCATAATGAATATAATGAACATAAAAACGTGAAAAGACAATTCATGGATTTACTAGTAGAGATATATATTTGCATTCGCTGAGAATGCAAATAAATCAATTTTCAGTTAATAGACATCGACGTTTCCACACTGCAACTTTGAAATTATCATCCCATGTTATCTAGAAATCAATACAAAATTGCATGAGATTTCATGCGAACGATAGAAGAACCAAAATCGACAATAGAGTAACTAACCAGCACACAAATAACCCATAATTCCGGCATTTTAATTATTTGATCGAAGTGTTATAGCACTAGGTTTGTAGCTAGAAGTTAAGCCGAATCCCACAACTTGATGAAGAATTCTTGCTAAACGGTAACACCTCCAAACTCGGAATTAGAGCAATAATTAGCCCATAATTCCGGCGTTTGAGTTTTGTTGGATCGGAGCAACGTTACCGCATGGGTGGTTCTAGCTTGATATCAAGCTGGACTCGCCCATTTTGAATTCGATTTCCCGCTAAACAGTGGGAGCCCAAAAATTGGGAGTAGAGCAACTAATTAGGCCATAAATAGCCCATAGTTCTGCCGTTTGAATATTTTTGATCGGACCATTATAAACATATGGGGGTTCTAGCTTGATATCAAGCTAGACTCGCCCATTTTGAATCCGATTTCGCGTTAAACAGTAGAAGCCCAAAAATTGGGATTAGAGCAACTAATTAGCCCATAAATAGCCCATAATTCTGGCGTTTGAATTTTTTCGGTCGGACCATTATAACCGTAACCATATGGTGGGTTCTAGCTTGATGTCGAGCAAGACTCGCCCATTTTGATTCCTATTTCCCGCTAAATAGTAGGAGCCCAAAAATTGGGATTAGAGCAACTAATTAGCCCATAAATAGCCCACAATTCTGGCGTTTGATTTTTTCGATCGGACCATTGTAACCATATGGGGGGTTCTAGCTTGATATCAAGCTAGACTCGCCCATTTTGAATTCGATTTCTCGCTAAACAGTAGGAGCCCAAAAATTGGGATTAGAGCAACTAATTAGCCCATAAATAGCCCATAATTCTGTGATATGTTCCGGTCGTTTTAGTGTTGGCGGTTGGTCTAACTAGACACGCGTTCAAAAAATAAATCAACATTGTCTTCTCACGTGACTTTTGAAAACGCAATTTTTTTCACATTCGGACAACTTGGGGACTTCTAAGTAGCACTTTAGAGTTTTATTTGCGAGTCGTACTTGAAGCATGAAGTCTCGTCAGCAGTTACAATCGATTTCAGGAATGTTCTGTTCCATCCGGCTGTTTTAATCAGGTCCTTGCAATGTTCAACGCGAGCAATTAAGGTGTGCGGAACAAATCGAGCACAGACTTTTTGTTTCTTTAAAGCCTTTGGTAAAATTTCGTGAACCATGTCTTTTGTTGTATTTAATTCCTCCGCCATCCATCTCACAGTCAAATTCGCATCGTATACGATCATTTTTCGCACTTGTTCCACCAGATTTTTGTTTTCCGGTCTGCCTGGTTTTGGGTCGTCTTCCAAGGACTCACGACCGTCCCGAAATCGCGTATACCTCTCGAACACAAGTATACGAGATAAACACTGATCGCCATACACTTGTTTCATCATTTCCGATATTTGTCTAAATGATTTACGTAGCTTGAAACAAAATTTAATATTGGCTTTTTGCTCCATCGTGTTTTTGTAACAAGGTGACACCAGATACACTCACTTTTCTTGCTATAACTTGACACTGTTAATCGGTTCTCATGATTGCAGTTTTGTTGAGCAGATAAGTTGCTTCAATAGATGGAGTTAGTGGTTATCTGTAAAGAAAAAGTTCCGTTACCTTTCCTTCATATTGTATATATTAAGTTACGAAGTTTGGGGGAGGTCCGGACCCGGTAGACCCTCCGTAAGCGCGCCCTTGCAGTCGTACTTGCAGTCTGTCTTTCTCAAGTTACATGTTTTCAATTGGTGACTTTGGTGAATGAAATATGATAATTTAACATTTTCCTAACTCTCCGTCGTAAAGATGGGGTGTATGACTTATAGTTGTAACTACTAGATGACTCCACGGGTTAGAAAGCAAAAAAACAAAAACAATCAATAATATAATAGTAAAATCATATAATAGCAATATTATATCCCAACTCATTAAAAATGTGGTAAAAATATAGCCAAAGCTATTTGAGGTGATGGGGTGCAATACACCCCACCTTTCAGTGGCGTTGCGCGAACCTACCTTTATAACGGAGGGTTAATTCTGGGGTAAAATGTTTTATGTAAATTTTTGTCTAATCATCTGTAAACAAACAAAATGCAAATATGATTAAGACTATTTTATGTGTGGTACTGTATTATTGTGTGTGTGAAGACGTACTAAAGGAACTTAATGAAGGACGACAGATCGTGAAGATAATAGGAAAAAGAAGAAACAATATGCTTGGCCATCTTATTCGGCAATCCGATTGGATCATCCTGTGGATAGTGCGAAAGGAAAAAGGAAAACGAGGAAGACCAAGGAATCTAGATGCAGTTACGACCTTATCAAAGTATTAAAACACCTCTCGTAAGGGAGAGAAAAGTTTTAAAATTTCCATGTTGCCCACCAATCTATGGTCGAGGCAAGAAAGAAGAGAACACTGTATTATAAAAAAAAAAATCTTTTTTATTACTTTTATAATTAATTTTCGTTATTAGATACTGAATTATAACATGAATTTGGGTATACTTTTTATGTAGAATAATGAAAATGATCTACTTCGTTTTATGAAAATTTATTGTATTATAAGAATTGGAACATTTGCATTCTGAAGTATGTCTGGTAACATAAAATATAACCAATATTAAGGAGTTTTTTTCTAGTGTTATTGCACTGCTAATATTACACTTACTGTATAAGTTATGATCGTTCATATATTCTATTATGTTATAAAAATCTATTTTTTTCTACTAGTCTCTAGTGTCTATGTTTCTTTTCATTTTCTTCCACTGTCAGACATCATATTACAGTAATTTTCCTTTCATCCTTTTTACTGTAAGCTGAAAATTAAGCAAACTTCTGATAATGTTGCATTCATTTTTCAATACTGTTAGCGTTTCAAGCGTTTCAAATAAAGAAACGTAGCAAAACCAAATCCAATTGTTGGAGCAATGGAAGCAAGGTGATCAGACGTCCCGTTTTAGCCGGGACAGTCCCTTTTTTCCAACCGTTGTCCCGTTTTTTCTGATTCTCGAACGGGACGCCTAAATGTCCCGTTTTTAAGTAAAAATGACCTAGGTGTCCCGTAATTATTATTCAAAATATAAATCGTCAATGCAAATTCTACTCTCTTCCGTACCAACACTCATTGGGAAGGTTCAGCCGTGTCTAGAACTTCTGGATTTTCAAATGTGAGTTGAGTGTTCGTGGTTCAAGTGGAAATTGAATGGGAATTCTGAATGTTCAACTAGTTAAAACAATTGTTGGGTAGAACTTACAATCGGGAACCATTATTCGTTGTGTGGTACACGTGAAGTTAGAAACGGTGTGTTATCACTCTTACTTGTGTATTTTGTAAATTGAGAACACTGCTGAGTCCCAAAATGCAATCTGGAAGTCAGATATCCCCCCCCCCCCACGTAGCCGATTCGTATGCGTCCCGTTTTCTCAAGTGAAAATTCTGGTCACCTTGAATGGAAGGCATGTAGTAACAATATTGTTTTACTTAATGTAAGTCATGGAGTCCTTCTCCTTTCCAAATACCTCATACTTAAAAACTAATTAGCGTTTAGATGTCAAATGGTGATGATTCTTATGCTGCAAATGCATAACAGAATGTAACTGTAATCAGAATAAAATACTATTTCTAATGCAATTGCAAGTGAACTGTTGGCAGACGTAATTGTTTTTGCAGGGGAGGGGGAGAAAAAATTAAATGAAGATAAAATGTCGTTAAACTGCTTTTGATTTAATAGTACATTCTTGAGCTGAAAAACGCTGACTAAGATAGCAAAGGTGCCGATGTAGATAATTGTTTCTAGTTTGATTTGAGTTTAGCGTCACTTTCAGCAGCAAGACTATATGAGACGTGGACATATAACTTAACGTTGAATCCGAACCACATAAGTTCCCGCCGGGAATCGATCCCGAGCATCCCGCGCCAAACGCTGTTGCTCATTGTTATTAACTATCCTCACGTATTAAGTTGAACTATCCGATTCTTATTGTAGGCACTTCTATTGGACGTGACACGTGTTCTTAAAGGCGTCAAACGCATAGCCCTAAATCCAGGCGCACACCCAAAAATTTTGTTGGGAGGGGTCCAAAGTTTTCGGATCTAATACACGAGGCACTATATCTAGCATTGAGTCGGTGTTATTATAAAATCCTAAAGACAATAAGTAATTTTTAAGTGTTGGTAACCAAATTCTTATATAAAAAATATGTAACTTAATGCAGAGGTGTTCATTCTCGCAAGGGTAACCCTCTTGAGACCATCCTCATTCTCAAATTTCTTTGCCCACAATGACGCGAGTGCGGGGGTACACGAGGGCGAGGACAAGCTTCGAGAGGGAGGGCGAGATTGCACGAGGGAGAGAACAAATTCCCAACACAAGGACATGGGCGAGGAAGGACCCCAGACAACTTCCTTCGCGAGGGTGAGGGTGAACGAGTGTGAGGGCCACTGCGAGGAAGAGAATACGCAAGGACGAAGACAAGTTTCCGTACCCCAAACAGAGTGAGGGCAATGAATAAATTTCCTCGCGAGGGAAAGGGTCAACTGCACTGCGAGGACTGAGAAAGGTCGCAGTACATCATCTATGGGTACATGTTTTTTTTTATAAGAAAAGAGATACTACAAAAGAAATGTATGAAACAATCTTTAGGTTACAAAAATATTTTCTATATCTTTAGGAATATTTTCTATAGAAATAAGTATAGCTTAATTAAGAAACTTCAATTATAACCCAATTCTAAATATCATCCGTATACCCTTATTTATTGAGCACTAATTCTGGGACCATGTGGGATGAAGAGCACTAATTAAGCACTAATTATTTATACCGTTTAATTTGAATTTTGAAACAACTTTTAGAAAGCGTGAAGTTGGCCCAACCATCTTAATAATCAATATATCTCGAGAATAAATTGAGCACTAATTCTGAGACCATGCGGGATTGAAAGCACTAATTAAGCACTAATTCGTGACATGAAAATTTTTGATTTCTTTCGAAGTGGTTGGGCCAACTCACATTTACCCCAAAAATACATATGCCCCGTATACCCTTATTTATTGAGCACTAATTCTGGGACCATGTGGGATGAAGAGCACTAATTAAGCACTAATTATTTATACCGTTTAATTTGAATTTTGAAACAACTTTTAGAAAGCGTGAAGTTGGCCCAACCATCTTAATAATCAATATATCTCGAGAATAAATTGAGTACTAATTCTGGGACCATGCGGGATTGAAAGCACTAATTAAGCACTAATTCGTGACATGAAAATTTTTGATTTCTTTCGAGGTGGTTGGGCCAACTCACATTTACCCCAAAAATACATATGCCCCGTATACCCTTATTTATTGAGCACTAATTCTAGGACCATGTGGGATGAAGAGCACTAATTAAGCACTAATTATTTATACCGTTTAATTTGAATTTTGAAACAACTTTTAGAAAGCGTGAAGTTGGCCCAACCATCTTAATAATCAATATATCTCGAGAATAAATTGAGCACTAATTCTGGGACCATGCGGGATTGAAAGCACTAATTAAGCACTAATTCGTGACATGAAAATTTTTGATTTCTTTCGAAGTGGTTGGGCCAACTCACATTTACCCCAAAAATACATATGCCCCGTATACTCTTATTTATTGAGCACTAATTCTGGGACCATGTGGGATGAAGAGCACTAATTAAGCACTAATTATTTATACCGTTTAATTTGAATTTTGAAATAACTTTTAGAAAGCGTGAAGTTGGCCCAACCATCTTAATAATCAATATATCTCGAGAATAAATTGAGCACTAATTCTGGGACCATGCGGGATTGAAAGCACTAATTAAGCACTAATTCGTGACATGAAAATTTTTGATTTCTTTCGAAGTGGTTGGGCCAACTCACATTTACCCCAAAAATACATATGCCCCGTATACCCTTATTTATTGAGCACTAATTCTGGGACCATGTGGGATGAAGAGCACTAATTAAGCACTAATTATTTATACCGTTTAATTTGAATTTTGAAACAACTTTTAGAAAGCGTGAAGTTGGCCCAACCATCTTAATAATCAATATATCTCGAGAATAAATTGAGCACTAATTCTGGGACCATGCGGGATTGAAAGCACTAATTAAGCACTAATTCGTGACATGAAAATTTTTGATTTCTTTCGAAGTGGTTGGGCCAACTCACATTTACCCCAAAAATACATATGCCCCGTATACCCTTATTTATTGAGCACTAATTCTGGGACCATGTGGGATGAAGAGCACTAATTCAGCACTAATTATTTATACCGTTTAATTTGAATTTTGAAACAACTTTTAGAAAGCGTGAAGTTGGCCCAACCATCTTAATAATCAATATATCTCGAGAATAAATTGAGCACTAATTCTGGGACCATGCGGGATTGAAAGCACTAATTAAGCACTAATTCGTGACATGAAAATTTTTGATTTCTTTCGAAGTGGTTGGGCCAACTCACATTTACCCCAAAAATACATATGCCCCGTATACCCTTATTTATTGAGCACTAATTCTGGGACCATGTGGGATGAAGAGCACTAATTAAGCACTAATTATTTATACCGTTTAATTTGAATTTTGAAACAACTTTTAGAAAGCGTGAAGTTGGCCCAACCATCTTAATAATCAATATATCTCGAGAATAAATTGAGCACTAATTCTGGGACCATGCGGGATTGAAAGCACTAATTAAGCACTAATTCGTGACATGAAAATTTTTGATTTCTTTCGAAGTGGTTGGGCCAATTCACATTTACCCCAAAAATACATATGCCCCGTATACCCTTATTTATTGAGCACTAATTCTGGGACCATGTGGGATGAAGAGCACTAATTAAACACTAACTATTTATACCGTTTAATTTGAATTTTGAAACAACTTTTAGAAAGCGTGAAGTTGGCCCAACCATCTTAATAATCAATATATCTCGAGAATAAATTGAGCACTAATTCTGGGACCATGCGGGATTGAAAGCACTAATTAAGCACTAATTCGTGACATGAAAATTTTTGATTTCTTTCGAAGTGGTTGGGCCAACTCACATTTACCCCAAAAATACATATGCCCCGTATACCCTTATTTATTGAGCACTAATTCTGGGACCATGTGGGATGAAGAGCACTAATTAAGCACTAATTATTTATACCGTTTAATTTGAATTTTGAAACAACTTTTAGAAAGCGTGAAGTTGGCCCAACCATCTTAATAATCAATATATCTCGAGAATAAATTGAGCACTAATTCTGGGACCATGCGGGATTGAAAGCACTAATTAAGCACTAATTCGTGACATGAAAATTTTTGATTTCTTTCGAAGTGGTTGGGCCAACTCACATTTACCCCAAAAATACATATGCCCCGTATACCCTTATTTATTGAGCACTAATTCTGGGACCATGTGGGATGAAGAGCACTAATTCAGCACTAATTATTTATACCGTTTAATTTGAATTTTGAAACAACTTTTAGAAAGCGTGAAGTTGGCCCAACCATCTTAATAATCAATATATCTCGAGAATAAATTGAGCACTAATTCTGGGACCATGCGGGATTGAAAGCACTAATTAAGCACTAATTCGTGACATGAAAATTTTTGATTTCTTTCGAAGTGGTTGGGCCAACTCACATTTACCCCAAAAATACATATGCCCCGTATACCCTTATTTATTGAGCACTAATTCTGGGACCATGTGGGATGAAGAGCACTAATTAAGCACTAATTATTTATACCGTTTAATTTGAATTTTGAAACAACTTTTAGAAAGCGTGAAGTTGGCCCAACCATCTTAATAATCAATATATCTCGAGAATAAATTGAGCACTAATTCTGGGACCATGCGGGATTGAAAGCACTAATTAAGCACTAATTCGTGACATGAAAATTTTTGATTTCTTTCGAAGTGGTTGGGCCAACTCACATTTACCCCAAAAATACATATGCCCCGTATACCCTTATTTATTGAGCACTAATTCTGGGACCATGTGGGATGAAGAGCACTAATTAAACACTAACTATTTATACCGTTTAATTTGAATTTTGAAACAACTTTTAGAAAGCGTGAAGTTGGCCCAACCATCTTAATAATCAATATATCTCGAGAATAAATTGAGCACTAATTCTGGGACCATGCGGGATTGAAAGCACTAATTAAGCACTAATTCGTGACATGAAAATTTTTGATTTCTTTCGAAGTGGTTGGGCCAACTCACATTTACCCCAAAAATACATATGCCCCGTATACCCTTATTTATTGAGCACTAATTCTGGGACCATGTGGGATGAAGAGCACTAATTAAGCACTAATTATTTATACCGTTTAATTTGAATTTTGAAACAACTTTTAGAAAGCGTGAAGTTGGCCCAACCATCTTAATAATCAATATATCTCGAGAATAAATTGAGCACTAATTCTGGGACCATGCGGGATTGAAAGCACTAATTAAGCACTAATTCGTGACATGAAAATTTTTGATTTCTTTCGAAGTGGTTGGGCCAACTCACATTTACCCCAAAAATACATATGCCCCGTATACCCTTATTTATTGAGCACTAATTCTGGGACCATGTGGGATGAAGAGCACTAATTAAGCACTAATTATTTATACCGTTTAATTTGAATTTTGAAACAACTTTTAGAAAGCGTGAAGTTGGCCCAACCATCTTAATAATCAATATATCTCGAGAATAAATTGAGCACTAATTCTGGGACCATGCGGGATTGAAAGCACTAATTAAGCACTAATTCGTGACATGAAAATTTTTGATTTCTTTCGAAGTGGTTGGGCCAACTCACATTTACCCCAAAAATACATATGCCCCGTATACCCTTATTTATTGAGCACTAATTCTGGGACCATGTGGGATGAAGAGCACTAATTAAACACTAACTATTTATACCGTTTAATTTGAATTTTGAAACAACTTTTAGAAAGCGTGAAGTTGGCCCAACCATCTTAATAATCAATATATCTCGAGAATAAATTGAGCACTAATTCTGGGACCATGCGGGATTGAAAGCACTAATTAAGCACTAATTCGTGACATGAAAATTTTTGATTTCTTTCGAAGTGGTTGGGCCAACTCACATTTACCCCAAAAATACATATGCCCCGTATACCCTTATTTATTGAGCACTAATTCTGGGACCATGTGGGATGAAGAGCACTAATTAAGCACTAATTATTTATACCGTTTAATTTGAATTTTGAAACAACTTTTAGAAAGCGTGAAGTTGGCCCAACCATCTTAATAATCAATATATCTCGAGAATAAATTGAGCACTAATTCTGGGACCATGCGGGATTGAAAGCACTAATTAAGCACTAATTCGTGACATGAAAATTTTTGATTTCTTTCGAAGTGGTTGGGCCAACTCACATTTACCCCAAAAATACATATGCCCCGTATACCCTTATTTATTGAGCACTAATTCTGGGACCATGTGGGATGAAGAGCACTAATTCAGCACTAATTATTTATACCGTTTAATTTGAATTTTGAAACAACTTTTAGAAAGCGTGAAGTTGGCCCAACCATCTTAATAATCAATATATCTCGAGAATAAATTGAGCACTAATTCTGGGACCATGCGGGATTGAAAGCACTAATTAAGCACTAATTCGTGACATGAAAATTTTTGATTTCTTTCGAAGTGGTTGGGCCAACTCACATTTACCCCAAAAATACATATGCCCCGTATACCCTTATTTATTGAGCACTAATTCTGGGACCATGTGGGATGAAGAGCACTAATTAAGCACTAATTATTTATACCGTTTAATTTGAATTTTGAAACAACTTTTAGAAAGCGTGAAGTTGGCCCAACCATCTTAATAATCAATATATCTCGAGAATAAATTGAGCACTAATTCTGGGACCATGCGGGATTGAAAGCACTAATTAAGCACTAATTCGTGACATGAAAATTTTTGATTTCTTTCGAAGTGGTTGGGCCAACTCACATTTACCCCAAAAATACATATGCCCCGTATACCCTTATTTATTGAGCACTAATTCTGGGACCATGTGGGATGAAGAGCACTAATTAAACACTAACTATTTATACCGTTTAATTTGAATTTTGAAACAACTTTTAGAAAGCGTGAAGTTGGCCCAACCATCTTAATAATCAATATATCTCGAGAATAAATTGAGCACTAATTCTGGGACCATGCGGGATTGAAAGCACTAATTAAGCACTAATTCGTGACATGAAAATTTTTGATTTCTTTCGAAGTGGTTGGGCCAACTCACATTTACCCCAAAAATACATATGCCCCGTATACCCTTATTTATTGAGCACTAATTCTGGGACCATGTGGGATGAAGAGCACTAATTAAGCACTAATTATTTATACCGTTTAATTTGAATTTTGAAACAACTTTTAGAAAGCGTGAAGTTGGCCCAACCATCTTAATAATCAATATATCTCGAGAATAAATTGAGCACTAATTCTGGGACCATGCGGGATTGAAAGCACTAATTAAGCACTAATTCGTGACATGAAAATTTTTGATTTCTTTCGAAGTGGTTGGGCCAACTCACATTTACCCCAAAAATACATATGCCCCGTATACTCTTATTTATTGAGCACTAATTCTGGGACCATGTGGGATGAAGAGCACTAATTAAGCACTAATTATTTATACCGTTTAATTTGAATTTTGAAACAACTTTTAGAAAGCGTGAAGTTGGCCCAACCATCTTAATAATCAATATATCTCGAGAATAAATTGAGCACTAATTCTGGGACCATGCGGGATTGAAAGCACTAATTAAGCACTAATTCGTGACATGAAAATTTTTGATTTCTTTCGAAGTGGTTGGGCCAACTCACATTTACCCCAAAAATACATATGCCCCGTATACCCTTATTTATTGAGCACTAATTCTGGGACCATGTGGGATGAAGAGCACTAATTCAGCACTAATTATTTATACCGTTTAATTTGAATTTTGAAACAACTTTTAGAAAGCGTGAAGTTGGCCCAACCATCTTAATAATCAATATATCTCGAGAATAAATTGAGCACTAATTCTGGGACCATGCGGGATTGAAAGCACTAATTAAGCACTAATTCGTGACATGAAAACTTTTGATTTCTTTCGAAGTGGTTGGGCCAACTCACATTTACCCCAAAAATACATATGCCCCGTATACCCTTATTTATTGAGCACTAATTCTGGGACCATGTGGGATGAAGAGCACTAATTAAGCACTAATTATTTATACCGTTTAATTTGAATTTTGAAACAACTTTTAGAAAGCGTGAAGTTGGCCCAACCATCTTAATAATCAATATATCTCGAGAATAAATTGAGCACTAATTCTGGGACCATGCGGGATTGAAAGCACTAATTAAGCACTAATTCGTGACATGAAAATTTTTGATTTCTTTCGAAGTGGTTGGGCCAACTCACATTTACCCCAAAAATACATATGCCCCGTATACCCTTATTTATTGAGCACTAATTCTGGGACCATGTGGGATGAAGAGCACTAATTAAGCACTAATTATTTATACCGTTTAATTTGAATTTTGAAACAACTTTTAGAAAGCGTGAAGTTGGCCCAACCATCTTAATAATCAATATATCTCGAGAATAAATTGAGCACTAATTCTGGGACCATGCGGGATTGAAAGCACTAATTAAGCACTAATTCGTGACATGAAAATTTTTGATTTCTTTCGAAGTGGTTGGGCCAACTCACATTTACCCCAAAAATACATATGCCCCGTATACCCTTATTTATTGAGCACTAATTCTGGGACCATGTGGGATGAAGAGCACTAATTAAACACTAACTATTTATACCGTTTTATTTGAATTTTGAAACAACTTTTAGAAAGCGTGAAGTTGGCCCAACCATCTTAATAATCAATATATCTCGAGAATAAATTGAGCACTAATTCTGGGACCATGCGGGATTGAAAGCACTAATTAAGCACTAATTCGTGACATGAAAATTTTTGATTTCTTTCGAAGTGGTTGGGCCAACTCACATTTACCCCAAAAATACATATGCCCCGTATACCCTTATTTATTGAGCACTAATTCTGGGACCATGTGGGATGAAGAGCACTAATTAAGCACTAATTATTTATACCGTTTAATTTGAATTTTGAAACAACTTTTAGAAAGCGTGAAGTTGGCCCAACCATCTTAATAATCAATATATCTCGAGAATAAATTGAGCACTAATTCTGGGACCATGCGGGATTGAAAGCACTAATTAAGCACTAATTCGTGACATGAAAATTTTTGATTTCTTTCGAAGTGGTTGGGCCAACTCACATTTACCCCAAAAATACATATGCCCCGTATACCCTTATTTATTGAGCACTAATTCTGGGACCATGTGGGATGAAGAGCACTAATTAAGCACTAATTATTTATACCGTTTAATTTGAATTTTGAAACAACTTTTAGAAAGCGTGAAGTTGGCCCAACCATCTTAATAATCAATATATCTCGAGAATAAATTGAGCACTAATTCTGGGACCATGCGGGATTGAAAGCACTAATTAAGCACTAATTCGTGACATGAAAATTTTTGATTTCTTTCGAAGTGGTTGGGCCAACTCACATTTACCCCAAAAATACATATGCCCCGTATACCCTTATTTATTGAGCACTAATTCTGGGACCATGTGGGATGAAGAGCACTAATTAAGCACTAATTATTTATACCGTTTAATTTGAATTTTGAAACAACTTTTAGAAAGCGTGAAGTTGGCCCAACCATCTTAATAATCAATATATCTCGAGAATAAATTGAGCACTAATTCTGGGACCATGCGGGATTGAAAGCACTAATTAAGCACTAATTCGTGACATGAAAATTTTTGATTTCTTTCGAAGTGGTTGGGCCAACTCACATTTACCCCAAAAATACATATGCCCCGTATACCCTTATTTATTGAGCACTAATTCTGGGACCATGTGGGATGAAGAGCACTAATTAAGCACTAATTATTTATACCGTTTAATTTGAATTTTGAAACAACTTTTAGAAAGCGTGAAGTTGGCCCAACCATCTTAATAATCAATATATCTCGAGAATAAATTGAGCACTAATTCTGGGACCATGCGGGATTGAAAGCACTAATTAAGCACTAATTCGTGACATGAAAATTTTTGATTTCTTTCGAAGTGGTTGGGCCAACTCACATTTACCCCAAAAATACATATGCCCCGTATACCCTTATTTATTGAGCACTAATTCTGGGACCATGTGGGATGAAGAGCACTAATTAAGCACTAATTATTTATACCGTTTAATTTGAATTTTGAAACAACTTTTAGAAAGCGTGAAGTTAGCCCAACCATCTTAATAATCACTATATCTCGAGAATAAATTGAGCACTAATTCTGCGGTCTTGAGCACTAATTAGCACTAATTAAGCACTAAATCTTGACATAAATTTTTTTGTATTTCTACGATGTGGTTGGGCCAACTTCACGCGACTCCCTTCCTTAGCTAGGTTCGAATTCGAGAAAAATGTGGTGTAATTTACGTTCTTTATCCTTCATATTGTGCAGTAATGGCAATATTACTTATTTTTCATGAGTTCAGTTGATTAGTGAGAACTTGGACAAACATTAACCTGGTGAATCTTTAAGCAATGACAAGCGTAAAATACATTTTAGCTGTTCTTTATACTTCACAGCGATGAAACATTCTAACAGTGTGTTAGCGTTTCCTTCCTCGCCTTCCAATTGAACTGTCTGTGTACTGCGCATGCGCCAGTCAATTTCCATAAAAGATCATAAATAACCCTGATATTTTCTATAATATATAGGAAAGAACGTGTAATAGAATCTATATCAACAACATACATCATTCATCAAAGTAACGAAAACGTTCATGAAACAAATTAATAGATATATTATATCAAAGTAAATTAGGTTTAAATTTTAGGAAATTTTAGAAAATGTTATTCTGTAATAAGAACTACTACTCGAAGCCTTTGCAGCAATCACTAGTTGTTACCATAGCCGAGTGGTCTAAGGCGTTCGGCTTGTAAAGCACCATTCGAACTTACTTCGAGTCCCCGCCGCGTACAACGTCTTTTTCTCTCTTTTCTTTTCATCTGTTCTCGATGTTTCTGTCTGTGTTCTTGTCGGATTCGATTAAATAGAATTTTGAATAGAGACCAATATATATGATAAATAATCATTTATTTGCGAGTCTGCACTCGTACAATATACATTTTCGAGATTTTGATTTTGGAAATGAAGTGTATATACTATTGAATAGTAAAAATAGTAAGATAAAAAAATATTCGTATAAATATTGATTAATTAATTAGTATTAAACATGGCTTTCCAATCAGGATTATATAGAGAGGACTTACTTCTAAGTGCAATCCGAAAACAAATATTTGAGTTTTAATCTGACCCAAAGTTGGTAACTTACAGGATAATTTATACATGATTGGTATTGTAATTTTTGTATTTTACTTTTATTATAATCCTCTATAAGTTATGATTTTACCAATTCTAAATGTAGAACGAGAAATAAGTGTAATATTATATTTGTTACGAAAAGCTTTTAAGCAATGATGCTTTCAGGACATGATCTGAGGGAGAATTTGAGACCCGTCTCGAGCTAAGAAATTTCCGCCTTCAGGACCATATATCCGATCGTGCTCAATGTGGACTACCAATGTTTGCCCTCCACCCGCATATTGAAATTCCCCCCGAGGATAATTTTCTGAAGTCACCACTGTTTATAAATAGTTTTTCGTTACAAATCAGAGGATAATAGAGTAGTGAGTATACTTCATTTTTTTAGCCATGTATTTAAGATTCGCAATTCATATAATGTTCCGTTCTAATCGAATTTGAAACAAAAGAAGTTTTCAATGAGTTACTCAAAGAAACATTTTCAGCCTCCGGATGAAAAGAGGAAGACAGTTAAAAAAAGAAACAACTTACTACCGGGTTTGAACTCACAAACATGTGATTGATAGTGTATTATCCCAAACCACTCGACCGTTTTGTATGCCTTTGGACATCTTTTGCCTTTTGTTATAGCAGTTTACTGTTCTATACTCGCTTTTGTTTATTCCGATACGACTATGAGTTCTCAGTAAATATTTGGACGTTACAGCTCTTGCAATGTATAAAAGTGTTTTTAGAATAAATCACAATCGATATTATGTCCTAATAACATACGTAAAACAGGTTGAATTCGTGAAATGATTGAGGTTGGACTGAGCGTAAATGTTTTCATAGTTAGGAGCCTGGATATGCAAACCCGCTTAACGTGGGGATTTAATTTTCTGAAATTTGGTACTTGTCAATACGAATCGAATGATACCCATCTCCTCCCTGTCGACAACTAGTCACCATTGACGAAAATCCCGATTTTTATTAATTTCCCGGCTAAAAGTTAAATTTTCGGGAAAACAGAATACCACTTATTAATCTACTTGTAAACACAAATCGAATGGGAGAAAAATTAAAATAATAACGATTAAAATCAAACCTCTTAACATTTTAGAATAACTTGGTTGAAAATTGAAAACGATTCAACTGTCTATGTCTATATATATACACTTTTGACCTATATTAGAAAGACAAAATAATAGCATTCAACTCCAAGTTATTTTAAATAACTGTACAGAATTACTCTCCCTTGTGAATATGGATTATGTATTGTTGTGTAATGTTATATTGTATTGCTCAATCCTCGATATGCTGTATAAATAAGGAGGCTAAAAGTTATATTGATAAACAATTATTCAACGTATAAGCATCCGCCATTGAAATCAAACTTGCGGTCACATGCACTAAGTTTTTGTCAGTGTCATGAACATGTTATTTCGATATTAATTTTATGAGCACACACTAAAAATTTCCAATGGATGCCTGTGCCTCGGAGCCAAGGCCATACTCATGAAATCGGCATCTATGGTGTGCGGAATTATAGATGTTCAATACTACATTTCTCTTTAGTTTTGGAAGAAGAACAAAACTAATATGTTTGTAAATGAAATGAAATATCCAGTTTAACTTCCCACGATTACGCACTGAGACTAAGGGAGACAGTGATGATGAGAAATTGATGAAATGGTGGTATGAAGAAAATAGAAGGAAACGGGAAAACCCTGAGAAAACTCACGCATACGGTGTTTTTACACCAAAAAGCTTTCATGGCGCAAGCTGGGATCGAACCACGGGCCCAATGTACCAAAGGTTAAGCTTTACCACTGAGCCACCGCTGTCATAACATGTTTAATTTACTTTTTGCTTATCCGCTACTTATGGACATAACTATTCTTCGTATGATCTTCCAAAATCCGACCATGGGCTGTCTTAAATGAATCAAATAATGACCAAAGTAAATCAGACACTGACGTTCTTATACCTTGTAACAATTCATGGAAATATGCTCTCGGTCGTCTTGCAAACCCTCTTTTGTCATATATTTATCCCAGGACGAACCGACAAACTTTACCAGCTAAAGGAAGCGACGCAACTGGGCTAGTTGTCGTCCGGGCCAAGAACTCGCCTTAGCGCCCTTTTCCCTGACCAACCAAACCAAAACACTCCTCGACTATACCTGATATTGATATCACACAGTAACTCTCCTATTTCATTTTTCTTCAAGTGGTAAGCTTGATTTCAAAATTGCAGTACGTAATTTAATTTTTAGTACAAGATAAAACACCAAACTAATTAGTATTGTGTGTTGAGTTTAACGTCCCGTTCACCTGCTAGGCTATATGAGACATGGACCTACTGATTAACGTGGAATCCGGACCATATGAGCTCCGGCCCCGAATCGAACCCAGGTCAACCACGCCAAAAGCGCGTACCCTAATCGCTTAGCCACGGAGGAGCTCTAATTAGTATTTGTTTGCCAAATAATCTGAGAGTAGCATGCTTGACGTATTCTTATAGTGTTATCATAATAACTACAAATCACAGTGTTTTTAGAATTGTATTGGGATGTGCGTATGTGTAGAATAAATCAACAGTCTGTTGCTTTAGAATAAAATGTTTACTTATTACAGTCAACCTGCTGTCTTGAGTATTATACGCGGATATTTTACAAGTCTCTTAAATCGATGTAAGTTAAATGAAAACAAAAAAAGCTGGAATTAAAATTGAACTTTGAGGGCTCTTTGAACTGCAAAAATTTTTAGAATGTCCTCAAAAGGTAGGTTTGAAGCTAACTTATGCTCTATGTATTGGCGCCGTTAGCTTTTGAAATCTAGGGGGGTCGGATGAATCAAAATCAAAATCCTCTTTTCGACAAAAGTTATATGTACACAATAATATAGTTTCTTTAAATATTTTTGACTAAAATCTTGGAAGAATGTGTCCTCCCGACTCCCCCCCCCTATCCCGCTAACAACGCCCGTGCTCTATGGATATGATCCTAAGGTTGATGAGTCGTTGTTGTCCTGTTAAGTTTCTCAGGTAACTTGTTTTTTAATGATTTTTAGTTAGCTAAAACTCCTTTCCTTGCCTTCTAGTGAAAATAAATATTTGCCCAGTTTTGCGCCCCCAATCCGGAGCCCGGGGCACAAGACCCGTCTGCACCCTCCTCCTTAGTTACGTCACTTCTCGAAGGTCAAAGGCTTATGTTTACTCCAGATAACACATATCCGTAGAATAGTATCTGACTTCCAGATAAATAATCCTTATTGTTGAAAAACGCAGGAATGTATTGTAATCCAATACCAATGACACATTTTTTGTGTGCAGCAAGCTTCGATTAGAATGACATCTGTGTGGCTTGGAAACGAGCAGTAAAAACGCGAACAATCGATTCAGAAAAGAATACTGTAGCTATATGCTACAGGGTCAGATCGATCCACATGGATTGCATAAATTACTGGGAACACATTCACTCCAGCGACATTTTTACTAAAGGCAAGAAATTCAAGTGAAAGATGTAATGATTCTATATACATTCTATATAAAAAATCAAGTAGCAACCGGTACTTGTGCAAAAGTCTTGGTCTTGCATCGGGATTCCTGGATTCCTAGTCTTGGTCTTGGTCTTGCATGTAAGATTCTTGCTCTCATCGCTACTAATAAGTAAGCATTGAATATATTCAAAGGTATACTAAACCTGACATGCTTTCTGTAGTGTGCTAAAGTATAACACAATGGAGGGATGAGCATATCTTTATCACCCCTTAACCTCACTTGAAATCTTCACTGCCGATCACATCCCTTAACCTCACTTACCCTCATACCTTCACACCACCTATCAACCTCGCTCACCCTCATCCTCATAGCTTTTCATATCACTCAACCTAACTCACCGTAAACTTCACAGCTCCTCACCATCCCTCAGCCTCATTCACTCTCACGGCTACTCAGTACACCTCATCCTCGCTCCTTGACTGTAAGAATGAATGAGGTTGAGGGATAACTCAATGAGGGCGCCCATCCTGGCCTCTTTGGTAGCTTTGGTTGGAGTATCCTTATACTACATACAATCGACGATCTCACACAATGATTCAACGAAACCTTATAACGGGTGTATCAGCAAACAAGGGCATACAAGAATAGCATGAGGGAGGTGTATATTATGTGAAGTGTCCTAGAACACTTGAAATCCATTTCATATAGAGCTCCGTAGAAAAAGCGGTTAGCATACATGGCTTTGGCGTGGGAAAGGCTGATTCGATTCAGGTTCGATTCGATTCACATAAGGTTGAGATCCCACGCCAAGCTCTAGGCCCACATTTCATATAGCCTCGCTGCTGAAAGGGACACTTAACTAAAAGTCGAATCGGAACCTCCTGTATTGTTGGCATAGTGAGGGCACAAATGGACAGGCTGCTGAACTGGCAACTTTATGTTTCATTAATAATAGGTCATCTGACGAGTGTGGAGTCTAAATGGCTGGTATGATAGACAAAAGTCATTTTTGGTTGGAAAACACCAATTTCTAACAACTTTGCTTTCTTTCCATTTTTCCCTATATTTACTTATAGTAACTTCATAACGGAATTAGCCTATGGCACTGGATTTCTGATACACCCAGTATATCCAGTATATCTTCAACTTCAGCAGACGTTGGGTTTTACCGACTTCGTCTAATGATTCTGTCAACTATCCTAATGCCTATCGTTTATACCTAGTAGATCGAATACATAGACTTGTATTCTGTAGCTATGAGTGTTCGTTAGAAATATCATATTTATTTGTAGCAATGGTACCGTGAGTCGGTTTCGTCTTGATTTTTCGAGATAAACAATACTCACCTCAGTGTACCGACACTAAGCGAAACAAATATTTTGTAATTCGCGATAAGACGCTCAGTTTCCAAAGTGATGGTAGGGTGTTTCAAAACAATACCGACAACGTTTGGGAGGTGATTCCTCATGCTAAAATAAGACGAAAAGTATAGACCAACCTGGGTGCACAAATGCTTCCTTTCGGAGTTATAGTTTGCTGAAAACATGAAAAAATGAACTTTGAAGCTCCATAGCTCCAAAACTATGGGACCTACCACGGTCGGGTGAACACTTCACTTAGGAACTAATATATGCTCTATCCAAAAATACGTGTTTCAGAATCCTAAGGTACCCACGCAACAATTTTTGTACTGGCAGTTTGGTAACGGGCATATAACCTGAACTACCTATGTAAAAATTGTTGCGGAAGTACTGCAGAATTCTGAAGCATGTATTTTTGGATAGACCCCATATTAGTTCCTTAGTAAAGTCTTGACTCGAGTACGGTAGGTCCCATAGTTTTGGAGCTAAGGACCTTTAAAATTAATTTTTTCACTTTTTCGGCAGCCTGTAACTCCGAAAGGAAGTATTTGTGCACCCAGGTTGGTCTATACTTTTTGTCTTATCTTGGTGTCAGGAATCACCTACCAAACGTTGTCGGTGTTGTTTCGAAACACCCAATATATATATATATATATATATATATATATATATATATATATATATATATATATATATATATATATATATATATATATATATATATATATATATATATATATATATACATTCAACTCACCTATACTTAAATTCGATTCGATGGTAATACTTATCTAACTTATGGAGAAAGTTGTTTAATGAGAGAAGCATTTGCGGGAGATCTTGCGCTACAGTGAAGTGAACACAAAGTTTACTAGAGTGTAGCATACTTTTATAATTCTTTGTATGTAATACATTTACAACAAAAGGTCTCTCAATTTAGATGTTTCGATGTTCAAGTATGATAAGAAAATAATCGGTTTCTGAATTTCTAAGTCTTTGTATTTTAAACTGAAATGTTAAGTTGAGTACATAAAATATTTATTCTAGAAAACCGCAAAAGAAAGATGATTTTTTAAAATAAATATCTTACTCCATGAAACTTCTGTGAATACCTTTTTAAAATTCAAATCGACTTACAGACACATTCAAGTGATATTGCTCTGTGGTGATAATCATTATTAATCATACGAAAGCACAATAAATTTAACACTTTCAAACTATACTAAGCATAAGTAAAAAGGCTGTTTCCGTCAATCTGTCGATAGCAATTAGAGCACAAACAATAAGAGATACCGAGAAACTGTCTTCGTGTATAGATTCAACGTCCCGAGAACATAATCTTCAGCCTTAGCTATATAACAAACCGGAAGTGATAGAAATCTTTCATTTCCGGTTTCAACAGATCACCATAGAGGAAAAACGGTAATAAATAGTAGAAAATGATTTTCTGTGTGTCTATGCAACAGTTTCATTATTCAGCGTCTATGCAAACAGTTTGCATCTGATATCTTATCCAGTGTTCGTAGTTTAAGGAAGTTTCGTAGGTAAATCTAGCAAAACGGGAAAAAGCGAATTTTTCAATTAAACGTACTGTAAATATTCAGGTAAACACTCTCAGTGACTGAATTTTTTGGTTCAGAAATAAACCAATAGAATAACAATCAGTGACGACGCCAGCTTTAAGTTCTTAGGGGGGCAAAGGAGGGACAGATACATTTTTGGGGGGGCGGTTATTTGCCATACCAAAAATGGCATATTTATTACGTTTGACTTATTTTACATTAGGCCTACATTGTGTAATTTCGTTGCTGTTTTCATATTAGACCCATATGATTATAAATTAAACTTATTTCAAGTAAAATTTGTAACCAACAAATAAGTAACATCTGCACATGAAATATTTTTCAATGAAACTTTTGAAGCTTAAACATAAATTGAATTACTTTCGCGTATGCTACAAGTAACACATTCGTCAAGTACTATATGCTACGTATCTCACTAGAGAGAGAGAGAGAGAGAGAATTCAAAAGGAGCTGCTGAAAATGTCCTAGTCCAATCCAGAAGGAGTATAGGTACTAGGTAGAAAAATAAATCCGTAGTTTAGAAAAACATATCTCTGTATGTACAATTACAAATTTTCACATTAATAATGAAATTCTTATTGTTTCTCAGACCTCTGTGTTTATGTGTGCCCAAACAGATAATTTCACGAACATCCAGATCCTAACTGTTATAACATTTTTGTTTCACCAAGGAAAGTCATCGAAGTATATTAATTAGGAAATCGGTGAAACACCACGGGACTCTCCTCCGTTATATACAGTGGTGAAGAAGTAAGTGGTTTAGTATAATCATAACGATTTCTCAACAAATTATGCTTTACATCCAGGATGATTAAAAGCAATGACTCTTCCTAAAATCATGGATGCAATTTGTGACATTATTCTTGAAAATTGCAGCATTCCAGACAATGGTGGATATAGGCCGGGGCCGGAGGGCCTAGGCCACCCCAGTTTTTGAGTTACAAAAATAATTTAAGCTATTATTTATATAGTTTTTTAAAGTGTATAATAAACTCACGATATACATTAGGGATGCGCACGAGACAAGATTTGTGGCTGTCTCCCTCTCGAAAATGTGGTGTAAAAGTGATGTCTCGACTCGAAAAATGTATATTTCTCTATTCGAAGAGCCGGGTCACGACTCGAATTTTGTCAGGAAAATCCTGTCTCGACTCGTCTCGTGCGCATCTCTAATATACATATTATAGTCTGAGGTCTGGCTGCACCCCGCTTTCTCAGTTTTTACCTTCTCAGCAAAACTTGTGTAAGAGATTCTGGGCATTTCTTTTGGACTCGTCGGTAGCATAATTCAGAATGGCTTGGGTATGCTCAAGTTCTCGACATTATGGGTTCCCAAAATATCTGTCAGGAGAATAAAAGAGTGACGGAATTAAGAGAACTCTTCTTCCAATTTGTCCGTAATGCTGATCAATTCCGCTGACGAATATGAAATATGGTTGTACCACTATGATCCTGAATCGAAACAACAGTCAGTGGAGTAGTAGCACTCATTTCTCCATCGCCCCAAGAAGTTCAAGACACAGAAGTTGGTTGAGAAACTGTTTGCAACATTCTTCTGGGATAAGTATGGTGTCGTACTCATAGACTACCTCCGCAACGGTCAGATATTTAAACCAGAATCTCTACATTGCTTACAAAACTAAAGAAAAATTCAAAGTTCAACGCCACGGAAAATGAAAAGAAAGGAATTCTGTTCCTTCAGGAGAATACAGCTGTCCATCAAGCCCCTGCGAACACAACCGACATTGCATAATCTAGGATTTCAATGTCTAGATCATTCTTATTCCGCAGATTTAGCTCCGTCTAACTATTACGTGTACTTATTTCCCAAACTTAAATAACACCTGAAAGGACACCATTTTAGATCTGATAGGGGTAGTGCTACGAATAGTGGTGCGAATAAATCTTCAGATTTTTTAACTTCTCTGCAAAACCTCACTGTTAAAAATACTTACTTAAAAATGAGTAAAATTGACTCAAATTTGAGAACATTGTGTTCTCAGAATAGCTCCGAATACATTGTTCTCAAAAGTGAGAAAGTGTGGGTGTTCAAAATATAAGAACAATATGTACTCAAATTTGAGTAAATTTTACTCACTTTTGAGTAAAAATTCTCTTAAAAGCGAGATAAAATATTCTTAAAATAAAATGAGAAACTGCTATTTCTCAAAAATAACGAGAACATATTTTCTCAAAAATGAGAAAGTTAACCGTAAAATGAGATGAATGTAATCAACATTGAGAAACTCTTTGTTCAAAAACTAGTAATGCTCTCCTCACAATTGAGAACATGTATACTCAAAAGTGAGTAGAAAAGTATTCGAAATGCTCAGATAGCCCCAAAAATGAGAAACACACGTTCTCAAAAATTGAGAATATTTCCTCTCAAATTTAAGAAAAACTCTACTCAAAAATGAGAAGGGTTTTTTTTAAAAAATGAGTAAAAAAGTACTCAAAAATGAGATTTTATTAGTATTCAAAAATGAGAAAAAAGTACTTATTCTGCTGCTTTGCTGGCACAGGGAAAGTTTCCTGGAACTAGAAAGATAGATTACTCTCACACTGCACTGGGCAATTTATAGTAAGTACGCTTTCTACACATTAATATTGAAGTTAAAACATTTTCCTCTTAAAAGTTGGAAAATAGAAATCAGTTTTTGAAAAAATACGAGTACTTCAAAAATTACTTCTATTTCCCAGCTTTGAAGATGAAAATGTCTAACATCAATATTAATGTGTAGAAGGCGTACTTACTATAAATTTTTAGTGCAGTGTGAAATTCATCTACCTTTGTAATTTTGGGGAAGTTTCCCTGTGCCAACAAGGCAGCAGAATAAATACTCCCTTTCCTATTTTTGAATACTAATATAATCTAATTGTTAAAGTACTTTTTTACTCAATTTTGAATCTGCAAGATTACATTTTTATGCTGATACCTGTTGTTTCCATAAATAGCATAGATGAGAATTTTAATTTAATCAACACACAAGCTCCTTGTAACTTAAACTGTTCGTGATGTTGGTTTGCGTAGTTTTAAACAAGTAAGCCTGATATGGTGGACAAATTTTATATGCACTGGTTTTCTCGATGTATTCTCGTTTCCTCCTACTTTCTTCATTGCATCACTTCATTATCATTGCCTTCTCCTTTAGCCTTGAAACATAATCATGCGACGTTATATATATATATATATATATATATATATATATATATATATACAGGGTGGTTCAGTAATGTTGGACAGCCCTGAATAAATCGGAAACCAGAAGAGATATTAGCAAGAGTGTGGTGGATCCAGATACTTGTGGAAGGGGGACGTCTTTTGAGGTACCACACAATGTTACCAGGTCAACAGTGTTGCCAGCTCAGTACAAAGTTGTATTTTTTTAAATAGAACATATTGAAGTTTATGCCATCAAAAGAATTAGTACAGAATGTGAATACCAACAAGCGAAACCGCACCTGTCAGTGTTGCCAAATAAGGAAGTTATAAAGCTTCAAAGATCAACAAATTAAAGTGTCCGTAGAGCAAAACTGGCAAAAAGGCAAGAAAAATAATACTACGGAATGAAAAGGAGTAACCGAAAGAGTAAACCAAAGAACGCACAACATCCAGTGAGTAACAGGGTTGCCACAGCAAAAGGGAAAAAATTGAAAATTTTGCAGTTGCTATAGGAGGACAAGTGCCCATATGACATAATGCTGGAAACACCATAGAAAGTCTATGTAAGATTCAGGAATTCTAATAGCGTTTGTTCGAAAGCGATATCTCTAACTGTTTTCGAGATACACCAAAGGTGTGCGGGGTTTGCAACACTGCATAATTGATTTGACGATTAGACCCGTGCAGTTCTTACATTTTGTTGGGCGTATCATTTTCATTACTCGTTCCTGTAGTTTGGAGGGCGAGGGAATTATTATGCAGTGTTGCAAACTCCGCACACCTTTGGTGTATCTCGGAAACGGTTAGAGATATCGCTTTCGAACAAACGCTATTAGGATTCCTGAATCTTACATAGACTTTCTATGGTGTTTCCAGCATTATGTCATATGGGCACTTTTCCTCCTATAGCAACTGCAAAATTTTCAATTTTTTCCCCCTTTGCTGCGGCAACCCTGTTACTCACTGGATGCTGTGCGTTCTTTGGTTTACTCTTTCGGTTACTTCTTTTCATTCCGTAGTATTATTTTTCTTGCCTTTTTGCTAGTTTTGCTCTACGGACACTTTAATTTCTTGACCTTTGAAGCTTTATAACTTCCTTATTTGGCAACACTGACAGGTGCGGTTTCGCTTGTTGGTATTCACATTCTGTACTAACTCTTTTGATGGCATAAACTTCTATATGTTCTATTTAAAAAAATACAACTTTGTACTGAGCTGGCAACACTGTTGACCTGGTAACAATGTGTGGTACCTCAAAAGACGTCCCCCTTCCACAAGTATCTGGATCCACCAAACTCTTGCTAATATCTCTTCTGGTTTCCGATTTATTCAGGGCTGTCCAACATTACTGAACCACCCTGTATATATATATATATATATATATATATACACAAACAAACAAACAAACTTAAATGTATATATATTAGTTTCATTTTGATTAAAGGAAAATATGTTTGTACATTGTATTTTTTATTTGTCAAATAATAAACTAAGTCTATACATGAGCACAATTTTTATAACAACTTAGATAAGACAATGAGGATACATGAACCCTCTGAATATGCCTACAAAGTACTATGACAGATGTATGCATTCGTTGGAAAATAGTCTGTGACGACTGCCAATGGACAAGATAAACAACAGCTATGTTCGAGATCCTCCCAGAAGTTTTTCATTTGCTATAAATGTGTCTATGCCTTCATCTCCCTGGAAACAAAGAAATTGTGTAATTAATGACAATAGAAATAAAAATAAAATGAAATACTTATAAATCTTATTCGTGTATGGCGATATCTCGAATAATATTAGTGTTGCTACGTTCTAATTTGAATTAGTATCAATTGAAATACGATAATATAGACTCTGGTAAAGACAGTAAAGAGAATTACGCAATATTTCTTCAATTAATATTGAAACCAGAAGTTGTAGTAGATCTACCATTTAGTGTTTTAGCAGAGTGATTAGAGTGGAAATGGAATATATTCTAGGGACGCTTATCGATTAAAAAATATACAATGTGAGATTACTGTCTATGCTCTATAGTGATCAACGTTAACCGGAAATGGTTTATTTCTATCACTACAAGTAGGTGGATCACATCCATTAACGAACTCCTCCGAGATAATAATCTAGCTGTTGATTGCAGAAAACAATTTTAAAATTATCTTTTGTTGAAGAGTTATTGAGCGGTGTAACGGACGTACTAAGCCAGAGGTGTTTACCCTTGCGAGGATGGCCCTCTCGAGGGCATCCTCACCCTCAAATTCTCTCTCAACCATAATGACGCGAGGGCGATGACAAGCTTGGACAGCGATGGCGAGGGCCAACTGTCACTGTCAGGGCTAGAGCGAGGACAAATTCCCAACACGAAGGCGAGAGCGATGGTCAACTCTCTTCGAAGGTGAGGGCGAGGGCCAATTCACTGTGAGAATGAAGGTGAGTGAGGTCGGAGTAAAATGAACACCTATGGTACTAACATTACAATATTATATATATCCCACTTGCGTGATCCTAATAAACATCAAATGAAAGACTTAAGACCTGACTCGTCTAATAATAGTAGGGTTGTCACGTTCTGGAAGGATTAATATCAATTGAAATAAGATTATAAAAATAAGGAAAATAAAAGGTAACCAAAAACATTTCGATCTGTTTCATCTATGCAAGACAAGGAAACAATAAACCTGAAAATTAGTCATTTCTGCTTATGTGTGACGAAAAAAAAAAAACATAAGTGGCATCTTTTAGCGGAGCTTCCTGAATCAATGCTTGTTCTGCCACACTTAATACATTTAATCAAAGTCGAACAGTTTTAAGAAAGGCTATGAGTCACCAACATAAGTAAAACCCTCTTATCAGTTCCCTTCACTTTTTCCCTTCCAGGAAAAAAAAAAAAGAAAGAAAGAAAGAAAGAAAGAAACAATGAATCACACCACAAATTCTAAGTTATATACAGTTTCACCGTTATTCGATTTCTACTTTTTTAGCAATTGTTAAATAAATTACTAGAATGCTTTGAGAACAGTAGCGTAACTAAGAATGCATGCCCCCCTCCATCCGCGAAAATGTCAAAAGGGCTCTTCCTGTTTCTACGTTCATGGCACACGTACAATTTATACAGTAGTAGAGTTAGTTTTCCATCTAGTCAGACACTACTTGCTAATATACAAAAATTGCACATTATTATTATTATTATTATTATTATTATTATTATTATTATTATTATTATTATTATTATTATTATTAAGCAATTACATGGGACTAAAAAGTTTCTTAAAAGAAATAATTTCTAGGAATTAGGAATTAGATTTCTGGGCTGTCGGCATCTAAGGCCACGTTAGCCCATCCCGTATGAAGGATGACGTCCCTTAGCGAGCCCACTGTACGATGAAAGGGAAGGAAGAAAGGATTAGGAAAGGAAGTAAGCAGCCTGGGACCATTATATTAGGTACCTCCATCCCGGCATTTGAATGGTATGAATGAACGAAACCCAAGAAAGACTTCACTCAAGATGGCAGGTCTGAAAAAGCTGTTACACTCTTTCGGCCGAGTGTCCCCACCAGGAGTCGAACCTGGGACCGCTCACCTCAAAGGCAAGAACAGAAATAATTTCTTCCTAACGTTCACATTACAACTAACATATGAAAACTCGTCAAAACTTGTGGAACTTGCTCACATATTTCTAAACCGGCGTTTTTTTTTTTTTTTTTTTTTTGAGTAATTCGCTGACTACTTTCTCAATATCAACGTGGTGCCATTCTTCGCTTTCAGTGCTCAGGATTGGCAAAGGGCTCAACCAATGCCGTAACTTTTGCGGGGGAATGGGGAAACTGCCCCCCCCCCCCCAATTAAGCTTCCAGTTGTTTGATAGGATTCATTTGAGTTAAAACTTTGTTGCTTTGTATGATGTGATATGAACAGGAACTTATAAATAAAGCTTGGAATATGTTTACCACATAACAGGAAAAAAAAATGAAACGAAAATGTGTTCCGAGCCTCATTCAGTAAAATGTATCCTATTAGAGCCCCAGACAAAATATATATTTAGTAAGGCTTTCAACATATTGTCTCATTTAGTTAACTTGTGAAGCACCGTACTATTTTCAAAGGCATTGCAAATAATTTAAGATGTTTCTGCTGCCCCACTATCTGAACGAAATACATTCCTTTAAGATGTAGCATATATCTAATCTGGATCTTACTTTAGTAAACCATCAACTGGCGTCCCAAGAAGTATCGAACACGTTTAGTAAGGATTTCACTTCAAATGCCATCATTATTCTAGGGAGCCTCAACTTGACATATTTTAGGAGGTCTAATTAATGTTTGGTCTTCCAAGAAAAAGCCCAAGTTACGAGGCTGAGCTCAATTTCATCTTCGACCTTGTTCTACGAATATAAAGTTTGATGGCTTTTAGTGTACTGAATGATCGCTCAGGATTGGCTTCGTCAGAGGCACAGTGAGATACAGTTGCAAAGAAGTACACAAATCCAGAACACTACTAACATAGGAAGTTATCTACGACTAAATAATTGGCTAATTAATTCCAAGTTAAAATTTCACTAAATTGTTTCTTCACTACTTATCGGAAACTTGTTAGTTGTTGCAACAAAAGGCGATACATTTTCCGAGTAGAATTCACTAAATCTATTATAGCTGGTTCCGTGATTTCTTTTTCCTCTAAGTAGAGTACTCTTGCAGTAATATGAAACCTGCAAAGTGCTTTTGAAGGTGTTGAATTTAAGTTTAGCTTCCCTTTCAGCAGCGAGGCTATGTGAGACGTGGACCTACTGATTAACGTGGAATCCGAACCACATGAGCTCCCGCCGGGAATCGGACCCGGGTCTCCCGCGCCAAGAGCGCGTACGCTAACCGCTTAGCCACGGAGGAACTCTGCAAAGTGCTTTTAACATCCAAACATTATAAAGTTATACTCCGAAACTTAAATACCGGGAGCCTGTTAGTTACGCCACTGCTTGAGAATACAGATTCTTTATTCATAGAAAGGAAACTTAATGACTACATACCAGGGTTGGCTGGTTTAAACCAATGTTTAAAGCAGCTGGTTTGTTTTCAAAAAAAACAACTGGTTTAAACCAAATAACGAAAATGTTCGTAAAAGTGTAAGTGTTTGTAAAATCTTGATGAACACACATTTGTGGGTTATCACGTTTCACTCCCGTATATTATTCGTATTATATTCAGACCTAAAGTCCCCATTCATTACTCAAAAAGATTATACTACAAAAGCAACTTTTTTTTATGTAAGTTTATAAATGTTTCTTTGTGATTTTTTTTTTGTAGTTATTATTGTTATGTAATTGCAATCAAAGAAACATTCTAAATATTGTTTTGTTTACTATTGATAAAATACATCGAAATGCCGTACTTTGTGTGAGTGTGTGTGTGGGGGGGGGAAGGAGGGTCATACAGACCCCACGAGAGGCATTTAGTGAAATGAGAAGTATCTTCGATATCTATTTATGTATAAATGAGTCTGAGCCAAAGTGGACTCAAATAATTCGTATCTTTGTGATATGCAAATTAGTCGTTGTATTTCTTTAATTTGGACCAATAAAAGTCGTTGTTAACTAACTTGAATTAAATTAGTTCGTCTGTACTCCGTAGTACTTTGAAATTGTCCATATGTAATTCAGTATAATGGTTTCACTTGTGCACTGTTTATCTTTTTGTCCTTCTGAAATGACTCTTGAGAGCTATATTAAGAAGCATGTAAAGATCAGTATAACGTATTTTTATCAGGATTCCTTCGTGAGTGAGTCGGCAGACGTATCGCATTTGTGGCCAATTAGTCCTGGTTCCGAGTTTAAATGGAGGACAATTTTTCTCGGATGTAACTCGAGAAGCAGTTTTTATTCCGCTTTAAGCTTATTGTGACCCCTTCCAGCATAACCCGACTGTTGCATAATAACATCAAGGCGAAACAAACTTATTTCTGTCCATATATGATATGAATATATAGAGCAAATTATTTAAACCAAATAAACCTGGTTTAAACCAAAAAACCCGTTTTTTTTTTGTTTTTTTCAATAAAAGCCATGGTTTTTGCCAACCCTGCTACATATACAGATGACGTTAGAACCATCCATTAGTATGCAAATCAAATTATTTATAAAACCATCCTTCTATTAAGATATTTCCAAAACGTATAACCTGGAAAGTAAATGTATTAACTCTGTAATTATGAAACTATGATGGGGAAACATTTTGGGCCGCAGGCTAAAGAAAAACGAAAAAAATATAGGTGGGGCAATATAATTAAAAAAAAAAACAACAACAACAGTGATTGTATCACTTGTAAAACCAAGCTCTATTAATACTCGAAAGATCATGAAGGGGAATGTGATAAATGGTATTGTGAATGCATTTTAAACATTTCTCATAATTTGGCTGGAAGTATAATCCACTGATTCTCAGAAGTGAAGTTATATTCGTCAGGTAATGAATCACGTCGTGGGCTGGGTGGAAACGTTTAAGGAGCTACATCTAATCCGCGGGCCATGCTTTGCCCATCACTGTCTTAAGACGTGAAGATAATAAGCCAAAGATGTGCAATTTTGAGTTCATGTACGTTTATTTAAAAGGTATTACGTGTTTCAAAATACTGACTTATTTTTACTTTTCAAAGTAAAGCATATAAAAGCTACTATTTGCTGCGATTGAATTATAACAATAAAACAATGTTTGTGAATAGACACTATAAAAAGATAACGTAAAGAAAGAAAAAAAAACAAATGGGTGCTTTGCCAGAAGTAGGGTTGTGTTGATGACAAATAGACTCTTGTGTACATATTTATACATGCAACCTGAAATATGATAAATATACACGAAAACTTGATATTACTCACCAAGAACTTTATCTAGCGAAACCTTAAAGAAAATTATCACTGCCAAACAGATAACATTGAAAACAGACTCTCTCGCGCCGAACAAATTTTTAAATTCAGCATCCATCTGAAATATAAAGATTTAATTGTTATACAAATATATTCTATTAAATAATATATTTTACCTTTTTCTAGTCATGAAGTTCCAAAGTAGTTCATTGTCATAATGTTTTACTGCAATGTTAGAAATGCGCATACATGAATAATGTGAAGTAGCAATTAGACTCTTGTTCAGGCAAAGTAAACTATGATAAAACCAGGCAGATCGTGCTGTTACTGGTTGTACGTAGAACTAATAAGTCAGATATTCCCGAAATTAGTATGATAAATTTTTACCTAATAACATTTAGTTTTATATTAATGTGGAAATAAAGGAAATGGGGGAATGAAGAAGTGGGAGGAAACGGGAGAACTCCGAGAAAACCCACGCACACGGTGTTTGTCTACTACAAAGTTCACTTGGCGGAAGTTGGGATCGAACGAAGAACACTATGCACCACCTCGGCCCTTGGTAAGACGGATTCAAAAGCACTGTACTGTCAGGTTCATATCCTGACTGAAATGTACCAGTATAAAGTCCCAGCATTGTACGGACAAGACATTAACCAGGTTGAACTGCACCAAGCCAAAGAATCTAACCAGACGGTAAAGGGAGACAGTGATGGATGAGACGTATGAATAATAATACAAAAATAGGTACAATGAAGGAATTGACATGAAACTCGAAAAAACTAACCTTCTGTGCAACTCGCATACTTCATTTTTCAGGCTCCCACACTTCCCAATGAGTTACGAAACCAACACCCGTGTTAAACAATAAGTAATTCAGCTGAAACAGCCACCGTAGTGTTCGTAGTTTGAGGGAAAGTTCTCTAGTCTAGGGAAATTTGATAGGTAAATTTAGCAAAAAGAAAAAAAGGGAATTTTTCGATAAAACGTGACAAATTCAGGGGAATTCTCTAGTTGACTGATTAACGAACATCACTACTTAAATTGTTCTTTGTTATTCAGAAATAAACCAATACAATTGCAATAGTTTGTGTGTGCTGCAAGTAGCATAATTTGCACCCATTGTTAGCTAGTGGGGTGCACGGTGGCTCAGTGGGGAGCGCTTACCTTAGGTGCATGGTTTCCTTGGCACGATTTTCACCCAAGCAAGCTTGTCATAAACAACATTGTGTTCGTGGATTTTGTCGAGGTACTCCCGTTTCCTCCCACTTTCTCATTCTTCCATCATCATTCACTTGCTTTAATCATCGTCTCCCTTAACCTAAGACATAATCATGGGATGTTAAACTGAAAGATTTCACTATATTTCATTTTATTGGCTGTGCGTATACTTTTGAAGAAAAAAAAACGTAAAAATAGAAGGAAAAAATGAATAAAACAAATGTGGTTGGTAGCAGAAGCGTCATTTCAGATTTTGCTTGTGGGAGGGCAAGACCCCTTGATATAAGAAAATTTTCCATTTTTCACTGACTACTATTCTACTCAAAAAATCTACATAAATCTCAATCTCAGGGGGTGCAATTACCTCTCCCTACCCCCTAAATGACGCCACTGGTGGTAGTTCCCTTAATATAGCTAAATTAAAATTATTACATAACTTCTGTCATACGTATTGGACACTCAACAAACAACGGAAAATTTGATAAAGTGAAAAGTTTTTGTCAGTCGAGGGAAATTTTCTTAAAGAAACCTACGAACAGTGCCACCAGGTTCGTCCTGCACTGACTCGGTTAGATAGCATTCATGCTTTTTATTGCCACCTAGCACAAGTTCGTTCGTGTTTATGCCATACGTCCACACTGTATTTACATCGAGCCCTTCTGAAGTTAATCTGTATGTAGTACTGGAGCTTCTTATTCAGTGCTGCTAAAAAAACAAAAAAAAAAAAAAAAGAACTTTAACCCAACCTGAGAATGTAAGAAATGTGTCAAAACTTGATAGAACAGTCTGCTCGAGTAATGCCTGTGTTTTTTTTTTTTTTTTTTTTTTTACATTGTAGCTTTTATGCAACAGATACGGAATCCGTATTTATATGGCAATCGTAAAGGAATTGCAATTTTTTAACTAATACTTCTGGTGGTCCCTTGAAATTTTATCTGTGCAAGTGAGCAGGCCGGTAGCCAGCCCAAAAATGTAGGGGGGGGGGGGAATCCAACCATATTATAGTTCATTTGCAAGCCTACCGTGAACATTTTACGCAGGCAGTAAAAATTTAGGAGCCCGACACCCCGCGTGGATACGGGCCTGCAAGTGAGGGCAAGGTTCTAGATCACTGGTCCCCCTTCGCATTGAACAATAATAAAGACAGAAAACAACGTGCCCTGCGGGGCTCTAACCCGTCTTCACTCGCTAACGCTCGCTCGGCAATACTGTGTAGATTAAATGTATAAACTTTAGTAGAGAAAGAAACCAACCCAGCTACTAAACTACATGGGGGACCAGTAATCTAGAACCTTCCCGCAAGGGAGTTTTTTTCATGTCACCCACCACAAATCTTTTAGGAGACAATAAGGAGGAAATTATTAAAAGAATTGTATTTTTCCAACAGTTATTTAGAGTGCAGCGCCAAAAGTAAACCTGCACGCCCCAATTCACCAAAAAAAAAAAAAGTAAACAATTTACTGAATATATTGGAAAGTCGCATATCATTAACACAACAACTTTGTCTAAGATATAGAATGCCCAGAAGCATAGAGTGAGGCTTCCGGGCATTCTATCTGAGAACCAGTACCTAGAAGCATTACTCATGATTTTCGAAGGAAAATAATGGATTGTCGTGATTAACCGTCAATCGATTACAATGATCGCACACAAGCAATGTTGCATTCACACTTAAAACTAAATTCATGTTGCTAGCAGTACTTACCTGCGAAATCCTCTATGATTCGTAAACAACCATCCATCTTGACTTTTAACTTTCTCTTTATCCATCCGCTAAGTAGTTCCTCCATCAGCCAGAATGAGAACATATAGTTCAGGATTTTAAAGGACTTTTGTGCTCTTATGTTAGCTTGTTCGTACTTGTTTTCCATAGTCTTGCATTTGCAAACTGTCTTTTATATCTCACGATATTCAATGATATATTTATATCAGAAAACAATATTTTTTAAGACTACATTATTACTCGTTTTTGAGAACCAGTCTCTGACTCAAATATGCAACTAAATTTCCTCATTCTCATTTTTTGAGTTATTTTCTCCTCAAAATTGAGACTAATTTACTCAATTTTTTTTTGAGTAGTAAAATGTATTCATTTTTGAATAAATCATTTTTAACAGTGCTGGAGCACTGTAAAAGGTAGTATACAGAGGCGGGTCCAGGACCGACTTCTGGAAGGGGCGGTGGGTTGTCATACTGCTACTTTTAATGGCTCCAAACTTTGGGATGGGTTTTATATATATATATATATATATATATATATATATATATATATATATATATATATATATATATATATATATATATATCATAAGAAAGTTTCCTCTTCTGGGGGAAGCGATCGCCCCCCTGGATCCGCCCCTGGTAGTATATTGACTCTCGGGGGAAGTGTAGAAGAAGTAAAACTTCACCATTCCACGTGCACTCCTTCTGGGTTGGGCTACGAATTTTTCAGCAGTTCCTAGTCAATATGGTAGACGTCACGTTAGTACTTTGTAACAAAATAAGTAAGAGAGCACTAATATAAACCAAATACTAACTAAAGATCAGCACTCTGACAATACGTTTTATTGGGAATCAATTTAATTCCATAAATTTATTATTATCATTTGCAGGAATGGAAAACACAACTCTTTTTATCCCCTTCAAAAAATTAAGCCTTGGTAGTTGCAAACTAAGCTGTTATAAGCACATCCTCTGAATATTGAAAGCCGAAAATAATGTTTCAGAAAAAAGAAATATAGAACCTTTAAATAAAACAAAATACAGTATGAAACTGAAAACTTCAAACTGGATAAATACAAACAAGTTACGTAACTGGTTTTACCTTTCTTTTGTTTCCAATCGAAGTTGAACAAGTCGACCAAATCTACTATTGTTCGCTAGGCACAATAATTAAAAATTATAAGAAAGATGTATAACTAAAAGTTACCTTAAAAGGCGCTAAATTAGAAAACAGAAATATGCGTGCATACCCAGATGCTCAAAGAAGAAAGTTTGAGGACTAATCTGCCACATAGTAAATGCATGGAAAGTAGACTACAATTTGACAATGAGATTGGTTATGATACTGATATAAAATACTACATGTAGAATGTTTAAAGATTGTAGGAGTCTGGGGGACTAGTCTAAGTCAGGCCCGTGCTGGCCCACCGGGACACCGGGACGTGTCCCGGTGCGCCCTCCGAAACACCACAGTATAAATGAAGGTACTAGTTTTTAGTAATAAATTCTTACAGTTTTATTGGTAAAGAACCCGTGAAAGGTACAGTGTGCCCTTTACATTAGACGCCCTTGCGAAACCACATCAAAGATGAACGATTTTATTCTCAGTTCTGTACAATAAATACATACAATTACTGTTGGTAAAGAACCCGTGAAAGGTACAGTGCGCCCTTTACATAAAGCGCCCTACGAAATATCATATTATAGATAAGTAGCTTTAGTTATCCTGTATACCAGTTTTGTATAATAAATTTAAATAGTGACTGCTAATAAAGAAGCTGTGAAGGATACAAGGCGCCCTTTACATAAGATACCCTGCGAAATGTCACATTACATTTTTTTAAAAAATATTCTTCTGTAATTCAATTTTGTATTATAAATTCGTAAAGTTACTATTGCCAAAAAAAAAGTAAAGAATATAATCACTTACAAAAATGTAGGTATAAAAGTTATGTAGCTATAAAATGAAACAATGTGATACATCAAGAATAGTTCGGATAGTCAAATGTACGATGCATTCATGAAATACTTAATTGACACTAGACTCTAATTTACGATTTTTACGGCATAGAAGCGTTCACAGTCTTAATATGCATCTATATATCCGATCATATCGATTGTTCCTGTGAGTTTTAAAGCTGTGTTCGGATTATCAGTACCTATTTTATTTCTAAAATATAGTTATATTAATATCCGTGAAATGTGGCCTTCCTGTCACCACGCATGGCGCGTCCTCATTTTGTGGGTCGAGGAGAAGTCCTCTAGGATATAGAGCTTAGCTGCGAATATACTGAATAAGCAGTCGCGGACAGACGACAAGGGGTGATCCTCTAGCTTGGGTATTTGGTGTGGTGCTAACAATCTCATTCTATAAAAAAGGCTTGTTCAGATATATTCGCAGAATCATTGGATCAGAACTGATAACTTGGCACGAACTCAGCAAAGTAAAATTGACGTGAGATTTGAAACATGGAATATAAGAAGTCTATATAGGACAGGCGCGTTAAAATTTGTAACGAATCGGAATAGAAATAGAGGATGGACCTAGAGGGATCTCAGAAAGTTAGATGGGAAGAAAATAGAGGAGTCAAGTTGGGAAATTTTACGTTCTTTTACGGGGAACGAATTAAAAATTACCAACTAGGAACAGGGCTTTTCGTTCACAAACGAATAATATAAGCAATTACGTGGGTTGAATTTGTTAATGATAGATTTTCTTTTACTTCTCTTAAGGGTCGGTGGTGTAATATTGTTTTAAATGCACATACTCCAACAGAAAATAGGGATGACTATATATAAAAAAGAATTTTTACGAAAGAATAGAACGGGTGTTTGATCATCTCCCGCAATACCATATGAAAATTATGTTAGGCGGTTTCAATGCGAAGGTAGGACGAGAGGTTGTTTTCAAACCAATTATAGGGAATAAATGTCTGCATAAGGAAGGCTGTGACAATGGCTTTAGACTCGTGAACTTTGCAACATCCAGAAACCTTATCGTGAAGATTATAAAATTCCCACATCACGACATTCATAAATATACTTGGACTTCATCACATGAAAAAACACATAGTCAAACTGATCACGTTTTATTAGACAGAAGAAAACAGTCTAGCACAACTGATGTTCGATCGTTCAGAGGAGCTGATTGTGATACTGATTACCACCTGGTAGCAACGATAATAAGAGAGAGACTATCGTTGAATAAAGGAAATATTCAATATCTGAAAACGGAGCGGTTTAATTTAAAGAAATTAGAGGAGAGTCAAGTGAGAGGGGAGCCAGATTGAAGTGTCGAGTACGTTCTCGGTTTTAGAAGATTCGGAGTGCACTAGTGTTCAGGATACTTGGTTGAAATTACAGATAACACTAAAATTTCAGGAAAAGAAATATTGGGCACGCAGAAATACATAGAAACAAACCATGGTTCAATCAGGAATTAACTAAAGTAGCAGAGAAGAGAAAACAGAAGAAACAGGGTTGGCTACAAAATCCAAACGAAATAAGTACATTGTCATCTGGCGGAAAACTTCTAAAACTTTTAGAACAAAGAAATGCGATTTTTGAAAGCTAAAACTAATTAACTTGAAGATAATACTAAAAAGAAAAACATTCGAGACATGTATAAATGCATCGACGAACTTAAGAAAGGCTATCAACCTCGTGCTTATATATTAAAGAAAGCCAACGGAAGAGTTCTCACTGATCAGGATAGCATCTTAAATAGATGGAAAGATTTCTTTGACGATATGCTTAACACATAGCCAAAAACTGGTGTTCGTGGAGAAAGTGAAATGCATACAGCATAACCGTATATTCCAGAACCTAACCAGACAGAAATAGAAATCGCTATTAAAAAATTAAAGAAACACACATCTCCCGGTGTAGACGAAATTCTGGCTGACTTAATTTTAGCCGGAGGGGAAAAATTGTAGAGTAAGATACACAAACTCATTTTCCTTATCTGAAAGAAGGAGGAATTACCACAAGAGTGAAAAGAATCAAACATAGTTCCAGTTCAGAAGAAAAGCAACAAAACTTATTGTAATAATTATTGAGGCATTTCTCTTCTGTCAACATCCAATACATCCTCTCAAACATTCTATTAGCAAGATTGACCCCATACGCAGATGAAATTATTGGAGATTATCAGAGCGGATTTAGGTAAAAATCGATCAACTATCGACTAGATATTTACCATTCGACGAGTACTTGAAAAAAAATGGGAATACAATATCCTGACACATCAATTGTTGACTTTAGACTCAGGTAAGAAGAAAACATTGTACAACATGCTTACAGAATTTGGAATATCGAAAAAGGTAGATTGATTAAGTTATGTTAAAATGAATCTCAAAGTAAGGTTCTAGTAGAGAAATTCTTGTTCATTAGCTTTCACGTTGGGAATGGCCTGAAACAAGGAGATGCGTTGTCGCCATTATTATTTAACTTTGTTCTGGAGAACACTATAAGGAAAATCAAAGACAGCAATCAGGTCCTAGAGCTGAATTGTATTTACCAGGTTATGGCGTATGCTGATGATGTAAATTTAATAGAGGATGATAAAACAATAGAAAGGAATGAAGAAATCTTAATTAACGCTTGCATGGATATGACCTTAGAAATAAATGCAGAGAAAACTCAATATATGGAAGTTTGTCGAGATCGTAATACTGCATTTTATGGATGCGTTAAAATACCAAATAATATTTATTTTCGACAAAGTGGGTACTTTGAAATATCTAGGATCATTAACAGACCAAAACCGTAATCAGTAAGAAATTTGATGTCTACTGAAAACAAAGATTTCGTGTTATTATTCAGTTAAAAATCTTTTGTTGTCGCGAACTCTGTTGAGGAATTTGTAGCTTAAAATATAAAAACGAGTATCACGCCTGTCGTTCTGTATAGTTGCGAAACATGATCACTGATTCTGAGGGAAAATCGCAGATGAAAGTATTTGAAAACAAGATTCTTAGGTCAATATTCAGACTCCAAGAGGAACGGGAATGGGGAATGGCGGAAACTTCATAACGAGGAACCGCTTAATTTATACGTTTACTGAACATTGTTAGGGTCATCAAGTCTAGGAGGCTCAAATGGGCAGGTCCTGTAGCCAGAATGGAAGAAATTAGAAACGCTTTCAAAATTTTAACTGAAAATTCGAATAGGAAAACGAGCATTAGGAAGACCGAGGTCCAGTTGGTTAAGGACAGAAATCAATGGAGAGCTTTTGTAAACGCGGCACTGAGCCTCCTGTGTCCATAGGCTATAGAACTATATTAAGTTGTTGATATACTTAGGTTCTTTTTATTTGACATAAATGTTATTACAGGAACTAAAAAAGTTTTTCTCTAGTAAAGAGGTTTTCGATAGAGGTTTTCACAAATTAGCCATTTACGTTAATACTAAACCAAATTTGGTTTTGATTTTTTATATATTCCCGTTTGTATGGGCACCCTTTTAGTAGACTTGTCCACCGCCCTCATTAGTATCCCAGCACGGGCCTGGTCTAAGTGGCAGTCAGGGGGGCATAAGTAGCTACTAGGAGGGCGCTCGCCCCCCTTGCCCCCCTCTGGAGTCGTTACTGATAACAATAGTTTGTGTGCTGTGTTCAAAGTAGCATAATTTGCATTGTTGGCTGGGTGTATTTCTGTGTATTTTGTTGTAAGTCAAAAAAATGTCGGGAAAAGTAAGAAAAATAGAAGAAAAAGCAAATGAACAAAACAAGTATGGTTGGGAATTCCTTTAATATAACTAAACTGATTTTATCGCATAACTTCTGTCATAATTGAACACTCAACGAACTAGGGAAGATTTGATGACAAGAGGGAAAATTTTGAGTCATTTGAGGGAAATTTTCTTAAGGAAATCTACGAACGCTAATCTTATCAAAATATTGAAATCGATACTCAGAGATGCATTATTTACGGGTTCAATATTAAATTCCCATAATTTCGAAGTCTACCGTAACTTAGTGTAAAAAGAGACTCATTTGTTTCTTATATTTGAAGTTCGTCGTAATTCCTCGTAACTCAATCTTCATACTTAAAGAACCGAATACGATATCAGGAGCGCGAAGTTTCGAAACATAAATGATGGTGCTCTAATTCATAGTTCACAAAGCACAGGCTATTGAATATCTCCCGAGACTAGCAGGGAGTTCGGAGGCCCTTCCCCAGAAATTTTTCAAAATTAACTCTCTTGAAAGGGGACAGTGGAAGAACGCTTACCTCTGGTGTGTAGGGTCCCCGGAAAAATTAATTTGTGTTGGGCAACTTTCTGGCCGTGGGTTTTCTCGGGGTAATTCCGTTTCCTCCCACTTTCTCATTCTACCAATTCCTCCATTCACTTGCTTTAGTCATCGTCTACCTTAGACTAAAGAGCATAATCGTGGGACGTTAAACTCAAAGATTTCATTTCATTTTCTTAACTCTCTTATAAACGCTGTTTGAGGTATCGAATGAAAATGGAGTTTTCCCTTTGTTGTTTTCTTTTGTAGTTGAAAATATTCTTAAATAAGTGTACAACAGCGTAACCAAGAATGTGCTATGGTTCTAACCACCCTATCGTAGTTCTCTTACGCCATTGTAAACGTTAACCTTTTAAGAAAGCAACCAACGTTAGTCAGAAGAACTAAATTCATGGGTATGTTTTTGTATAATGATAGTGTATACAGTAAAACCAAATTGGAATAGAAAGCTTATCTTTAAGTGAAAAATTGAAGTGCTGGCGAAATTTCTAATTCTCACTCATAAAGGAAGTGTTAAGTCGAACTGTCGATCGCTTAAAGGAAATGCTCACCACTGTGGATCCTGGTATCACTTAAGAAACAAGACGAAAAATTACAATACCTCCCTTTTTCTTTCTTCCTCTATTTCCTTTCTCATTTTTGTTTTTCTTCTCTTTTCTTGTAAGGACTCTGAGCATTCTCACGACATTTTGTGGGACGCGCTTTAGCATCGAAGCATCTATGCAATTGGCATCCCTGTACGATATGAAAATCAATTAAATATATTGCTGTAATTTTAGACACATCTCTGACACATGATGTAAAACTCAACAAAACCAAAGTAAATCGGAAAATCCTAACTAATACAATACGGATAGTTCAAGTCAGTATTTTTTACATACAACGAATTTATACACTCAAGTTTGTGTATAGCAACATACCTTCGCTCGTGACAAATGCCATCAGTATGTAATTGTACTGGTTCTCAATGCTTTTTCTTCATCATATACCACATTTTACTGAACACTGACAACAACACATGTGTTTGTTTCGTTATTACAAATTACGCAAATTGTAGAGTATCATACTCTGATCGAAAGGAGGACAAAGATATTCCCAATTCAAGGATTGATTCCGCATAATTTGAACAAAATTTGATCTTGCTCCCTCAAAACAAAATGATGGATAGGCCACTAGTTAGGCCATTAATAGAAATAAATTAGATTTCTTATTGTAAATGTCAACCGTAATCATCAGCAAATATCTGGTAAGCAATTCCGAAACAATCAATAGCCTCTGGTGAAAACAAAAAAGAGGTTCATACGAATTATTTCCATGTACTAGATGTGAATAAGCAACGTTAGCCACCGTTACACGTTAAGATGGTAACGTCATAGACTCCATTAACGATCTGAGTCGAGATAACTGCTGTAGCTATCTTTTGTAACAAAACATAATGTTAAAAATCGCATATATGTATGGGATATGAGCTATAGATAGATACCGTTAAAGTCTCCGTTATCCATTAGTACGTTAATGGATTTCCTTTACTGACAAAACTCAGCTCATATAATCGCTCTAGCTATCTATTGTAAAAAAAATAGAAAATCGCTTATTTGTATCGATAAATACCAACCATTAATGTGGCCGTTATCCATTACTACGTTAACGGATTTAGTCCATTAACGAAGTCAGCTGGAATAATTTCTCTAACAATCTATTGAAAACAGAATTCAAAAGTTTTGCTGACATGTACTCAGCATGAGCTATAGTTAACCTCCGTTCATATGTCCATTATCACTTAATATGTTAACGGATTTACTCCGTTAAGAAACTCGGCCGACATAACAGCTGTACCTTTATATATTGAAAAAAAAAAATAGAACTCAAAAAATCGCAACCATTTATGAGTTATGGACTGTAGATGTCGTTGTTAAAGCCACGGTTATCCGTTAATATGTTAACGGGTTTACTTTATTATCAAACTTGCTCGTGATTATTGTAGTAACTATATGTTGCAAATAACAGATCCTTACATGTATGAGATATCGTCTCTCGATTGTCAGTATTCAAGTCACCGTTATCCTTTAATACGTTAACGGATTCACTTCATTAATGATATTGACCTCGAAAATCGCTCTGGCTATTCTTTGTAAAAAAAAAAAAAAAAAAAAAAAAATTAATTAAAAATCGCATTCGTTGAAGAGTTATCGTGCGGAGTAACGCATAGTTGGAGAGATGTACTGAAAACACAATATTATGTTTCACTGAACACTAGAGTTCACTACTTTTAATTCTTAGAATTGTGGGTTTGCAATGGCTATTAAAACTTAGTTAGATGTTTTATATGTTTAAAATAATAGAGGACTGTATACTTGCATTGCAACTTTCAAGCATTCTTAACTGAAAATAATAAAGAACGATTTTAAAAAATTTTAAAATATCAGGAGCTCATAAGGAAGGTAAAAATATCTAAATATGTTACATTTCAAAAACTTTGTTCAATTGATTAAAATACTTTCATTTGCTTCTCTTTTTATAATGTAGTTACGAGTTTGGTAATAACTATGGTAACCATGATTATAAAGAAGTACAGTCATTAAAAGTAATTGTATAGAACTACCAAATAGCAGTGGCGTATACATAGACGGGTTGCAGGCTTAATTAAGCAAGATATTATGCAAAATTCAACGTTTATATGTATAAATCACGCGTGTCTTGAAAGAATGTGATATAAAATGCTTGACTTTGCTCTGGAGTAAATTCTGTATTCATGTTTGTCTTGGAATCCGAACTTAGATTCCCAGAAATCCGTTGGAGTTCCAAGCCAATGTTTATCGTTCCTTAATAATACGAACTAGATTAATCTGCACCTACTAACGGAACAGGTTTTACAAGTCTGTACACGTCTCCGGCAATGTCGGATCCGGTTCCGACAATGCCGGCAATGGAATCGGCGGCCATGTAATCAAACGGAAGCTTTTGTGCGCACTTTCCGACCCGGCAAAAAAGCCGGTGGAACTCCAGGGACCGGCAAATGCAGTCGGCCTAGACGCCGACAATGTCGGTGTCGGCTCCGGCTCCGGTTTTGTCGGCCGGAATGCTTTCTTATGCGTGGATGCACACACAGTCGGCTTGGTGATAGGTTTCTCCAATCAAGCTACAGTGAGTGAATAGTAACATGTTGTGTATTCTTGTTTCTTTTTCTGTATTTGGATTTTTTATTTACATCAGTTTTCTCTGTTATTTTCTTTTTTTCACATCACTTCAATATATACTGAAGAATGAAATAATCAAAATGGCTGTGAGGACCACAAATATAGCGCTTTGCTATTTACAAAAATTCTCAGCAAGGAAAATTCAGATCTTGTTTGAATTACCCAACTACGGCAACGCGGAAAGTGAGTTTCACATATGTATGTATTATATTAATTTGTTACCTTCTACAGCCGAAACTTACTAAAACGTTTTAAACAAAGGAGTCGTTGGATTCATTTTGATAGAGAATATGTCTTAGCTTATGTCATGATAAAAAAATCAACATGGCGGAAATGAACAAAATGGAGATATGAAGAAATTATGAATCTAGGATAGTTGCTCAGTGTTTATCCTGTTAATTATACAACCCAGTATGTAGGGTATGAATAATCTCCATAATAAGAAAACAAGAGTTTAAATCACAATCATAATCGAAGAAGTAGGCATTCCCAAGCATAAGGAAGGTTGTAAATAAAATTAAAGTAAATAAAAACTAAAACACAACTACAGAAAGGACTGAAAGAGCACAAGGGGGCGCAGGGCTCAGTGGTAGAGCGCTCACCCTTGGTGCTTGGGGTCCCTGGTTGGATCCCAGTTCGCGCCGAGTGGACTTTGTGGTGGACAAACACCATGCTCGTGAGTTTTCTGGGGGTTCGCCCTTTCCTCCCACTAACTTCATTCTACTATTTCATCCATTTCTCATCATCACCGCCTCCTTTAACCTAACCGTCATAAACATGGGACGTAAAGCAAAGATTTCATTTCATTTCTGAAAAAGCACAAACAGAACAAGAAAATTTCCAGTCTTGTGGTTGCAAGTGCTTTACCCTATAGAGCATAATAAAAATATTCTTGTACTCTGTGTCTAGTCTGGCATTTGTTCCGCAGAACGATTGTGGACTAAGTGAGATAATCGTTTGTTTATTGCTTTATTCATATTCTCTATTTCACCTTCAAACTTAAACTACTTCTCGGCACCGGCATTACCGGGATGTGTGTGCAAAGCAGCGCCGGCACCGACATTGCCGGAGCCGGGACCGGTTTTGCCGGCCGCGTGTGCAAAGCAGCCCGGTTCCGGTTCCGGCATTGTCGGTGCCGGGGACGTGTGCAAACTCTGTTAGGGTAAAATATAAGTATTAAATAATAGATAAAGGTTAGGTTCTTGGGTCTAACCTAGAAGAAGTTGAGCGATTGGAACGAAACTTGCAGGATTCATAGCCCATCAGACAACAATAGTAAAACGGAGTAAAATTATAAATCAATAAAAATATAAAAATATGTATTTTCATCAGAAGGAAATAATGATTGTTCATGTGGAAGTTTGAAGAAGACAAGCAGGGAGACATAATATTGCTTAGAAGGTGAGTCACCTTCCATGGTAATATCAGGTAAATGTGTTGCAATATTGTTGTCTTCTGAGAACGTGGGTTCGGATTCCAAGGGAATATTCAAATTCCGGGCTGAAATATGCTCAATTTTTTTTTTTTACTCGCATTCTTAAATCTTCGAATTCTAACATTTGTTCGGCGTAAGCTCTAAACTGCGATAAACAAAGCCACGTGAAACTTAATCTCACTGATTTGCTGTTGGCCTACCGACGCTTGTACTCCTCCGCAAAATACTTCATGTGATTGGATTATTACTTTTACCATGAAGCTTCATATAAAACTGCTGTATTATTATAAATGACAAAAATATAATACGGATTATCTAATAATGCTACAATCGAGTGTGGCTAATGAAACAATAGAAATAAACACTGAGCATGCGCAGTAATTATGGCGCCAATTCAACTATGGACACGTGTTCTGCTTTTAAAGTCTGAAAGGTGGCTGGTATGAATCCTGGTTCCGCAAGTGTTGTGGTGAAACATCAACAAGGCAAACCTTTACTCACTAAGCAACAATTGTTTACCAGCGAAATTAATTTTTTTTAATCTTTCAAGTTTTTTTTTTCTTTCTTTTCTGCCGCTGCTGTAAGTATCTGGCCAACACGAGACAGTAGGCCAGTATTGTCAAAATCCACGTATAAAATTTGCTCCTCCCCGTGGGGAGTGTAGCCAATCGTATTTGTGACAAGCGGAAGGATACAAATATTTTGTTTATCGGAGTTTAGAGCTTACGCTGAACAGGGAATAGGTCAATGGTATCCTGGACACATACTTCAACTTCATGGCACAATCAGGGTTGAATTAAATTCTTTGTCTCTTCTAGGCGGATAATTCTTTGCCGTCTCTCACCCCGACACACAAAATTTAAACACAATAGAAAATAATAATAGAAAAATAATTATTTTATACATATCTTCTTTCAGCATCTTTTATATAAATTGTAAACCATTCTGGTATGGCGTTAAGTTTGAGCACTGTGCGATACAGCATCAATGCAACTGTCTACTGCGAATACAATGTTAACTATTCCACTCAATTTGAACCACCAGTGTTTGAAGCCAAGATTCCTTAAGGGAATTCTTACTTGGATGACTGTACGGTATACTATGACTTTGATAATATTTTTATTATTAATAATATTAGTCAACTTTTGACACTTTTTCCTCTGCTTATTAACTTTTCGCCCAAAATGCTTCTTTATACTTGACATGAAACGAAATATTTCAGTTTAGTGTCCCACAATTATGCCATTTAGGCTAAGGGAGACTATAATTAAGGCAGGTGAATGATGATGGAAGAATTGGGGGAATGATAAAATTGGGAGGAAGCGAGACTATCCAGAGCAAACCCAAGGACACGATGGTGTCTAGCACACACTTACTTGGCCGACGATCGAACCAAGGACCTCACGCTTAACCACTGAGCCACCTCAAAGAACGTTGCACTTCTACGTCCAGGTTTAGAAGGCCTAGTGGTAAATCTAGTCGTGAACGCAATATATGTACAATTGTACAAAAGTGAAATATTTGTTTTACTACTAATTCTAAGGAGATATAAGAACATTTAGATTTCAACTATACTACGCATAAGTAACGGAAATCTTAAAGAACGGTATGTCCTTCTGTCTGTCAGTCTACATGCATCGGAGTAGTTAATGTAATAGCTAGCCAGAAAGCGGTTTTCGTATAGGGACTTAGTGTCCCTAAATTAGTCTCCGATTCCTCACCTAATCGTTTATTCAAACCAGAAAGTGGTAGAAATTTGCTACTTCCGGTCCTAACATTGATCAAAAAATTAAAAATGATTTTCTGATTTTGATTCAGGACCTCTGGATTATTCGATCTTTTTTTTTCTTTTCAGTCACAGATGTCCTACTTCTGGTGTCAGTATTGAAGTCCCATAATTTGGAAATCTAGTGTTACTTCACGGTGTGAAATAAAACTCACATGTTTCTTGTATTTGAAGTTCACTGCAATCCCTTAAATCAATCTTCACATTAAAAGAATATAGTATGATAAATCATAGGAATATATTATTAACTTTAACATACTTCTGTTACGGAACCCACGCCTCAGCACACTCAAGAATAAATTTTCTATAAAAAAATATATATATAATATGGAATGTTCATGCCAGTACTGTACTAACTACATATAAGACATTTATTCACCAAAATCTTCTTATGGAAAGCTTGAGTGAATAAATGAGGAACAAAGAACTATAACTTGATCCTTTGATTCTGATGAAAATTATCAATGGTTAACGAAACTGGCTTCCAAGATGTTTTTACTGATTAAACATTTTACTCGGGTGGCACGATATTGAGACATATTTACTTGATTTTTTATTATAGTAGAAATATAAAGCGAAACGAATAACAATTGCTTCAGGAGTTCACCCGTCGTCGAATAATTGACAACCAGAATTGAGCACTGTTATTACTTTGCAGAAGTTGACTGGAGTAATCTGACTTAAAATTGGTTTTCGCAGTTATTAAGAACTGCATCAAGGATGTTACTAATAGAAGATCTGCCCATACGTATCTTTGCCCTACTAACTCAATGAAGCAAAAAAAAAAAAAAAAAAAAAAAGCCGACCATAGGCACGTAAGATTTTCTACTCTCGTTTCCGTCATTAACATTAGCTCAAAACATTGCGATCCTATTGGGCGGAGCGGGCAGAGTGGAATTGGCGAAACTGACGACCCTCTCGGGAGAATAATACTTCCGGAAGTAACTTTTTTTTTCGCGTGCTGCAATATTCACCTTTTAAGTTGGCCACAAAATTTATATCATGGGGGTCAAGATGGAACAAAACGAGACCTTTAGTATTCTAATCCGTTCCTACTACTATTGCTACTATTATTATTCTTGTTATTACTATTGTTATTATTATTATTACTTCTTATCTGGAAAAAAGTAAATAAATTACTTTTTTGAATATTATTTTCATCTTTATTTTAATGGAAAAAGTGTTATGAAAATAAAATAAACACTTTCGTTGGACAGGGTGTGAACCCATGTCAGAAGAAATTTCCCTTACTAGCCCGTTGTGGTAGCATGGTCGGCCATGAGTGCCGACAGTGGCAAGCGTTTTATTTCTGCTATATGTAAGCTACCTGCCAAAAAACGAATAACGCCAACAGATCAGAACCGTGCACTTTGTTCCTACTTCCAGGAGCATTGCTTCCCAGAGTGAATCCTCGAAACTGTGATGTATGGGTTCACGATTTTGTTGTATAAGCAGATCCTCTATTTTATAACATCCCTGGGCTATATGGTAAAAATAAATCGTGGCGTGTAAAATCTAGACGAAGGACAAGAATAATTCAAGTGTACGCATTTCTTGCTGTTCTCCGTGGGAGATAAATTTAACTCTATGGTCTGCACAAGTAAGAGAAAGGGTGACGATGTAGTCGTTGCTACTCTTCATTTCACAGAAAGACGAGATAGAAAGTCGATTACTTATCAAGATTGGGAGCTTTACAGTGAAAAACGTAGAAATGTCGCCTGTACACCATATGAAGGGGTTTGGATTGTAGTAGTGATATTTTCTAAAATAAAATTTAAACCAGAAGTAGGCTTAGCAGTTGACTTTTACCACTTCTAGTTTTGGTACAACGATTAGAGTGGAGATGCAATATATTATTGAGACCAGTGGCATAACTACAATGGAGCGAGTGGAGCAATTGCTCCAGGATGCATAGTATAAAAGTGCGCAAGAGCGAAAAAAAGAATACGAGAAACTGTTCCTTATGCATAGAACGTTAGAAACACTTCAAAAGGTCGATATGACAATTAACAGTTAATTGGCAACAGCCGATACCGAAGGCGGATCCTGGAATTTTTGAGGGGAAGCGCAGGTCTGAAAAATAAACTTGAGACATTTTTCTGTTTTGTCCGCTAACTAAAAATGCAATGCTTCATAATACATATTTATCTCCGCCCTTCTGTAGGCGACATTGAGGAAAGCCTTGTTGTTCAACACGAAAGAATTCGGGATTACCATGAACTGGAAACACTTACGTTATCTGCAATGAGTGGAGAATGCACTCAGAATCCTCCTTTTGAGAAAAAAATTGAAACTTTTTTCCACAGCCTTTGGACAAGCGCTGCATTAGGGACTAATATATATATATATATATATATATATATATATATATATATATATATATATATATATATATATATATATATATATATATATATTACTCTTCATGGAGAGGCGCGCGAGCCCTGCACCCCCTTTTTCGATCCCCATTGGGCGATATTCGGACAATCGTCACTGCAATGTTTGTCTAGCTAACTGCCTAGCTAAAGTTTTGCGTAATGAGTCATTACAATCAGCGCGCCGCGTCCCTTCCCGGGTTCCACCCCCACCCGGAAATGAAATGAAATTTGGGGCTTGTTTGAAACCTAGTTGACTATTAGAAAACTATCCTGTGCTCCCTACTTGTATTAAGAATTATAATCAATGATACCATTCTTGTTTTCACATAACAAAACGCTTATATACCATGCATCTTCTAATCGCTATCTATTACTGTTTTTTCTCTATAGTGATAAACATTAAAACCGGATATAGTTTACATCTACCATTTCCGGTGGGTGAATCAGGTTCATCAACGAATTCGATTCCTAACTTTTGAGCCTCTACATTCTAGCGCAGCGTTTCCCAACCGGTGTGTCGCGGCACACTGGTGTGCCGTAAATGGGCCGCTGGTGTGCCGCGAGGAACCGAAAAAAAATATTAATTTTAGAGGAATAAAATTGTAAAACGTAGGGAAAAATATATATTTGTAATTCACATTACTATGAATCTATAATTTTAAGTTTCATACCGGGTTACTGTTCTGTACATTTCTAATGTTGAAAAAAGCATTTTTTGTTGTCATTGTTATGACCATTATTGCTTATTGTTGCAGACTATTTCGTAACTTGAAAATTTAAAATATCATTCAATCCTTTCGACAAAATACCTGCATTTGTGTTTTAAAAGTAAATTAGATTTGTTTCTTCGTTCGTTATTTATTGATCTTCCTTCTTAGTAAAAGGTTGGATACAGTTTTTAAAAAGAAAGCGTATTTGTGAAAACCTGAGTCCAATATTTTATTGCAATTGTTTTCTATTTTTAAATTAGAATAAAAAATAAGCATAATGATTTACCACGGGGAAAAACCAGTGTTCGAGCTTTCTTCTTGTGAGAAGGAGATCAATTATCACAGAAAAAATACCACTGTGTTTTATATTTACAATGTCTATAAGTGTGCCGCGAGAATTCAAGTAAAACCCGTAGTGTGCCGCAAGTTGAAAAAGGTTGGGAAACGCTGTTCTAGCGAATATGGATGGTGATCCATCAAGTTGTACTTGAGATTTTTTATTTTTGTCTTTCGATCGAATGGACACTCACACACACATACAGACAGGCAACTAAGAATATTAAAGAAGTATATTTACGAGGGTCGTTCAAGCGAATCCGGTACTTTTTAAAAACAACAAATAGAAGATCAAATTTCAGTGTGAAAAGTGGATTTATTTTTCCACACAACCTCCAGCTACAATTGTACACTTATCATAGAGTTTAACTATTGCCCGGGATGCATCAGCATAGAAAGATTTATTATTACGATGGAACCATTGTAGGACATCATTCTTCACTTTATCATCAATGTCGAAATGGTGAATCAATGTTTCGTCACATGTCATGATGCGATTCAGAAAATCCTGGTCCTTCGTTTCATAGCTTTCCTTCAGTTCTCTACAGACTTGAACTCTTCTGTGTCTGTCAAAAGCAGACAGCTGATTTGGGACCCAGCGTGCACTCATTTTCCGGATCAACAAATGATCATGAATTATTGTATTCACTGTTAATAACGACAGATCACACACACATCGTTCCAATTTTACGACAGGTTATGCGACAATTGTTCAGGATCAGCTGCTCCACGCGCTGAATGTTCTCAGGAATAACTACCGTGGGCTGTGATCCACCACTACTGGGATCGTCAGTAATAGAGATAAGGCCACCTTTGAAGCGCTTACACAATTCAAATGTCTCATCGCCGTACTAAGCCTGAAGTCTTCTGTAAATTTCCGAAGGTTTTATGCCCTCGTCCACTAAAAACTTCATCACAACACGCTGTTCTACGTAGATATTCACACTGTTGTTCGCCATCTTGAATAACGGTCTACCCAAAAGCGCGGGAAATCTATTTAAACCTGGAAAGTAAAAGTCCCGGACTGACTTGAACGACCCTCGTATTTATTATTTGTAAATTGAACTCCTAAAAAAAAATAAGAAGAAAGCAAGAGAATGTTATAATAATATTGAATTAAGTTAAATGAACTCGATTTCTAGATCCAAATTGAATTACTCGTTTCTCTAATTTATTCAATATATACCAGAAGGCTTTCCTTTATGGAACTAATACCTATGAGGATTCTTAGTTCACAATATTCTGCAAAGTACTCTTTATCCTCTGCATCGAGAACCTGCCTCCCCGTCATCGAGAACTGAGTATTGCCTCCATAGTCTCCCGTAGGATGGGGTAAGAGAAAACACTTGACAATATCTGGATTTATCGAGATGTTCAATCCTTCTAAATACCCTTATATAAAAAAAATATTAGATTTTCATATTGATACACTATAATATTTAACTACGTAGATTATGGGATCCAGACAAAACTTCGCATTGACTTCTGCTCTTAGCCAATCGCGTCCATACTTTGTTTAGTATTAGTATTTCTGCGAGATTCAATTTAAGATCGTTATAGGTTTGGATATATACACTGAACTTTTAGCATCTTAGGAGAATTTTTTGTAATATAGATTGGTATGCAATGTACTCTATGATATACTGGAGTTCAATCAAACAGGTTACTTATTCGAAGCACGACTCAAAGTATCCCATTATGATTGATGGTACAGTTTCTACCACCGATGGAGAGAAAGAAACAGCTTTCGCCACACATTTTGAAGGCGTTTTTACCCCTTACCCTACACTACTTTTTAATCATTCATCTCGTCATATTAACAGCCTAGGAAATCCTACCCGAACATTGGTTGCACCTACCATAGAGAATCAACTAGATCCAATTGAACTAATCACAGCTTCTATTACCAGTAATGATATAGTCGACTCTCTCAGAATTTGCCGTAATACAGCTCCTGGAGCTGATACTACCACTGACAATCAACTTCAGAAAAGGTTTTTCATGATATCCAGGCAATGCTCTGCATGATATCCTAATTACAGACTTCTTTTCACATTTTGAAAGCTCGCTAAAATAAAAGTATTTCTTAAATCTAATCTATGCTTACGCTTAATCTACGCCTAACCTACGCTTCTTGAATCTTACCGACCTTGAGTCTTCCTAATCTTTACATCAAGACCCTAGAGTGCACTCTGATAAAGCATCTGTACTGTGCTTATTCACTCACACTACTCTACCATCTACGAAACCTAGCTTTAGACCATCGTTTAGCACAGCCAGTGGCGTATTTAGAATTTTGTTTCGGGAGGACTATGCACAACACTTGAATAAACACTTATATTTTTCCTTTTCACCCTTTCAAACCCAAACACTCAAGGGCGTCATTGGGGATGCAGAGAGGCAATTGCCCACCTGAGTTTGAGAATTAAATATATTTTAATCGATTGTCTACTAATATACTAGGAAAAAATATGAAACTCGTATGTCGGTGGAGAATCTTACTCTCACAGAAGGCAAATCTTAAATGACGCTCCGCAAATACATGATGGATATTTGTAATTTCATTTCAACTTAACTGATTTCATTTTAGAATAAAATACCGGAAATATTCATTTTTATCTGTTTACGTTTTAACCTGAAAGAAAATATTGAGACATGTTGAAGCTGAAATATACTGATTGCAGTATTAATGGCAAGAATTACAGACTGGTGAGTATTATATGATATGATAGACACAAAAATTTAGCAGTGAATCTAACCTTTTGTTCTATTCATAGAAGAAAAAAAGAAGTATCCTCTTGACCTACCTAATTTTCGGACTACTTATTCCCCCCTCCTCTTGATTGTTTTAAAATTCAAACATTTACCTTTCTTTATAACTAAACAATGTAAATATTCCTTTGGTATAATAATTAAAGTCCCGTTATGTTGATGTCCATGCAAGTTGGTGTAGAACACCAGTTTCGCTTATTAGTTGCACTTAGTATGGTGTTAATGACGACGGCCGACTTGAATCTCAATTAACAACGGTCAAAGTATGACAGGAGAAACGAAAGAAAATAACAATTAAGAAAAAGAAACGAAGAGTGGAATGGGTGGAAGGAGAGAGAAAAAGAACTTAGTTCTTACACGCAATGAACTCTGACAAATACAATATTATTTCTGAAGAAAGAGCATAAGAAAATTGAAAGTCAATGTAATTCTTAAAAATGGAAAAGAGGATTATTGTTGTATGTGGAATGCGAAAAACTAACAAATTTATTTCGAGGGCCTTGAGCTCGATAGCCCTCCTAAATACGCCACTGAGCACAGCTGATAAACTTTTAAGGTTGTCAAGCTATCTAATTAACCATTAAAATGAACGTCTCCTTGCTGTTTTACTTTCATTTGATATTGAGCGTACACTTGATACTGTTTACCATAAGGAGTTTCTTTTTAAATTACTTCCCATTTTACCAGAAACTTACGTACTGCTTATCACCAATTTTCTTCACCAAAGCTCAGCATTTATACAAGTTAATCAAGCACAGTTACACTACTTTATCCTGAAAGTCGGAGTTACGCAAAGCTCTGTTTTCTCTTTATTATTCTATATTATATACGCAGCTGATATGCCCCAACCTCCACCACAAATCTATTCTTTATAGTTTGCAGACGATACCATACACCTCGCTCTATGTTCGTAAGTAGATCGTAGATATGTAATTTGACAACGAGCAATTGATAACTTTGTCAGTTGGTGTCTCAAATGGAAACTGAAACTAAATCCATCTAAAACTCAAATGACTCTGGGCTAAAACGCAACAAATGTTGTCCAACCCGAAATCTTGAGCGATTACGTCTCTCACTCTTAGGTTCACAATTGTGTTTGCAAAATACTGTAGTATTAAATACCTTGGCATCAAAATCGGTAAATACTTCAGTTGTAAAGTTTCTCTCTCCAATTTAGAAGCTCATGTACGCCGAAGAATTTGTTCCGCGGTTTACGAGGAACCAACTGGGCCTCAGTACGAACCTCATACTTTATACATACAACCTTCTACATACAGTATACATACAAAGTCACTGTTCGTCCTTCTCCTACTCCAGGTTATCCGCTCCACCAACATTCTATGACAGATTACAGGTTCTCGAACGTCATGTCTTGCACCTTGCCTACTCAATACCTCCACGACCTCAAACACAAGAAATCTATCACCGTAAAACTATCCTTACATTTTTACAAAATCTCTACCGCGTCCGCTGTCGTTACATTCAACACAGTATCAATGCAGCTCATCCGACCCTTCGTGAGGTATTAGATCAGACTCAAGCTGTGCCTCGTTACGTATATTCACCAGTGGATCATACTCTTGCACTCTATGAAGCTACTCATTCTACAACACACGTTTACCATCACCATCCGCATATCTATTGCACATAATTTCATTATTGCAGTCCTTTCTTCCACTAACAGGGCTCCCATTGTCTCAACCCGCTCTGAGTATCCCCAGGGCAGAACATTAAGACCCTCGTCTAAGCTAAAATAATGTGACCTTATGTTATGTGAACAGCACTTCATTGCTATCGTCACCTCATCTCTCAATGCATTATTATATATTAATGAGAATAAATCAATAAATTTAAAAATCCTTATACTCACTCATAATACTTTTTTTTTATCACACTTAAATTGATGTCATTGGTCCAAGAAACGACGTTACTTTTCGTGGTTCACCCACCTATTGATGGAAATGAAACTGCATTAAAAAAATTACAATTATTCATCCATCTGCATCTATGTCTTCGTAATTGCTTTTCTTCGATTGGGTTTCCAATTATAATTTGAAAGCTTTCTTCTATCCTGCTTACATGATGTATCCATCAAAACAATGTTGGCTAAACGGTCTATATTATGCAGTTGCTCGTTATAAGTGTTTGGCCATTCGCCTTTGTTTTCTTACGTTCGAATATTCCCTTCAGGATTTAATTTTTTAAACACTCTCATTCTGCATTTCTTCCTTAGAATGAGCGATCATTTTTCCCAATTATAAAGAACAATATTCAAAATTATAGTTTTATAATATTGGAATAGAAACAATAGTAAAAATGTTGCACTCTCACTATAAGTTTGAAGAAAAATAAAATTTATCACATATATTGTATTAATAACAGTCCTATCGAAAGAGTTGCAATGCATAAAGACTTTGGAGTATTATTCGGTGAAAAGCTAAACATTTCCTGATCACATCACCCGTACTGTGACGAGTACTATGAGAATACTGGATTTTCTTTACAGATTTAATGAAATTCGCGATTTCAAATCACTCAGTATTTTCCTCAAAGCTTTTCCATTTCCTAAAATTGAATATTGCTCACCGATATGGAATATGGCTTGAGCTTCAAACCTATCCCGTTTTGATTCTGTTCTTACCTTTTTCTAGCCATTGTGAAACAAAGAGTTCCTTAATAAAACACAGCTCCTAAACAAAATTAATATTCAAACTCAAAATACTTGACGCATGGTGGCAAACCTACTGTTTCTCCATAAAATTATCAATGGGAAAATTTACTCTGATTTAATGGTTTCCGTTCTCAGTTTTCGTGCACCTTCTCTTTTTACTTGTAGTCATGCATTACTATCATATGCAACACCCAGACTATCAACTATACAACGTTCCTAATACTGGCATCACTGTATAATAGTTTATTAGTTAGATGTTGATATTTTTGATTCTGAGGATTATTTCAAAAACAAATTAAAGTCTCTGTAAAAATGGTAATATTATATATATATATATATATATATATATATATATATATATATATATATATATACAGAGTGTTTAATAAGTAATGGTCATAAATTAAACCGTAGATAGTACACGCCAAATTAACAAAAATGTCTTAGTAAACATGTGTCCGCAAACGCTTCGTAACGGAGATAGGGGCTGTCGAAAGTGTATGAAAACGAAGTTTAGAGACGTATATCTCAAAAAGTATGAATCGTACAGAGGGCGGTCCAATGAATGACTATCGAAGTCAGACCTGCACTATGCAGAAATTCATGGTTGGTAACTCTGCAATGCGCGCAAGGGATTCCCCAAAGAAACGGAGGGATTCCCGGAAAAATTGTCCAAGGAAAGAGGGCTCGAGATGAACATCGAGGGTGATTCTATCCACCAGTAATTCATAAGTCGTGGTACCAGGTCGAAAACTCGAAAAGATACAAAATGGCGGACAAAGTTTACGTGCCGTGTGTGGTGCATAACCAGCAGGAAATGAGAGAGGAAATCTAAGTATGGTGATGTACGTTGTAAATTGCTCCAGGAAGAATTCCGAAAACAAATACATACGTACAAGTGTGGCATCACTTATGTAAATCAAACGGTATACAAGGCATTGATGAAGCATTATGTGCTAAGCAGTTAACGTAACTAATATCCGCAAACTGGATTGCGATGGGAAAAGCGTGACAACATTCGAGTATGTGGGAGGCGAATGTGAAACATTCCCCGTTTTGAACGTGTAAGTGTATTACAACAAGCAAACAATGATGGACATGTCGTGTTTGTCCATATCAAGAAACAGAAATCGTTATGTTAGTTATGTGTACGGTATTAATTATAAGGTAAACAGTAAATACCCAGATGTGTAACCACAGGAGAGATGCATGAGAAATTAACTTACCTCTGGCATTAAAGTAAATGTTGGAAGTGTCGTCCATTCATGCGAATACATGCTCGTACCCGTCTTCGTAAAGATCCACGTACTCGTGATAACATATCGGTATCCTGTTGAATATGTCCGCAACATTGTTTCACCCTTTCTCGAAGGTCTTTTAATGTTGCAACAGGAGTAGATTAAACTTGTAATTTCACATGACCCCAGAGAAAGAAATCTAAAGGATTTAAGTCCAGGGAGCGCGGTGGCCAAACAATAGGACCCCCACGTCCTATCCACTTTCGTCCGAATCGGGCATGTAAATGTTCTCTGACACGATTAAAGAAATGTGCTGGCGCTCCATCATGCATAAACCACAGTCGTTGACGCCTATCGAGAGGTATATCTTCGAGTAGAACCGGCAAATCGTGTTGGAGAAATCGCAAATATGAAATCCCAGTTAATGCATTAGGAAAAAAGAATGGTCCTACGAACTGATCACCTAAGAATCCTACCCACACATTTAAGAAAAACCCACGCTGATGTCCTAACTCCATTATTACAAGTGGATTCTCAGGGGCCCAGACATGATAATTGTAAAAATTTACAATGCCATCACGGGTGAATTGTGCTTCATCAGCAAATAGGACGTCATCAGTGAAATGATGATTGCCAGTAAATTGTCTGCGAAGCCACGGACAAAACTGCATTCTCGCCGGAAAGTCTGTGGGGGTCAGAGGTTGGACACGTTGCAGATGGTATGGGTACAACTACTGTTAATGGAGAATGTGCCATACGAGAGCATTGGACATGCATTCAGCAAGTCCCACACATCTTGTGCTAGTTCCTAGGTTTAGGTCCACTGCCTGTAGCACGCGTTCTTCTAATTCAAGGGTACGTACTGTCCTTGGCCTGCTCGGCCTGGAACAATGTGTAAAGCTCCCATGTTCTCGTAGCCGCTGATGTATTCTGATGAATGTTCTTTGGTCTGGTTGCTGTCTCGTACGGAAAGTCTCGCGATATAACCTAGCGGCCTCTACCGCATTCCCGTTTGCTTTACCGTACATAAAGTGCATGCCAGCATACTCAATATTACCGTACATTGTATCAATGGCAAGGTAAACAATAATTTAGCATCACACTAATAGCACTAATTAACACAGCACAATAGTATTCCCGTGGCTTGGCAACACTACTGAAACTATTGAACTGTTCCCCGCAATACGATGAAGTAAGTACATCCACAACAGTGTAAAGGCAGGCTCATTTGACACCTCTTCAACAACCTCTTCAGAATCCTTCAGGCAACATAATAAACAAACGTGGAAAGGCAAGCGTGTTTCCAATTCACGTCTGTAATCGAAACAATGTAGTGTTCTTCCATTTCATATTTCCTGGCTTAGCAGCTGATTGACAAGAACTGCGTGCACAGTTTTTTTTCTTTACGTATACGTACAGGGGATGAACCAAGTAATGAGAAACCTACAGGCGCTCCATTGATTGAGTTATTGTTGCTTTAAACGAGCTTAGGAGCTTCGAAGGACACGACCTACGATTTGGAAAATCTGGGATCGGAACCACTGCATAAAGTGGGCACTTCAGCGGATTTGAACCCGAAACATCTTGCACCCAAGGTGAGCTCAACGTCTGTTGCAACCCCGATTCAGTATTTTCGGCTGGCTTGCATGTTCAACCAGTTTTCCTTTTGGCCATTCAGTTCATTTTAGCGCATTGTTTGTTTTACCTTGGTATTGGTACAGTAAATGGTTACTCTGTACATGTCTATTCGTCTTAGGAATGTAATCTGAAGTAGTTCACAACATGCACTACAACCTTCCTTCGATTGCCTCTCTCATTTCCTGCTGGTTATGCAACCACACGCGGCACGTAAACATTGTCCGCCATTTTGTATCTTTTTCGAGCTTTCGACCTGGTACCACGACTTATGAATTACTGGTGGATAGACTCGCCCTCGATGTTCATCTCGAGCCTTCTTTCCTTGGACAATTTTTCGGGAATCCCTCCGTTTCTTTGGGGAATCCCTTGCGCGCGCATTGCTTAGTTATCAACCATGCATTTCTGCATAGCGCAGGTCTGAATTCAATAGTCATTCATTGGACCGCCCTCTGTACGATTCATACTTTCTGAGATATTCGTCTCTAAACTCCACTTTCCCACACTTTCGACAGCCCCTATCTCCGTTACGAAGCGTTTGCGGACACATGTTTACTAAGACATTTTTGTTAGTTTTGGCGTGTACTATCTACGGTTTAATTTATGACCATTACTTATTAAACACCCTATATATATATATATATATATATACAGGGTGGTAGGTGACTCCACCGACAAACTTTGGGAGGCGATTCCTTATACGAAATGAAAGAAAAAAGTTCTAATAAATATGGGCCGAAAAGCGCCTCTTTTCAGAGTTATGATCCATTGAAAATTCGAAAAATCATTTTTCAAAACTATCTAACTTAGAAACTATAGGACCTATCCCAAGCGGTTTAAAGAATTGGACAGGAACTAGTATGTTCTCTATCTAAATATCCATGTTTCAGAATTCACCGGTACCAGGGAAACGAACGCTCTATTAGTACTTAAAGGAGTATCCCTATACTTCAACTTCCTTTTCAAAGTTCCTTTCACCGATAACGGAAGATGGTAAAACATGGATATTTAGATAGAGAACATACTAGTTCCTGTGTAATTCCTTAAACTTTGGGATAGGTCCTATAGTTTCTAAGTTAGGGAGTTTTGAAAAATGATTTTTCGAATTTTCAATGGATCATAATTCTGAAAGGAGGCATTTTTCGGCCCATGTTTATTAGAGCTTTTTCTTTCATTTTGTATAAGGAATCGCCTCCCAAAGTTCGTCGGTGGAGTTATCTACCACCCTGTATACATATATATATGTTTTGTTATTTATTATTATTTTTATTTATTTTCGTTATTTCTTTTTACGTTGTTAGAAAGTTTCACTGTAAAATGGACATTGATCTGTATCTGAAACATTTATATATAAATGAATAAATAAATAATCGTAATCACGAATTTAACATTACATGTAAAGAATAATAGCTTTTTGTAATTACTTTGACGTTATCAATTATTAGGTGTGATATATACTGAATTGTTATGCATTTTGTTCGTCTTAATCTGAAATAAAGAATAACAGCGCCAGAGTGGGATTGTACACTGACTTGTTAGACAATTCACATCGTGCATCCTCGTTTAACTCTCGATTCTGATATCACCTCTTTCCAACTAAATTTGAAACTTCCTCAGCATTCTTAATGCATGAGTAAAGTCTTTTATAGACCTAAAAAAATCCATTTTAAAGGAAGGAATCACAATGTAGACCACTACATTATCACTATCCCAAGGGAAGAAGATGATAGATCATTGACACATGAGAACGAAGAAAGCCTTCTCTCACCATCCACACCGACCTATATACGTAATGCGAAAAGCAGGACCCAATCCAGGGAGAATCGAGAATCAATCTCTGATCAATCTGTGTTCAGCCAGTGATCAGTGTTTAGACGTTGAGTAACCAGTGAGACTGAACGATAGCTTTAGTGCTTAAAGATTTCGTTTTGTCAATTGTTCTTATCAAAGTGTATACTAAGCATAAGCACACATTATCATGACCAGAACAAGACATCTGAATGAACAATTTTACAAGTGAACAATGAATTCTGTATAAAGTAATACAGCAATAGATGGTGTGTCAGCCTAGTGAGTATAGCGACCCACAACAGCATTACGATTAAGTACGATCTCAAATGACCGATTTATATTGCGGAAACGGTGATATACCCCGTGATCCTAGGTGCAGCGTTCTACAATCTAATGTTGTGTTTAGATTTATTTTGAGCTAGGTAAGTTATTTAGATTGTTCATTTGCTTCTATGTCTCAAGAGGTGAAGATTATAGATAACTATTTCGCTCACATTCACCTGCTATACTAATAGTAATTTTAAAGTTTTATTTTCTCTATGAAACCATAAAAGAGCTCTATGAAGCTCGATCACTTGAAAATTAGAGAACACGATAATCTTCAATTCTCTGAAAGTTGGATTTTAGACAATTGTAGGAGTACTAATTGCACGAAAGACCGCTTCAATAATACGTCAAAATATTTAATGTATTCGTACAGAAACTTTCTGATGGTCTACGTATTTTTTGTCCGTGTCCTACATTTAAAGGAATAACATATCTTCCAGGATGGTATAAAATTTCCTTTTAAATTCCAAACTTTAGTGACACACCCAATAAGGCTGCACTAATTAGTATATTGTATTGCTATAGCACACCCTTCCATGTGTCACCTAGACCATGTAATAGATTTTTCTCTTATAATGAAAATGAAAAGATACACATTAACTTACGTTTCTCGTATCAGCATTCCATATTATTGGATGCAAGGCATCTTAAGTAAGTTCGCGGAAGATAGTTGGAAGATAGTATTGCTCATGATTATAACTATTAATTCAATGCAATATTTGTCACCTTGACAATTTCTTACTTTATATAAGTATACAGGGTGTAGATACAAGATACGGCAAAATTTCACGAAAAAATTCCTTATGAATAGACAAGTAAGAAAGTTCATGTGTCGGGAAATGCATCGTTACTGAGACACGGACATTGAGCCACCTGATGATGTGAATTAGTCACATTCTGAATGCCCCTCAATGTGACTCAATTTAAACCTCAATAACGCAGTTCTTAATTAAGCTAGGAAGATACTTTTGGTATCAATATCTTTCTGAAGGATGAGGCTTTAAACTGATATGAATTTTCATGGGTGGACTCAAAGCCAAGGGCAAGATATCCAATGGACCCGGAATATGGCTTCCACGAAGTCTCGATAGGTGTTTCCCGTCAGCGTGTGCGTTAGTATTTGTGGACCTAGGAAAGTGTCACCGACAATACCGCACCACACATTAAGAGCAAACTATTGTTGATATCTCCTGAGACTGATGGCATGAGAATTATCGTCTGCTCAAACATGTACATTATTATAATTGAAGATGCCTTCTGGTGTGAATTGAGCCTCAAATGTAAACACTATTGCGGATGGGAAAATTAGATTAGCGCACACAGCTGTATCACTGGCAAAAGCGTACTCGTGGCATATATTCGGCCGCTGACAAGGACTGCACTCTCTGCAGGTGATATGGATACAGGCTTGCTCGACGACATACACGCCATATCTGCATGTGGGGTACACGTAGTTGATCCTTCAGGAAGATATTGATACCAAAATTATCTTCCTAACATAATTACGAACTGTACTATTGAAGTTTAAATAGAGTCACATTGAGGGGCGTCTAGAATGTGACTATTTGATACCGTCAGGTGGCTGAATGGCCGTAACTCTGTAAGAATGCATTTCCCGATATACGGTAATATGATATTTTTAAATACTTTTCTACCCATAAGGAATCCAACAGTGAAATTTTGCCGTTCCTTTATATAACACCTTTTATAGTAGCGTACAGATATTTTGTTCAAAAAGGGAATGGGAAAAAGTTATATACTACTTAGGCAGTAAGTGATTTAATAAAATACTGCTGTGTTAAACTTAAGAATGATGTAACATAATTAAAAAGTAAATATCGACTTTTATTACAATTATTTGAATATTATGAACTGAATCTTCACGCAAATTTAGTTGAATACACACCAGTGTGTTACATGTTAGAAATGAAATTTGAGAAATCTCTTAGTTATACAGAATATTTTTTTTATGATCATCAACAAAAACGATTCAATACAATTTACAGAAACTGTTACATTATGAAGTAAGAAAAGTAAATTACAATCGATTAACTTTTGCTTTTTTATATGTTATAATTTGAAAGTATATTGGCTGCAATACAAATATATCAGTTGTTTTAACATTTGACAGTAAGCATATAATTCATTCTACGGTAATCGTATTCTGAAATTGAAGATACTTGAATTACGATTATAATTTATTCCGGCATTTTCTTTAGGTTTGGTACCTCTACATTATTTGAATATAGAGGGAACATAGTATCATCGTGTAGTCAGTAACATTTATCTTAGTTGTTTTAGTCCTAGTTTTAGGTTCATTATCTTGCTTAATATTTGTTCTTTTGTTTCAGGTTCAACATAGATTCTACACGGCCAATTCTTCCGTGAGAGGAGATTCAGTGTACGTATTGATTCTGGACATACACTCATCTGATGAGAGGATGGAACACGCAGTGAACCGAGGAACATGTCAGACATGATAGTTTTGGTGGTTTGATGTTTTGTGGGAAGGCATAATGTTGCATTGACATACCAACCTCCCAATTTTTGAACAACAGACCTATCGATAAACATACTAATAGAAAACTACACTGTACCCCATTTCTATACGCGTTTTCTCACACGTAAGTGGGAATCAACACCTTTTTTATGGATTATACTGCTCGAACGTATCGAAAAGTGCAAGTGGTGGAGCTCTTGGAACGAAAAGGACATTTAGCAAATAAATTGGCGTATTTGTTCTCCTGACTTGAATTCCATCTAGTACGTTTGGAATGGTATAGGATGACGCTTTCCAACATGTTCAGATGTGCCATTGACCATCCAGAAGTTGTGATTAGTATATGGTTATCATATTTTAAAATTAGAAAAGCTGGGGACTCTAAACCCTAAATACTGATATGAACTTGTGCATTACAAATACTTACTAGGGGTCCTTCGAACTTTTTAAAAAGTGATTTCTTTGTTAAGTGACACTTCCAATATACTTTTTTTAAACGAAATTGAGTTCTCCAGAGTGTATCTCCTACTTCAAACTGATTTCCACGCTGGCAAACAATTGTAAATTCACTTCTATAAGAGTCTTTAAATTTACACTTGAAATTATCTTAGGCATTCTTGCAGCTTATGAAGTCATGAATAATTCAATTGTGTTTGTCACAACATCCATAAACGAATATTCATTCGTATAGAATCTCCTGTACGTTACATTCAAAACACATGAACTACACAAAGAAAATCACTGTGCATTAGAGCAAATCTCTTTATTAACAAACTCCTCTTCGCACGTGCTCTGGGCAAATAGCTCACAGCCTGAGCGCGAGTCCAAATTTAGCTTAATTGCGATTGAAATTGAGAGAAATGTAGCGGTTTATGTTGAACATAACAACACTTTATCAAAAAAAAAAAGTCGTCTTAAATGTTTCCAATCCAAAAAGTAGGCGTTTTTCGTAATTCAGACATAATTAAGCGGGGAAAGAATATAGGACCTGCAAATCGGGTGATACGCGCTAAAATCGGGTAATATGGCAACCCTAGATTAGTACTTTTCGAGTAATGGAACTCCATAACATTACCAACGTTGTGAATAGCATTAGAACACGTTGCAAAGCATGCATCTCTGTCCGTGGTGATCAAACACCTAAGAACAATTTCACTACTGCTGTAATATCAAGATGGCACCATAAGTCACAGTCATTTACACTTTTCAGGGTAAGATTGTCCCCGACGTAAGAGTCTCAAGTATTCTATTAGTATATTAATATATAATTTAGTGAGTATGTTTAGCAGAAGGGGTCCAGAAGCAAGTAAAAAACAAAATTTACAGGAGAAATGGATGATGCAAATACCGTAAACGGGGGTGATCTGATACAGCTATAAAGTTTAAGACGGTATATTAATGCCTTATTAAATTTTATTCCAGCACTTTTTGTACACCTTCGACAGATCATATTGTAAACTGTCACAACGACCAGTCTGATGTTCATTGGCACTTCTAGTTTGCAGGTGAGAATAAAAAAAACATGGTGCAGGCACGTAGCCAAGGGGTGGGTCTGGGGGGTCCGGACCCCCCCCTTCGGACCAGAAATTAAAAATTTTAAGGAAGAATGAATCAAAAAGAAACGAGAAAAAGATGAATCGTCGTCAAAAATACAAAGCTACACCAAGCGTTTGGTTACTCTTTCTTATGAGGAGCTTTGTGTGGAAGAAACGGAGGAGTCAAGTTAAAAATGAATATTATTCTAATGGAACATTCCGAATTCCATCATCTCCATGCTAATCCTATGAACTACAAATGACGATCGACAAACCGGTTGGATAAGGTAGACTCTCAGGTATAACTTAAGAAATGCCCAGAATCACCAATAATATGAGCCATTTTGAATTTCGCGGCAACACTAATCCATTTTATAGGATGTCTTTACTCCCGAAAGAGATTTCGTTCCTACCCTTGACGGGATTAAACGAAGATAAGAAAAAGAAGAAGAAAGAAGACAAGTAGAACCGAGTTCGAATGACCTCGGTAAACTATATCTTTTTCAACATTTTTTTGTATTCTCTTACTCAAGATTTCTTCATAGTTTTTTTTTTAATTAAAATAATTACTAACATATCCTCATTTTCTTATCCTAACAAACCAATATGGATATGTTGCCAGTAAAATAGTTTAGATTGATTGATCTCCTGCTGTGTATCCACAATATTTCATGTCAGCCTCCCCCCCCATTACGAAATCCTGCTAAACGAACGAATATATGTTGCCAGTAAAATAGTTTAAAATGATCGATCCCCTGGTGTGATAACCACAGTATTTCGTCCGGACCCCCCCTATTGCGAAATCCTGGCTACGTGCCTGCATGGTGTATCGTTCCACCCCCTCAAATGGGGGGATGTAAGACAGCAGTGTTATTTATAGGTACATATCACATCAAAGCAGGAAAGGGGGCTGCTCAGGCATACTAGAAGGTTGCAAAAAATATTGAAATGTTCGAAACTGTATTTCGGTTATACGTGAGATATAATATACGTATATTTACAAGTACAATATTAGTCCTATATGGTACATACATACTTTTATTTCATGAAACGTTACAAAAATGTCCCAACAACTACATAACACTACTGGTACCAATGTTTTTGTGAATTCATCAGCAGCAAAGAAAAAGTATGTTAGAAGTTTTGGAGAAAAAGAAAGTTAACTAAAAATGGGACAGTAAAAGTTATTAGTAAAACAGAAATGGCACCATATTAAGGAACACTATATGGAAATTCCAAACGTCCGTAGCGTAATGGTATGGGCACTGGAAGCTCGGAAACGTCGTTTGGATACATGACGGTTCTCTGTACAATGTTGGGCCATACAAATGTCTTTGTGTGCTCTGCATAGTTCCATAAATTTTACTTCCACATTTCTGGTGGTTCGAGTAGAATCTTCGGTTACCACCACAACTTGTTAGGTATAATGTTTCTCTTTGTCTGTTTTTTGAATCCTTTAATTTAACAAGGATATAGTCGTCCTTCCTAAGATGAAGATAAGGAACACTCGGGGAGTTTTCTCTATCTCCTGCTTCTGTCTCTGATACGCTAACGCTAGCATGGCTCGATGGATCATCGTAATTCGATTCATCTATAGATAGATTCATCATTCGATTCGACTCATCATCGGTATCGGTTCTAGGAATGCTTCTTCCAGGCTCAACATGTAATTTCTGTCTTTTGGTGCCGGTAGGTCTTCTTCCTGTTGTTTCAGTTCCATATCTCCACTCGTGCAGAAGATGAATCAAGCTTTTATCCATTGAATCTTCTACTGTATTTGCATCTTCACTATGATTAGGTAGCTGCTTCAGGATTTCATTGAGTTCCAATGGGATGCTCCATGATTTTCGGAAGTCACTTCCGAGATTTTCTGCGCATGCTTGAGCTTGATGTGGTACTTTGTACCAATGAAGAAAATAGATTTACTGCGTGAAACAGTATAGTGGCAGCATATGAGACAGTGTATCACATTACCCCAAAAAGTGTGAAAGATCAAACAATTAATAAGGCATAGGAAAAAATAAACATTTTTTCCCATTCATGAATTCTGTAACAAGTTGACCTCTGATTTACAAATACACCTGCCGGCTTTTCATTCATTTACAGGTTGTGACACAGTATCAAGCTTTTGCAGCAGTGGAAAACGAAAAATCTGGGATATACGGACGTCTTTTAGAGGTGCTAGCACTGCATCTCATTAGCTGCGTATGAATGAAACTTCCCTAGAGGATAGTGTGATATATTTAATAGAAAAGTTTGTTGTTCTTATCTATAATCGCTGCTCTACTCTTACAAGTGTCAACGAGTGCAGGCGAATGTTATTTACTAAAAGAAATCGTGCAATTGAAAATATTCCTCCTATACAAGATGCTCTTAAGCAATACTGCAAACGAGCAGTGTCAAATATTGAATAAATATTCACTGCCACAATATTAGCTACCACAACCTGCAGAATGGGGATGGAGAAGAAATGAAGACAATAGATACAAGTCAATATGGGTGACGCTTCCAGTTATTTCCCGCGATTGCCAAGAACTTGTTTCCTGCTACTGTCGCAAACAACGTGTATCGTGTCCATGCACAAGGATCAATTTACCTTGCTCACTGTTGTGCACCTGTGAAGGCCAGTGCTTAGATACTGACATTTAATACGAACTTCTGATGTGGTAAGTGAATATTAAGCCTCATGTTAGGATGAGTTCAAAGTTTGTACTGTAAATTAAACTCGAAGAAATGTTTTCTTTTAAATTTCAATATATATTTAAATGTTATAAATATTTACATATTGACATGATTAGATTCAGGATGATGCTTTGTAAAATCAAAACTAACTGTTAGAATATCTCAAAATGTTTAGTAATATATTTCTATGTATACTTCGGTTGATTAAAGTCGTATATGCTGTAGTAGCCAATGTTTTGATACAACGTGGTCACCTAATCAAATTTTAACAACTTCAATTGACTTCATAGTATACCAATATGTACTAATGCATTCAATTTCGACATTAATGGTCCATATTGGTGTGGAGGAAGATTCTTGAGAAGAGATGGATCAAAGATTTTCGTGAGCTGGTGTAGGTCTGAGAAACAGATCACGGACTCTTTTTTTTTCATATTTCCCCACTAAATGTACCTTACATTTTGGGAATAAATTTAAAATATTTACCACTCGTTGCTAAATTTTATCAATGATAAATTAGATAATCAATCTAAAGATAAATAAGATTTGTCCAGAAACAAATCGAAGCTTTATTGGAGATAAATAATATTGTAAAAAAATAAAATATTTTCCTTGGGGGGCGCCCCTCGCCTCATTCCCGGACCCGCCACTGGTTTATAGTAAGCTTTATCTTTACACAGAATATATTTATACTTTAATATTTGTTTATTTGAAAACTTGTTTATTGTAGTTGTTTATTTTCGCATCTTTAGTTATCACTTTATTTATTATTTACAGTTTTGTGACGTAATTTTGATGACGGCATCACTCGTTGATAGGGGGCCGGAAAAATTTGTGTCTCGGATATTTTAGGTTCAAACATTCATCAACTAACTACATGCCAAATAGAATGTTGGTAGCCAGTTCTGAAATATTTTTTTTCACTTTCTCGAAGAGTTCCAAACCACTAAAAGTAATCTAGCGGAGATCCTTAAAACAGATATACAATATTTATGTACTATCTAATATGTTATGATAATTATGGACAAAAAGTATAGTGAAATTGCAAAGTTCTATCTGGATAAATGAGATACGTTTGTAGCAAAAGTTTGAAAATTTACCGTTAAGAAATGAATAATTTGATTGTTTGTGTGCTTGATAATGTATAAAGAGAGGGAAAGTTGTGTTTATGTTCTTATATAAACGGTTCTAAACATGAAACTATTTGGCAAGCGGAGGGAACTACTTGGCGCAAGGTTACTTCATGGTAGGATTATTAGAATGTAATTCGCGTTTGTTTTGTAAAGATGGCTGGTAATAATCAGGAAAATCCACTAAAAGTAAGTGAAAGTCATGGCTTAATAAATCTAAAAATACATTGTAGAAAATGCGGTAAGCAAATAATTGTAAAGAAACATGGAGAAAGTTGTACTTTTCAATATAACGGTAAGTAACATAACCAACATGGCGGCATGGTTCTAGAACACACGTCCTCCTTCTCATTCAGCTGTAATAAAGACTGAAAACAACGTGCCCTGAAGTATTCTAACACGCCTTCACTCGCTAACGCTCGCTGAACCAATGATTACGCTTTTAGCCAGAAACTAGGCGGACGACCAACTTCGGAATAAATGCCTTCTTTTCAGAACCAATGATATATCCAGTTCAAATCCAAAGCAACAGTGCGTTAAAAATTTCAAGGCTCTCCTACTTAAATTTCAAGTGCTGTAATACTAAAATTTTTCACGAGGTATACGCTGTTTTCGGAACATCTATGATTGGAGTAAATTACACATGATATGGCAAAGGTGAAGGAAAACTTTCGAGAATTATGCCCGTTAGGCTAAGGGAAACGAATGATTAAGGCAAGTGAATGGTGATGGAAGAATTGATGGAATGGGGTTGTGGGAGGAAACGTAAGTATCCCGAGAAAACTTACGAGGCCTGGATCGAACTAGGGACCCCACCAGAGATAAGTGCTCTACCACTGAGCCACTGCGTCTTCATCAACGAAGGCTTTTTTATATTTTTAAGTAAACAATGTAAAATACATGACTTAGTAAAGGGTAATGATCCTGGATATGAGACCATCTTTTTAAAAAGTTGATTTATTTGATAATTAAAGCATGAATAAAAGCATTAGTGCTACTGAACTATTGTATAAGTAACAACAAATAAGAAACCTTATCTGTGTGTGAACTATGTAAATCATTCCTCGATAAGTTCAGCATTCAGAAGTCTCTTTGAGCAGAATCTGGTTCTTAAAAAATAAAAGAGTTTATAATGTTGAAAGTGAATGTTTTTCCAGGCTATAAATGAAACTAGATTATATTTACATCGTGTCAAAAAATAGGCTATTCTATACAAAGGACATTGACTGCATTTACCATGCTAAAATATAAAACTAAGTGCTTCTTTTATGCTATCATAGTGGATTTCTTGTTGTCACGAAATTTGGTCTTTTCCATATGAAACAATGAAAAGAAATTCAATTTATTAAGCCTACATTAAGTCATACATAAAGTAACTACTTGGTAGTTAAATATGTTAAATTCATAAACAGTTTACTTTCGATTTTTGCACATCGGACATACAAATATACACCTCAATCGATATGAGCAATGCCAACATGTGCATTTTATCCACTATGCACCAAATTGATCCTTAAAGTATTATGAACCGCAAAATTCACAATCTATGTCGTATTCATCTTCATCTAATTCTAAACGTCAGGTGATTCTGCTAATGAGGAAAATTCTTCCAAATCATCTGCTGATTATTCAAATTTCTTCGATTCAACGTTCCTCTTCTTACATTAACCCATAACTACCCGAATTAATTTTTTCCTGATTTTATAATATTTTCAGTTACGGTTGTTCCATATGATCGTAGTAAATGTGCAAATAACAAAAGTTTTGTTGTTACTGTTGTAATGTGTTCAATGTGAGCTGTGTCACAAAATTCCACACACAAAATCTCCCAAGCATAAAAAGTTATCCCTATTTGCGTGTCCATATGGACACGCTGGGAAGTTATGGGTCAAGCAGAACACGAGTAATGTGATTACTATTTTTCTTGACCTCAATATCTTTCTTGCTTTGAGTTCTTGTAACATCCCTATCAAATAGGGTCTTCTTCATTATCTTCTTACATTTCTTTCAATTGTCTGCAAGACCTTTTTTTATTTTGTATGTTGATCTTGTTATGATTACTGGCTTCGCGAGATTTTCTACAGTTTTAAGACATGAGCCTATGTCTAGAGTGTGCAGTGGCTCAATGCCTTCTGCCAATACAATAAAATTGTCATCGGAGATGATACTGTTTGGAAACTGAGTAGCTTGAAGAGGATTGCTTTCAGGCTCCCTCCTGTTAATGTTTCATTTGAACTAACTTACTGCAGCGTGGTTGAGGATCCACGTAATTGAATGGACTGACCTGTCATTCCCCTTTTCTAGAAACAACAGAATATTTTGCGAAAAAATCATCATGAGAAACACATCTATCACAAGGAAATAAATCAGTCTTTGGAAATCAATCAACAGATGTTTCCATAGTAGCAGCTCTATTGTATACACTTGACAATATTCTGGCTTGATTCTTTGTTTGTTATTTTTAGTGATTTTCATGGATTCTCGCACAAGCATATTTCAACTTATTGTGCGTAAAAAGTTTTGAAATTAAACAAGAAACCTGCATCTAGAAGCTGGCTTTTATGCGTCGAGTGTCGCGGTAAAAAAAATAATAGACCCGTTTTCTCAATCACTGTTATATTTCTTACGTGGGGATAGTGAATGTGTAAAACAGAAACATGGGTTCTTCGGGTGAAGGTCATGTGAATTCTAAGAAATGATCAAATCACTGGAAAAAATATCACTTTGAATCCAACCTGATGGTTCGCACGATGCAATGAACCCTGCTGGCGCACCATCCATTCTTGCGCGTCCAAATCACTAGATGGGATACCGGGGCACAACTTCATACTGTGTCCATGCACAACACAACTGTAACCAATTTTCCTCTTTTGACTTACAATAATGAAGGAACATTCTTCTTCCCTCGAGCTATGTTAACTTAACTCATTCTATGCTGCATCACTGATTTTCCTGATTCGTGCACATTAAAAAACAAAGATAAAAGCTATAAAATTATCAAATATATTTTGTGAATGTACGGATTGGGATGGGAACACTCACCTATATTGAGGCTACAGGCCATACATTATAATAGTTGACCAGTTATGAGACCTACTTCGTATATTGAACCTCTTCAAGGTGTCATAATATCTTCGCAAGCTAAACGGGTGAACAAAGTTATCTCAGTTACACGTGAAAGAAAGTTAGCAAAACATTATAATACATAACGTCACCACCACAAAACACAGTAGAAAATGAATAAGTTACAGTTTGACCTTATCCATTTTAAACTGTTATTTTCACAACGATAGAATTTCCAGGAGCATGCTTTCCTGAACACATTTAATCCGTCATTAACTGGATACACAAAGAGCTCACGTAACTTTCATTGCTATGGTGCGAGTTCTCCTTGTCTTTTAGCCTACTCCTTCCTTTACAAGATACATGGGGATCTCATTTTAGGTGTGTATCCTCCATATTCGGGGTCATTCCCCTAACCTACAAAATGTAATATGAAGACGAATACGTTTTTATAGTCTAAATGCCTTTAATACCAATTTCTTGGTGATTCTTAGATAACTCACTCCATTAATAACATAAATGGTGTTTAGAACACAGAAGGTTCCAACCCGATGTACTCAATGTACCAGAAGGAATGAAGAAAATTATGGTGAGGACTAGGATAGAAATACGAGTATCACAGTCAAACATAGGATTCTTACTGATATTTGCTGGTCAAAACATGAACTAGGACAGAAACAGAGTAAACGTAATCTTCCCATTCTTTCCACTTCCCCTTTTTGTAATTACAGATCCACATGATCAAAATCCTTGGCCAGTAGCTAAGAATAAGATGCAAGAGAATGTGATAAAGCTGCTTTATCATTAGAGACCTAGATTAAATAAATAAATATAGATGAAACAAAAGTACTATTATACGCCTTGAAGCGAAAGGAAATAAATTTCTGGGCTGTCGTCAGCTAAGGACATTTGGTCCGTCACGTATTTGGAATGATATCCCTCGCAAACACACTATCCGATGAAAGGGAAAGGAAAAAAACGAGTGGGGAAGGAAGGAAGCGGACTAGGATCATTATGTTATATACCATCCCGGCATTTGCCTGGTGTGAATGATGGAAACACTGGAAAACCTCACTCAAGAAGGCTGACCTGAAAAAGCTGTTACACTTTTGTAAAAAGGGAGAGTCGTCGTCATAGAAACCACTGTTGCCATAACAACGAATCCTGTCACCGCTCGTCAATCTAAAACTGATTGAGGAAAAAGGAAGCTGCAACAAATGTGATGCACAGAATAAGTCGTGAGTGGGAACCCTTCACCCCTGGTGGGGATGTTCATGAAGCTATCAGCTTATGCCTAATTATATTGGAATATAATTTCCATTTCTTAATTTCTTAATTTCGAACATACTAGGTTCGATCGAAAAGAGAAAACCTTTTATCGGACTTCTAAAGAAAATAAAATCAAATAAATAAATACATGACCGTGTTTATTACATATAGAATTCCCAGTCACGACCCCCCTTTCAGTTTTATTAAAAATAGAAGAAGAAGATGAAGAAAGGAAGAGGAAGATAGAAGAGGAAAGAGGTAAAGTAAGAAGGTGATAAAGAGGAAACTGTTACTGGATATTTTGAGGAATATGGTAAAGGAAAGTGAATAATTATCTAATTGTGATCATTTCCAATAGCTATTGGGTGAATGTCTGGTATTAGGGTGATCAAAGGTAGACACACGTTAACCCATACATCCCCGATCTAGATCCATTTGACCCTAACTACCAAATTATCCCGATCTAGATCTGAGATAGATGAGAAAGTTTAATTTTACAGTTTATTCAATATTTCCACTAATATCCAATATTTGAAAAATAAACGACGAAGTTGATGGCATGTTAGAGTCGACCACAAAGAAAAAAAAAGAAAAAAAAAAAAAATCAGAGTATCACATATTCGTAGAAGATTTTGACTTTCACAGTTCTCCCATGCTGATCATTCGTTCAGGCTACTTCAGTCCTTTTTACTTCCTTCATAGAGCCAACTTAAGTTAGTATTAACATTCAATGAGTTTAATTGATAACTACCATTAATTATAATAAACCACACATATATGTCAAAATAATGGATGCACTTAATACTAAACCTACATTTCACTCACACACACATTCATACAGGACAATGTATACTTCGGGTTGTATTTAGTTAAATTAAACTAACCTAACTACATTACTATATACATTTATTACATTTCAATAAAAGAAAAATTAGTTGGACATAACAGGGAAAAACTTAATACATGGAAAGAATGTTTCATTAACATGCATAGAAATTCGCTAATTTTATCAAGACCAAATAACACATTTCTCTTCCTATATATATATTAAAAGTTGAATTACATAAAAGAGAATTTGACAAAAGAAAAAAAAATGAAAGACAAAAATAAAAAAAATTCAAAGATCAATACATTTAGGATTCAATGTAATGAATATATATATATCGTTGCGGAAAAGAAAGAAAAAAAAATATAATTGGTTAATCATCCTTAAAAAAAAAAACACTTTAGTAACATTTTATTAGGTCTCTGTCCCAAGAGGAGACATTTCGACGATTTTATGAGTCTTTGTTCTCACATCGATAATAGCTCCTTTTTCCAACTCTCTTTTCGCACTGTGGTTTGTGTCCATGAGAGTATTTAATTATTTTTGTTTTAACTATAGACAAATAGTTGCTTCATATCATATATATATATTTATATTTCTCATTTCGTCACTCGACGCACTCAATATAAAATTTCAAAGTTTATCAAGGTTAAAAAAAATTTATTAAATCCAGTCACAGACATTGAGAACATATTTCCATATTCCGGTATTCACATTAAATTATCAACCAAATTTCACTTCATTAAATTTAAGACCAGTAATTTTCTTTATAGTATAGATCTTGTAGTCAGAAGATTCTAGTCACTGAATAGTTAAATTTCCGATCGTAGGGGAAGGATTTGTTTCAGAGTTTACTGATAGAAGATTCGTTGGTGGGGCACACTGTTTCGTAGGTTGCTAATTTCACTCGCAAAGTAAATTTGGGTAAGGATTAGGGTTATTCTTATTTATCTTACGACCCGCTACTTGTTTTATTCACATGCAGTAGTTAACATTATATTCCACTTTAATAGTTACAAAAATTAATAACAACTCAACAAAAAGTAATTCATGACAATTTACGCGGGAATACTATATATCACAAATAGTTAGTTAATACCGGGTGTCTAAAATCTATGGCAACCTAACAAGACCAGGGTAAATATCGAGCCCATTACATACATACTCATATATATATATATTCATATTATTCAATACAATAAATTTCACTTTAATATCCATCGTAGTATTTCGTCGACGTTTAAATTCTACATAACCGTTCATATTCGACAAGTATTCATATTTTATAAATATTTATATTTTATTGGCTCAAAGACAAAAACAAAAACCCTGACTATCAAAAATTCACTTTTTTTTCTCATAAGGTTGCAACATTGTAATTTATATGTATAAACCCGATAATCAATAATCATTTTCAATTTACTAAAGATCCGCGTAGATATATAAAAAATAGTTAACATAAGAGGTGGAAATGCAACAAAATGAGCAGGCACGTAACTTTTAAAACTATGTAAGCACATATATAGATGTATATATAAAAAAATCAATGTTATTGGAAACTAGTGGGCCCAGACTAATAATACATACACACTATATGACCAATCAATAGAAATAAAAACCAGTAATCAGTTGTCAATGGATATAATTTGTATGATCCATGAATAACGAATGTTTCTAGGAATCCGAAAGCATAGTGTACCTTCCCATCAATTTCTCCCGTGGTGGATTGAATATCGCGAAAATGGTCCCGAGATGTGCTGCAATACCTCCACGAATTGCATCCCTCGATGTCTCAGTTAGTACATACGATCGAAATAAGTGATATGGAATATTGTACATTTTCATGAGTTTCAGAAACCGGGGGGGGGGAGGTTGAAATTTAAAAAAAAAAAAATCTCGAAGTAATGAAGACAGAGAGAGATAGAGAAGAAGGAAGACGAAGAAATAGTGGCGCCAAAGACTTAAGTGGGAAATAACTAACGCTACAAAGACAGAAATCGAATTTCGCTCTCAACAAAATCCATAGCCAAAATATTCTTAACATGCCAAAAGGGTGGTCTACTCAAATACGTAGACTCAAGGAACGCCCTGCTGCCAAGGATGCAAGTTCTGTGTCCATCAGATCCCAATCCCACAAGAGTTTGGTTGTAAGATTGAAATCCGATCCCCGTATCCGGCCCAAACCAGCAGGTTCCCGGAAATCGTCCGGAAGGTTAGAGAAGGCGCTAATTTAGAATTTCAAGAAAAAAAAATCATCCGACCTCTTGGAAACTAGAAGATTCCAGAATAGGGATGAAATTAGAGTAATAGCTAAGATATCCCTAATTAGAGTTTGCCAAAATAAAAAAAAAATTAAATAAACTGAATTTTGGATCGGTGATTTCAATAACCAAAACATCACCGATGGCTAAGCAGCGCAGACATGCCACCGTCTGGGACGTCGTTAATTTCCCTCATCTAATTAAACTAAGAAAAGACATGAAAATACTTAAGGGGACTAGGGGTCGACATCCGGGTACGCTAATGACATGAATATTAATTTAGTAGCAGTTGATTTAATCGGATAGTCCGGACTGAGTTATATGAACACTGCACAATAACTAAATAAGGTAAGCAACGAAAAAAAAAATCTCGGAGAGGCAATGAATGCTAAAGGTACAAATGACCGAAACCTGTACTTTTCGATGATCACAGGATATAGCAGTTGGTTTTCTTAATTATCATTTCTGTCAACCTTTAGAAGTAATTCCCACATGATGCTACCCTATCTATTGAAAGTTTTAAGATTCCGGGGCTATTATCATGAGGTACATAAATGCAAAGTAAGACACAATTTCCCAACTACAATTTACTATTCAAGTAGCAAACTCGGTTGGATGAATGCACTGGTGTAGAAGTCAAAACGCGAGAGATTTTTTTTTTTCGTAAACATATTCATATTTTCACTATATAAAATTCACTAGGCCTATCCATTTAAATATAGGGGTCATCATTTCATTCATATTATATATCATATTATTAACATATCATTACATTCATTCATTATCTACTAATTTCCACACGAAGTAATATTTTATAAACACCCTATTTAGTACATTTTACACGCAGGCCATACACATATTTACATTACGCAGTAATAAATATATATATATAACTATCACAATCTATCACGCTCAAACCACCACACGATCACATTCATCGAACCACGTACTCTTTATTTCGAAGCACCCAAATTGTATTTACCTTGCAGGTTTTTTTAAAAAAAAAATCATACATGGATTTACGGAAAGTTAAATTGTCAACGATTAATCTATTTCTGATTTGTTGATAAAACTGAAGCAACAATGGAATTTTCTACAGCTACGGGAAAAGAGAATTTAATACTACATTTTTAAACAAACAGTAACAGCATATGGGCTTTACTTCTATTAAGAAAATAGGTGTTCTTTATTTCAGCGGATTATTCATTAACTACTGGACCTAGCAAGCTGAAATTTTCAGTACAGTAAGATCTCATGCTATTTTATACGAAGGTATACTCATCCGAACCGAAAACCATGTCCACGGGAAGTAATTTGAGAATAACTGTCCAAAATCAAACAATCTAAATCACTAAGTCATGCGATGTCGTACTGTCAACAAACAATTGACTACCGAAAACTGACGCTATGGCGCTGTAGTGGAGGCATAATTTACCGTGTACTGAAATGTATACTTGTACTCATTAATCAGAAATTTAATATTTACTCTGGTTTATTTATGTTAGAAAAATGGTACTAAATTAAAGCATATTTATACACTGTCCAAATCGAAAATTCACACACTCACACAAAATTACTAACTACATACACCACTGTTAGTACTATACATAAAGACAACTAACTAAACTAAACATGCACCATTTAGTTACATGCATGTTGACGAAAATAACCTAACACATTAGATTTAAAATACATTACTCCCTCGTCGATATATACAGTCGGCTCTATTTAAGTTAAAGGGGGGTCACAAATGAGAAAGGTAACACTAGGTCTAATTGACCTGACCAATTGTTTACATAATGATTGCCAAAAATTGATGCCCTGGGGGCACCTTAACGAGGTTTATGGAGGGACCCTTCCCCTGAAAGGGGAAAAGGCCCTAAAACGAACAATAACTAACCCATTCCCCCGCTAGAACTGGTTCAATTTGGAAAAGGGGATAGGAGCCCTTTTAAGCTAACTTAAGCTGCCATTATGATTATTTACAGTACTATCAAACCTACTACATGCGATTACTGAATAAATAATAAAAAATCACTTCTACTTAATACACGAACAACATGCACTAACAGGTCGTAATTTCCCTAATCCCTACTTGAGTTTGAAATAAAAAAAAGTAAAGTCACTCTTTCACTGTTGACTATTCTCAATAGGCAGCAAACATGGCTTCCTAGTAAACAGAACTGGAATTTGTTATTTCACTGAATTGCAGCTTCTTTACCAAAATTTGTGGATTTTCCGGGCTCCTATTCCGTTGTAAATCTTTAACTATTGAATTACATTATATGTTACCTTAGTTGTCCTTGGAAATTGGAATTCTTCCCGAAAAATATGTAGCACAAAATTCACAAGCTGCTCCTTGTAAGGTGTCTTCGATTGTTCTGATAATATTGCGCCGAAAAAGCCAGAGGTAGGAGAATTCCTCCAATCAGAACGAAAACTTTAGCCGCGGAAATTACAAAGCAAATAGAAATTTGGCAAATCCAGACATAACCGGATCTGAAAGTGACTATGGACTAGTGAGAGGGGGTGAGGGAAAGATTAGGTACCTGGCCAAAATCTACATTGGTCTGAAATTAAGGAAATTTATATCCAATAACGGAACTATGTTTCGGTATGACGTCAGAATGGTAAACCTTGTAACTATTCAAATTATATATCCGGAAATGGGATTTACACTTAATCAAAATATAAATAAATATATTATACAGTGGGAATATGGTTACTAACGAAACCTTTGGGTTCATTATATTTAATTCGAAGTAGAGAGAGTAAATAAATTGTGTAACTAAACCGAAATTGAATTAAAAAAAAATTACTAGGTACAGGGTGCGTAAAAAAAATGTGCCATTACTTTCAACTGTAATGGTACATTACAGTTTTCCCCGGCCCATTAACAAAATTTTGTTAGAATAACAAAATTTTGCTAATTGGGAATACTAACTACTGATGCTTGTTAAATTAACACACTCATTCATCTCATTCAAACATTACCAGTCACACTAGGACAGTATATTATATCTACTTGGGGTATTGCGCGAGTAATTCATTACGTTTATCTTCTGTACAATTGAAAATCTTTAAATTTCGAAAATTGTGAGTTCCGATACTTTCGCCTTTAAGGTTATGCAAAACAGCGCAGTTTTTTAACAATTTTTTCGCGACAAACGGGCCAGTGAAAATTTTCATCCATTTGGCGGATTCCTGTTTTATTATTGACGATAAGTTGTGTAATTTCAGCATTACTAGTTGACCTTCTTCCAGAGTAACAGAATGTGTTGATCGTTTACTAGAGTTTCGCGAATTTATATCTATCTCAGTAAATTTAAACCTATTTTCAACGGAATCTAATTGTTTTGGCCATGGGAACACCTTCCGGTAGTTGTCAACAGCAGAGTAACTCAGAAAGCGTTCCGCCGGCGTGCAACCAATACTTGAGCAATAAGAATTATTAAGAAGGTCCTGTATTTTTACAAGATATCTATTCCAGGTGGTTTGATCTTCATTACACCATAACCGAACTAACCTATTGAGCTCTTTATGGCTGCGTTCTGTTATGCTGTTACCCTGAGGAGAATAGCTAGCTGTTTTCTTGTGTTTAATTTTATACTTAGCACAGAAATCCTGCCACAGTTTGGACTGGAACTGTGGGCCCCTGTCGCTTAAGAATTCTTGAGGATATGGTAAAAGGTGAAAATATCTTCTCTCTAGTACCGTTATTATTTCTTTGGTATGAGCTTTTCTGAGCGGAAGAAAAGTAACAAAACGAGAGTAAATATCTATTAATGATAAAATATAATAGTATCCCTGGCTAGGTGGTAATTTCCCAATAAGGTCCACCCCCAGAGTCTCATGGGGTACATTTGCTCTTATGTGATATTCTTGCTGAGCTATGGTTCGGTTTGCGAACTTTGTTTCCGCACATTGGATACAGTTTCGGATGAAATTTTTTATGGTAGATTTTTGATTTTTCCAATAAAAGATTGCGCGACAAAAGCGATAACATTTTTGAACTCCAAAATGACCTGTGGAGTGAACAATACTGATAATTTGGTGAATACAAGCCTGAGGTATTACTAAAAGCCATTTTTGAACTCGCAACGGTTTTATGTACATTAACCCACAATGCATTGCGATTCTATTCCGATTACCACTATTTTCAAATTGCCTTAAGAACGTTTGACATAATTCATCAGTTTCTTGATTTTTCTTGATATGATTTAGATCAATGTCAGCATATTGGGTTTTCGTTAGGAAATGCACATAATGGGTTTCGGGTTCAAGCAATACCTCGGGCGGATACCTACTAAGTGTATCGGCGATAAGGTTCTCGCGGCCTGGACAGTGCTGAAATGTTAAGTCAAATTTTTGTAATTTAAGTAGGATCCTGGTGGTTCTTGGTTCAAGGTTCTTCTGAGTGAAAGCATGAGTAACTGCTGCATTGTCGGTATGAACATACGTGATACGACCCATAATATATTGTTCAAAGTGCTCACATAGGAACAGAACGGACAGTAGTTCTAACTGAGAGATCGACAGAGACAACTCGTGAGGCTTCAGCCGTCGACTAGCATATAACAGATGACATTAGGCCGCAGTTTCCCGTCTATCACTGCCATTTAATATTGTTCTAGGCTCACCGTTACCACGCACTTGCGAGGGGACTGAATTCTGGGGTCGATTTACATTATTGTTACTATTATTGTTATTATTATTGCCCTGTCTATTACCGTTCTCCCTTCTTCCGTACGTCCTGTTAAAATTCCTCCTGGCGTTATCGCCCCTATCCGGGTTTGATTCCATGTTGGTACGGTCATAGGGACGATAACTCCGGCGATTGTTGAACATGGGCCGATTCCTAAATAGTCGCCGGCCATTATTGTTGTTTTCTGAGCCATACCCACTAGGATAACGAGATCCAGCTTGGGTATAACTCAGGAAATCTGTCTGGCAACTTGCCGTTACCTTCGTCTTCGTCGGTTTTAGGATTTTTGCCTGTCGGGCGAAGTATCGTTTTGGTGGACCACCAACTTCCTTGCCGCACAAGGCAGCTAAACGTGAGGTGACTTCTCGTACCGTTTGGCACAAGTGGGACGCTATGGCCCGGGACTCATCGGGTGGAAGAGCGTTAACTATAATATCTACAAGTTCAGCCTGAGAGGGATGTTCAGCTATCTGATAATATAGTTCGATAATTTTCCAAGCATAGTCCAAGAGGGACCCATACTTGGAGCGATCATACCGGAGTGATTGTAAGTTTCTCTTTTGGAGCCGTTCGATGTGCTCATTACAATATTCTTCTTTGAAAAGAATCAAAAAATCACTAAACGTCCGGATTTGGTATTTAACCGAAGCAAACCATGCGCCCGAAGCGGCGATCAAACATTTCTCAACTATCTGTAGGCGTTCCCCATCATTAAGTTTATACATGTCTAAATATTGCTGCAGTCTCCGCAGGAAAACTCGAGGTAACCCGTTAGTAATGTTCCCATCGAAAGTGGGAAAACGTTCAATATCCCGGAGGGAAACTTTAGAGCTCATACTATGCGGGGCAGGAAAAGAATCCAGTGGAATCAACGCGTTATCCTGAGCAGTTGGGGTTGTCACCGGATTTGCCACCGACGGAGTGGTCACTGAACTGAACGCTCCCATATGACCAAGAGAGGTTTTGTAATTTGTGTTGACCATGTAAGGTTCAAACTTAGGACCCACCACGGCAGTAACCGACGGTCCGGCACATCTCCTTTCCCCTCCTGGCAGCACGCTGTAAGATTGTACCATTCCAAAGGTAGAGTGAGCATTTACGCTAGTGACTGTTGTAGTCACAACACTCGACTGCATCGGTACATCGAAATTACTCAACCATGATTTCGAGGTTGGCTGATGCGGGGGACAATACATGGTTGTGTCCCGTGCATCAGGCAACACTTGACTCTTTCCCGGGAGGACGTTACTCGTTTCTGGGAAATTTTTCCCTATAGAATCACTATCAGGAAAAGGATAGGAGATGTCAGACTTGACGATTTCCAGTTTAGTAATCTTCCCCTTAATACTGTCTACCTCAGTTTGAATTCGACTAATTCTTTGATCAACCGACTCTAGTTTAGTTTCTATTGATAGGTCGGATATTACAACATTCAATTTACTTATTTCAGCCTGCTGCTGTTCAACCTTTCGTTCGATGTCACCAAATCTTTTGTTTGTACCCTCAAACCTTACATCTATTTCGTTTAATTTCTCATTTGTTTCGTCTCTGAGCTGCTCGGTAGACTGTTGGGCCCGGTATCTAACCTGCTCTAGTTCCGTAGACGTTTGCTCTTTCAATTTGCTCATCGAAGAAGCAAAGTCTAAACAAATCTGGTCAAATTTATTGTTTAATACCTCGAATCGAGCGTCGGTCTCTCGTTTCGAGGTATCAAACTTTTCATTTATTTCACGTCTCATTTCTGCATTCTCACGCCTCAGATCTACACTGTTCTGTTTCAATTCATCAAATTTGTTGTTCATCATTTGCATCATTTGGCGAATTAATGCAGACGTGTCAGACCCTCCAGATGACATTCCTTCCTTCGGGTTTGCCGTCTGATCACGAGAATCATTGTGATCTCCATTCTTTTCCTCATCATCGAGGTCAGATATCTCCGCTGGAGATATTTGGCCTCGGTCCTTTTCACACTCCTCACAATATTTCATTATTTCGCCGGTTTGAACTTTTTCTGCATTTTCAGCAGTATCGTCCAAATTGGAGCAAGCAAAGTGGATCCATTTTAGTCCACAACCGGTACATCTTATAAGTCTCCGCGGGGCGCGAGATCTTTTCTCTTTTTCGTCTAACGTGCATTGAGTGCACGTGACTTCACACTCGTCCTGTGACACAACAACCTTTTTTGTTGCCATAGCTTTGAGACACTTTACACTTTACAAAAGACAAGATATATATCAAAAATACACATATACTATAAAATACTTATTCGCTATCCAAACAAGTACTATTCATAAATTAAAGGACTCCCATTCTCTTTCCTTCCTTGAAACCCTTCTAGCGTTTAGTTCTATTTTAGAAAAATTTTGACACTCCTTCTCTTTTTTCCCCCTTAGAAAAGGAAACAAAAATGACAAAGTAGCCAACTACTCTACTTGTTTCACTTGACTATAAAATTTCTCGTATTAATTTCAATGTTGTAATCAATTCAACATGCCTTCAACCTCACTCTTTGACATTCTTAAAAAAATTTTCAAATCTATCGGTCGCCATTTAAACGGAGATCCGTTGCCATGGAAACAAACGTTGCCATGACAACCATTCTTATCGCGGTTCACCAATTCAAACTGATTGGCATGATAACTGGTATTATTCAATAAGCATTTTCAGATCCGTTACCACAGTAAACATGGTTACCATGGCAACAATCTTGTCACGTGTCGCCATTCTAAAACTGTAAAAAGGGAGAGTCGTCGTCATAGAAACCACTGTTGCCATAACAACGAATCCTGTCACCGCTCGTCAATCTAAAACTGATTGAGGAAAAAGGAAGCTGCAACAAATGTGATGCACAGAATAAGTCGTGAGTGGGAACCCTTCACCCCTGGTGGGGATGTTCATGAAGCTATCAGCTTATGCCTAATTATATTGGAATATAATTTCCATTTCTTAATTTCTTAATTTCGAACATACTAGGTTCGATCGAAAAGAGAAAACCTTTTATCGGACTTCTAAAGAAAATAAAATCAAATAAATAAATACATGACCGTGTTTATTACATATAGAATTCCCAGTCACGACCCCCCTTTCAGTTTTATTAAAAATAGAAGAAGAAGATGAAGAAAGGAAGAGAAAGATAGAAGAGGAAAGAGGTAAAGTAAGAAGGTGATAAAGAGGAAACTGTTACTGGATATTTTGAGGAATATGGTAAAGGAAAGTGAATAATTATCTAATTGTGATCATTTCCAATAGCTATTGGGTGAATGTCTGGTATTAGGGTGATCAAAGGTAGACACACGTTAACCCATACATCCCCGATCTAGATCCATTTGACCCTAACTACCAAATTATCCCGATCTAGATCTGAGATAGATGAGAAAGCTTAATTTTACAGTTTATTCAATATTTCCACTAATATCCAATATTTGAAAAATAAACGACGAAGTTGATGGCATGTTAGAGTCGACCACAAAGAAAAAAAAAGAAAAAAAAAACAAAAATCAGAGTATCACATATTCGTAGAAGATTTTGACTTTCACAGTTCTCCCATGCTGATCATTCGTTCAGGCTACTTCAGTCCTTTTTACTTCCTTCATAGAGCCAACTTAAGTTAGTATTAACATTCAATGAGTTTAATTGATAACTACCATTAATTATAATAAACCACACATATATGTCAAAATAATGGATGCACTTAATACTAAACCTACATTTCACTCACACACACATTCATACAGGACAATGTATACTTCGGGTTGTATTTAGTTAAATTAAACTAACCTAACTACATTACTATATACATTTATTACATTTCGATAAAAGAAAAATTAGTTGGACATAACAGGGAAAAACTTAATACATGGAAAGAATGTTTCATTAACATGCATAGAAATTCGCTAATTTTATCAAGACCAAATAACACATTTCTCTTCCTATATATATATTAAAAGTTGAATTACATAAAAGAGAATTTGACAAAAGAAAAAAAAATGAAAGACAAAAATAAAAAAATTCAAAGATCAATACATTTAGGATTCAATGTAATGAATATATATATATCGTTGCGGAAAAGAAAGAAAAAAAAATATAATTGGTTAATCATCCTTAAAAAAAAAACACTTTAGTAACATTTTATTAGGTCTCTGTCCCAAGAGGAGACATTTCGACGATTTTATGAGTCTTTGTTCTCACATCGATAATAGCTCCTTTTTCCAACTCTCTTTTCGCACTGTGGTTTGTGTCCATGAGAGTATTTAATTATTTTTGTTTTAACTGTAGACAAATAGTTGCTTCATATCATATATATATTTATATTTCTCATTTCGTCACTCGACGCACTCAATATAAAATTTCAAAGTTTATCAAGGTTAAAAAAAATTTATTAAATCCAGTCACAGACATTGAGAACATATTTCCATATTCCGGTATTCACATTAAATTATCAACCAAATTTCACTTCATTAAATTTAAGACCAGTAATTTTCTTTATAGTATAGATCTTGTAGTCAGAAGATTCTAGTCACTGAATAGTTAAATTTCCGATCGTAGGGGAAGGATTTGTTTCAGAGTTTACTGATAGAAGATTCGTTGGTGGGGCACACTGTTTCGTAGGTTGCTAATTTCACTCGCAAAGTAAATTTGGGTAAGGATTAGGGTTATTCTTATTTATCTTACGACCCGCTACTTGTTTTATTCACATGCAGTAGTTAACATTATATTCCACTTTAATAGTTACAAAAATTAATAACAACTCAACAAAAAGTAATTCATGACAATTTACGCGGGAATACTATATATCACAAATAGTTAGTTAATACCGGGTGTCTAAAATCTATGGCAACCTAACAAGACCAGGGTAAATATCGAGCCCATTACATACATACTCATATATATATATATATTCATATTATTCAATACAATAAATTTCACTTTAATATCCATCGTAGTATTTCGTCGACGTTTAAATTCTACATAACCGTTCATATTCGACAAGTATTCATATTTTATAAATATTTATATTTTATTGGCTCAAAGACAAAAACAAAAACCCTGACTATCAAAAATTCACTTTTTTTTCTCATAAGGTTGCAACATTGTAATTTATATGTATAAACCCGATAATCAATAATCATTTTCAATTTACTAAAGATCCGCGTAGATATATAAAAAATAGTTAACATAAGAGGTGGAAATGCAACAAAATGAGCAGGCACGTAACTTTTAAAACTATGTAAGCACATATATAGATGTATATATAAAAAAATCAATGTTATTGGAAACTAGTGGGCCCAGACTAATAATACATACACACTATATGACCAATCAATAGAAATAAAAACCAGTAATCAGTTGTCAATGGATATAATTTGTATGATCCATGAATAACGAATGTTTCTAGGAATCCGAAAGCATAGTGTACCTTCCCATCAATTTCTCCCGTGGTGGATTGAATATCGCGAAAATGGTCCCGAGATGTGCTGCAATACCTCCACGAATTGCATCCCTCGATGTCTCAGTTAGTACATACGATCGAAATAAGTGATATGGAATATTGTACATTTTCATGAGTTTCAGAAACCGGGGGGGGGGGGGAGGTAGAAATTTAAAAAAAAAAATCTCGAAGTAATGAAGACAGAGAGAGATAGAGAAGAAGGAAGACGAAGAAATAGTGGCGCCAAAGACTTAAGTGGGAAATAACTAACGCTACAAAGACAGAAATCGAATTTCGCTCTCAACAAAATCCATAGCCAAAATATTCTTAACATGCCAAAAGGGTGGTCTACTCAAATACGTAGACTCAAGGAACGCCCTGCTGCCAAGGATGCAAGTTCTGTGTCCATCAGATCCCAATCCCACAAGAGTTTGGTTGTAAGATTGAAATCCGATCCCCGTATCCGGCCCAAACCAGCAGGTTCCCGGAAATCGTCCGGAAGGTTAGAGAAGGCGCTAATTTAGAATTTCAAGAAAAAAAAATCATCCGACCTCTTGGAAACTAGAAGATTCCAGAATAGGGATGAAATTAGAGTAATAGCTAAGATATCCCTAATTAGAGTTTGCCAAAATAAAAAAAAAATTAAATAAACTGAATTTTGGATCGGTGATTTCAATAACCAAAACATCACCGATGGCTACCCAGCGCAGACATGCCACCGTCTGGGACGTCGTTAATTTCCCTCATCTAATTAAACTAAGAAAAGACATGAAAATACTTAAGGGGACTAGGGGTCGACATCCGGGTACGCTAATGACATGAATATTAATTTAGTAGCAGTTGATTTAATCGGATAGTCCGGACTGAGTTATATGAACACTGCACAATAACTAAATAAGGTAAGCAACGAAAAAAAAAAATCTCGGAGAGGCAATGAATGCTAAAGGTACAAATGACCGAAACCTGTACTTTTCGATGATCACAGGATATAGCAGTTGGTTTTCTTAATTATCATTTCTGTCAACCTTTAGAAGTAATTCCCACATGATGCTACCCTATCTATTGAAAGTTTTAAGATTCCGGGGCTATTATCATGAGGTACATAAATGCAAAGTAAGACACAATTTCCCAACTACAATTTACTATTCAAGTAGCAAACTCGGTTGGATGAATGCACTGGTGTAGAAGTCAAAACGCGAGAGATTTTTTTTTTCGTAAACATATTCATATTTTCACTATATAAAATTCACTAGGCCTATCCATTTAAATATAGGGGTCATCATTTCATTCATATTATATATCATATTATTAACATATCATTACATTCATTCATTATCTACTAATTTCCACACGAAGTAATATTTTATAAACACCCTATTTAGTACATTTTACACGCAGGCCATACACATATTTACATTACGCAGTAATAAATATATATATATAACTATCACAATCTATCACGCTCAAACCACCACACGATCACATTCATCGAACCACGTACTCTTTATTTCGAAGCACCCAAATTGTATTTACCTTGCAGGTTTTTTAAAAAAAAAAATCATACATGGATTTACGGAAAGTTAAATTGTCAACGATTAATCTATTTCTGATTTGTTGATAAAACTGAAGCAACAATGGAATTTTCTACAGCTACGGGAAAAGAGAATTTAATACTACATTTTTAAACAAACAGTAACAGCATATGGGCTTTACTTCTATTAAGAAAATAGGTGTTCTTTATTTCAGCGGATTATTCATTAACTACTGGACCTAGCAAGCTGAAATTTTCAGTACAGTAAGATCTCATGCTATTTTATACGAAGGTATACTCATCCGAACCGAAAACCATGTCCACGGGAAGTAATTTGAGAATAACTGTCCAAAATCAAACAATCTAAATCACTAAGTCATGCGATGTCGTACTGTCAACAAACAATTGACTACCGAAAACTGACGCTATGGCGCTGTAGTGGAGGCATAATTTACCGTGTACTGAAATGTATACTTGTACTCATTAATCAGAAATTTAATATTTACTCTGGTTTATTTATGTTAGAAAAATGGTACTAAATTAAAGCATATTTATACACTGTCCAAATCGAAAATTCACACACTCACACAAAATTACTAACTACATACACCACTGTTAGTACTATACATAAAGACAACTAACTAAACTAAACATGCACCATTTAGTTACATGCATGTTGACGAAAATAACCTAACACATTAGATTTAAAATACATTACTCCCTCGTCGATATATACAGTCGGCTCTATTTAAGTTAAAGGGGGGTCACAAATGAGAAAGGTAACACTAGGTCTAATTGACCTGACCAATTGTTTACATAATGATTGCCAAAAATTGATGCCCTGGGGGCACCTTAACGAGGTTTATGGAGGGACCCTTCCCCTGAAAGGGGAAAAGGCCCTAAAACGAACAATAACTAACCCATTCCCCCGCTAGAACTGGTTCAATTTGGAAAAGGGGATAGGAGCCCTTTTAAGCTAACTTAAGCTGCCATTATGATTATTTACAGTACTATCAAACCTACTACATGCGATTACTGAATAAATAATAAAAAATCACTTCTACTTAATACACGAACAACATGCACTAACAGGTCGTAATTTCCCTAATCCCTACTTGAGTTTGAAATAAAAAAAAGTAAAGTCACTCTTTCACTGTTGACTATTCTCAATAGGCAGCAAACATGGCTTCCTAGTAAACAGAACTGGAATTTGTTATTTCACTGAATTGCAGCTTCTTTACCAAAATTTGTGGATTTTCCGGGCTCCTATTCCGTTGTAAATCTTTAACTATTGAATTACATTATATGTTACCTTAGTTGTCCTTGGAAATTGGAATTCTTCCCGAAAAATATGTAGCACAAAATTCACAAGCTGCTCCTTGTAAGGTGTCTTCGATTGTTCTGATAATATTGCGCCGAAAAAGCCAGAGGTAGGAGAATTCCTCCAATCAGAACGAAAACTTTAGCCGCGGAAATTACAAAGCAAATAGAAATTTGGCAAATCCAGACATAACCGGATCTGAAAGTGACTATGGACTAGTGAGAGGGGGTGAGGGAAAGATTAGGTACCTGGCCAAAATCTACATTGGTCTGAAATTAAGGAAATTTATATCCAATAACGGAACTATGTTTCGGTATGACGTCAGAATGGTAAACCTTGTAACTATTCAAATTATATATCCGGAAATGGGATTTACACTTAATCAAAATATAAATAAATATATTATACAGTGGGAATATGGTTACTAACGAAACCTTTGGGTTCATTATATTTAATTCGAAGTAGAGAGAGTAAATAAATTGTGTAACTAAACCGAAATTGAATTAAAAAAAAAATTACTAGGTACAGGGTGCGTAAAAAAAAATGTGCCATTACTTTCAACTGTAATGGTACATTACACTTTTCGACCGAGTATCCCAACCGCCCACACCCCCCACCCAAAAAAACGGGACAGCTCGCAGCGAAGGCGAGGACGTTAGCAACTAAGCTACACGAGGCCACTTGAAGCAAAATGTATATTCTTACAATTAACAAAGGAAGAGAGGGAGATTATATATCGAAGTGGAAGATGGTTTATACACCAATCGAAAGCACTAAGGACGCCTATTAAGAAACCATAATAAAAATTTTCCCAATGCATGTACTGTCTGAGTTATATGAATATATATAAGTGTCCAGAAAGTCCGTTGCCATTCCTATAAATCGCAAACAGTGAGACAGATGCCAAAAGAGGAAAACACATGTTTCTTCATTTGAAAAGTACGACATATCAAAGCAAAAACTGTTGTCCCAGGGCCACTCTTAAGGTACCAGGTGGGCTCAAACTAAAAATTTCAAATGGTAACAGGGTCAAGTAGCATATTGTCTGATAGCTCTTAGGAAATGAAAGAACGGAACAAGTCTCGACCCGTCAAAATGTCAACAGAAACGTCATTGTAAAATCTATGGCCATCCCCAGAAATCTGAAACGGTGAGACAGATGTCAAAACAGAAAAAAGGCATGTTTCATCATTTTAAAAGTACAATGATTTAAAGTGAAAATATTTGTCCTACGGTCTCCGTAGGGTGCTAGACGGGGTGCTACTCAAAATTTTCAAATGGCAACTGGGGTCAAGTAGCATATCGTTAGAAAGCTGTTGTTAAATGAAAGCAGATGGAACAAGTCTGGACGCTCTACGATAACACTGTTCAAATATCACTTACGATAACACTGTGCATATTCGTCAAATAGTAATCTCTAGGAAATCAGTTTTAGACTATATTCAAACCATTTCCGATGTGATTTATTGCGATCTTCGGTGAAAATAGGAAACCTTACAATTAAAAATGCACATGACTCACACAGTACATGCATTCGGAACAATAATATTACAATTTATTAATGAGTATAATAAGTACTTTAGATTGGGGTATAAACCATCTTTCACTTTGATATATAATCTCCGTCTCTTTTAGTTTCTTGTTCTTGTCATTTCGTTTCTTTTCTTGCTTTCTTTATCTCTTTCGTTCGTTCGTTCTTTCTTTCTTTACACATTACTGGGTACAAAGAGCAAAATCTCACAGTAGGGGCATTTCTTTTCTTTACGTTAAGTGCACGAATTAAAGTGAGAACAAACTAAAACCAGACTACAGAAAGAAGAACTAACACGCAAGATGTTTGCACAGCGTTATTGTAGAACGTCCAGATTTGTTCTATTTGCTTTCATTTAACAACTTTCAAACGCTATGCTACTTGAACCCAGGTGCAATGCGAAAATTAAATAGAACACCGTCTGGGACCCTGCGGTTACCGTAGGAGAAATATTTTCACTTTAAATCATTGTACTTTTGAAATGATGAAACACGTGTTTTTCCTGTTTTGACATCTGTCTCACCATTTCAGATTTCTGAAGGATGGCCACAAACTTTACAATGATGTTTTTGCTGACATTTTGACCGGCCGCCATTTTGCACAGGGTAATTTTAGAGATTCGAGACTTATTTCGTCTTCTTTCATTTCCGAAGAGCTTTCAAACAATATACAACTTCATCCGGTTACCATTTGAAATTTTAGAGTTGGACCCCATCTCGTTCACTGGGGGTCATCCTGGGACAACACTGTTTGCTTTTTGTGGCATCTGGCTTATCGTTTGTGATTTCTAGGGGTGGCAACGGACTTTCTGGGCACCCTGTATATTCATATAACTCGCACAGTATATGCATTCGGAAAAAATGTATTACAGTTTCTTAATAGGCGTGCTTAGTGCTTTCAATTAGTGTATAAACCATCTTCCAATTCGATATATAATATCCCTCTCTTCCCTTGTAAGATTAAGCCCTTGTGTATAGCGTATATAGCTGTATATACTCAACTACTGACCTAGTCCAAACCACGACCCCATGCATCAAAAGTACACTCGCTAACAACCATACCAGTGGGCAGGCCCGTATACGCGGGATGGCACGGGGAGGCGCCCCAAATTTTTACTGACCCACAGTGGTACGAAATGCCTAAAACGTGGCCAAAAATGAAAATGGAAAGTTGCTATCTGGTACTTTTTAAGTATCAGGTTCGCTACAGTAACAATTGGTCTCCTAAACTTCACCCATGGAAACGGCCAGCCGTTTATACCAGAGCTAGTATTGGAAGTCAAAGTAAATCTACTTTTGTATATCTCATAGTACCTAATGCGCGCGAGAAATATAGCTGGAGTTTCACATGAAATAATTCATTGTATATTTTCCGATCTATTTAAATCAAAATAGACGTTGTTGCAGGAGGTATGTAAAGGTTTTGAAGACCATATATTATTTATAATACGTTAGTTATTATACATTTACTTTCATTAATATTTATATAAAAAAAAATTGAAGTTATTTCAAAGTGAATTAAAATGTGATCTCAAAAGTTATATATGACGCCCCATTCCGCTAAATTTTGTGTTGGCGCATAATCTATGATCGATTTACTACAAGGATGTGATAAAAGCAGCTGTCTTTTTTGTACGTTGTTATTGAATAAAAAGTTGCAGTTAATGAATATTTAAGTATTTTGTTAATGTTAAACAAAAAGTAAAAAAAAACAAAGCTAAGATTATTAAAAATAAATGAAAATGATGTTTACAAGGTACATGCAAATAAGATAGTAAAAACGCAACAAACAAATAAAAAAAGGAGGAAAAATACTTCAGTATAACATAGAAATGGATAGTGGATGTATGCATATTTTAGTTTCCATTATTTTATAATTCATAGAAATATAAACAATAAATTGAATTGAATAAAGGTAAATAATTTAGTAATACAAAAGTGATTATTTGACAATATTAATTATATTAATTTTAGGTCCAAAAGATAAAATCATCCAATTATCGATAAAGGATATTTGTTTTGATGAAAAACCATTTGGAAAGCGATTTACATATCATAATTGAAAATTTCCAACATCACCTCTCTTCGAGGAGTGGTCGTTGTATTAAAATATGTGACCATATGAGGACAGTCTTCGCATCTTTATTTTATAGAATGAGGGACAAATATCAAGAGCACAATAGAAAGGATGAGCGAGTTTTTTCTTACAAGAATAATAAATGGCTAAGTGTTATGTTGTCGTTTTGTGTACATCGTAATACTGCTAAGACATCAAGGAAACAAAAAGATCGACTACCTTCCTCGGAATTTTTATCTTTGAGCGAATTATCAAAGCGAAGAAGATCTGAAGAAATTAGCAATAATAATGACGTTAAGACATTTGATTACGCTAAGCAAATCGCTGTTCCGGAAAATTCGGTGCTTCAAAAGTTGTCAAAGGCGTTTTATCTTCAAGTCTATCGAGAGCAAAGAAGTATATGAAAGCTGTGGCATCAGTGTCTTCACACACACGGACGTGTATACCAATGATGGGAATATCAAGAAAAAAATACCTAACGTTGAAAAGCAAGGCACTGGCAAAAGATTCTAAATTGTGCAAATATATGTCAATGTATTAATTTGATTCGCCATATTGGATCCGCCATATTCAATTTTCCATTTTGATATCAAATTTGTATTCAGTGATGTGAAAACCCCTAGTGTAAATTTTTGTTACCTTATTCTACTTTTTCTCAAAATTTGATCCGCCATTTTGAAGTTTTAAATTTGGATATCAAGTTCGTGATTATTGAAGTCAAAAACTACAGCATGCCTATTTTTGTGCACTTTGAACAAGATTTTGAATTTTGGCCACGTTTTTAGCATTTCGTACTACTGTGTGACTCCCTAAAATTATCACGGTAGGCTTACAAATGAACTATAATATGGTGATGAACTATAATACGGTTAGATTGCCCTCCCCCCTACATTTTCGGTCTGGCTACGGGCCTGCCAGTGGGGTGAGCAAGTTTCACACACACACACACACACACAAAAGAAAAAACGAAAATAATAAGAAAGAATATCTACATGATGTATGAAATTGGTCTAATCATGAAATAGTTCGGTTGGTGATAGATCTCAGCAAGAATAGAAGGAAGATGAAATATTATCGTTCACTGACCTTTGCTTTACGAATTATGGACCATGAAAATTGGGACTTTGCTCATTCTTCTTTTTTGTTAGTTTAACGTCCTACGATTATGGACTGAGGCTAGAAAGATAGTAATGATGCAATGGATTATAATGGTGGGTTGGCAAAAATGTGAGGAAACGCGAAAACCAAGAGAAAGCTGACGTGGCGAGTACTGGGATGAAAGAGGGAATCCATGTGTCAGAGGTGAATGCTTTATCAGCACTGAGCCACCGCGGCCTGAATTGCCGTTCAGAACAAAACTACATAGAACAAACTTTAGGCACAAAAAATAAATGATATGATAGTCGTCTTGAAATGTTAAAAATTTAAGTCTCTACGTATAACAAAGATTTGCTAAAGAGCAATCAAGCAAGTGAGAAATGTTCTCCACAAGGGTATAGAATATTAATTGTTGTATTAATGTGTGAAAAAACAGTATAATACAGTATTATTTAAATTCTAACTTATATTATGGTCGGGTATCTAAATGAAAATTGCATAAATTTAAAGTAGGTTTTGTCTGGAAGTAAAACGAATTTATGTCTATATCAGATTAGGGAAATTTTCCTCAATCTACGAACACTATTACTGAATTGAATTGGTTATATTTACTGCCATCTAATGTGAATTGTCCGTAAGCAAAGAAGAGTGAGCTTATTTTTCTTTCTCCCAACAGGTGTCAGATGTAATTCTTTTACTGAGCCAATTGAACTTGTCCATTTGTTTGTTTATTAACTTGAAAATACAAACGTTAGTATTAAATCTAGGCTCGTATTTAGGTATGTACTATTCTGTGTTTGAGCACAGGGCGGCAGAATTTAGAAGGTGGCAAAGTTTTGGAATTTTGTTTCGAGATTCACAATAAAGTAATAGGGCTATTTAAAACTAGCAACCCATAGAGTCCCGCGCAAGGATGAGCAAATATGTTAATGTATTTAATTCTCTCGAGTTACAGTAGATATTATTTAGCTAGCTTATCTGATTATTTTTAAAACGTCATCCTCTGCTGTTCCACGCCAAGGGGTGAAGATGAACGTGGGCATCATAAAACTGATACCGTTAAACTCAGCGACCTCGAAAACTATGAATCCAACACTAATATCTGTCGTTTTCGATTATTTTTAAAATCTCTCTCCCTCCCTGGGGTGTGGAGTATGACCTTAAGGTTGAATTGGATTAAAATTGTCACTATTCATACCATCAACCCCAAAAACTATGAATTCAACTCTAATATTGATCGTTTTCGATTATTTTAAAAATGTTCCATGTTATTCCTATGGGGACTTGGCACCCCCACACCTCAGTTCAGGGCTGACCTAGGGATTTGGAACAGGTCATTTGGATCATTTCTCCGAGAGCTTTAAAACATATTAAAGTTTCATATTTCTATCTAATATGGTTTTCTAGTTGAAAAGCGCCACAGACAGACAGACAGCTTATTGCATTATTAATATAGATGCCATTAAAGCTTTAGCTTAGATCAGGGTGCTAAATTTCAGTCAGACGCACTCACCAGTTAAAAAATAATGGTCGCCAGTATCTCTCACGTACAAATTATGATAGATCCCCTACCTCCTCCCCTCCCCAAGGCCTTTGGCTTGACAAAGAAGGAGATTACATCCGGTCATAAAAATTCAAAACCAAACAATTAAATTCAAAACAATCAATTTTGAATTGGGCAATTCATAGGCTCTATACATGTTAAAAAATATTTTATCTTAAGACTTCACGATTGTGTAACGCTCTCTCTCTGCACTGAAGTTCCAGTTGTCGATTGCAGCAAAGTCTTTAAGTGAAGGGTCATTGATGGAAATTGTCAGCAAATCATCCAGTGTGTCAGTCTTCAGTGAATTCCTGTAGGTAATCTTAACTCTGTTGAGGCTGCTGTACTTACAGTTAAAATTGTACAAAATGTGACAATGGAAGCAAATTTGGGAATCTCGTAAATAAGTTTTCACTACAAACATTTTTCAGTGTCTGATTCAACATCATTGAAAAAAAAAGTTTATATTCTGCCCACTCTGTTAGGACAAGGTCCACTTTTTCATCGTATAAACCTGGATGCAAGTACTTAAAAAGCAGTTTAATTTCTTCCACACTAAATTCAAGGATTTTCCTTTTAGGGGACCAACCCAAAGTGCAAATATATGAAGGGAGTGAACTATCTCTGATTATACAGATTGCAACCGTTCTGTTATGTACATTTTCGCATTCATGGTTAACTTTTGTCTTATTCTCTGGAACTCTCGATCACCTTATTGAACATTTGTGAGCTGTACATTTTCACTTTAATGTCCATTGTGAAGACTTCACATGCCGTGCTTTCTCTCACTCAGTGACAATTATATTTATGCGACACAGTAACTGCGCAGCCCCGTGAGCTTAGGCAGAAACCTTTCCTACTGAACACTGGTCGCCAGCTCTAAATTTCCAGTCGTCAATGGCGATCGGAAATTTTGCGCCCTGACTTAGATGCTATTAAGATTTATAAAATGCTCTTTACTCAACTCACCAAAATCTTTAATTATGTGATAAGTTAAAAATAAACAATGTCAAAAACACTGCCTAGTTTTTTATTCCATATTTTACTTTAAGAAACTCAATCATAATTCAAGTGTGATTATGAAATATAAAACTGCCATAACGGTTGATTAAGAATTAATGGAAATCATTTTCTCCGGACAATAAATTCAAACTTATGTGAATAAATTATATGCCAGTATTGAGAGAATGTGTTCCCAATGTAATCAAGAGGTTCGATTCCTGGTGGTGGACAGAAGTGGTTCGTATCCCAAGTTAAGTTGTAGGTCCCGTCCTTAGTACGTCATTATCATCCGATGGAAGGAAATAGCAAACTACCATGGCTTCATCTTGCCCAGGGATCTCCGGGTCAAACATCTACCTTCGGGCAGAACACGTCATAATCGAAATTGAGAGAATTCGGCCATTTAAAATTACGTTGTAATTTTTTTTAACTTGTAATACCTAAACTGCTACTCAACAAGAGCTGATATGTTTGGAAAATCACTTTTTGAGATATATTTTGTACAGGGGGGCCGGCAAATTATTTAGAGCACAAGGGTGCAAAATATATAAATACGGGCCTGATTAAAGTGAAGAAATGTATTGTGTTGACAAGAAGAGTTATCTATCTATTGGCATGATAGCAAAAGTTGTACTTATTTTTGAACTAAGAACTTAAAAACAGCTGAATTATAGTCTACGACTTGTCACTTTATCAAGTCGAATAGACATTTATCAGCAAATGCCAATGTCCATAAATTGAGTGCAATCATAGCTCACACTATATAATTCGATTAACCACCGTAAGTGTGAGATAATGGTTTTGAGGCGTCTCATACAAAATAGAGCAAGAGCCTACACTGTTAACTATTATCAGTTATTGAATCCCTACATAACTTTTTTTTAAATAAGAGAAACTAAACGCAGGCAAAATTTTATATGATAATGTCATGTTTGGGCAGTAGCATAGCCAGGATGTGTTTGGGGGGGTACAAGTGCTGTTATAGGTACATATAGAAAAATTACAAACAAAAAATATATATAAACATAAACATATATAAAACATTGCAAACATCAAAGTACCAAAGTACATTGTCGGACCTCTTTGGGGGGGACGGCCCCTCCGGTCCCCCCTCCCTACGCCATTGTGTTCGGGGAAGGTAAAAAATTCGCAGCCCAACCCAGAATTGCAGGTAGAATGGTGGAATTGTACAGTTTGAAAGAACGTATCTCTGTATATACCGAATTTCTGGGCATTTCTTGGAAAGTGAATGAAACGTGGAGAAAATTGGGCAATTTACATTGAAAAATTGTAGGAGCGGATGTTACATGGAACATGCAGCAACCAAATGTTAATGAATAAAGGCAACAATAGCTAAGCTGTAGGTACACTATGGAAGGCGGAATGTAGGAATACAGTATCTGGGTAACGGAGAAAAATAGGAATGTCGAGTAAAAAAAAAATGAAATCTGTGAGATTTACGTCCCACGGTTATGCCGGTTAGGCTAAAGGAGACGGTGATGATGAGTGATGAATGAAATGGTGGAATGAAGAAAGTGGGAGGAAACGGAAGAACCACGAGAAAACCCACGGGAATGTCGAGTAAGAATATATCAAAGGAAACCCCATCCGAAGAATCCAATTATGCATAAGTGATGGCGAAGCAGTATCGGCGCAAGGGGGCACGAAGGAAGGGAATGGAATGCGTAGAAAAGTTCTACCACAGATGTTGTTCTCGGATGAGGCATTCATACGGGATGGCACCACAAATGTCCGCAATGACCATCGGTGGACACCCAACAGCCGGCATGTAATTGTAGAGACGAAGCAACATCAGCGTTTCCAGTTGTATGTGTGGGCTGGTGATATTATTGATGACAACATTGTGGGACAACACTTCTTACCACAGCGATTCAACACAAGCAATATCGTATACCAGCTTCTGACCCAGGGTTTACCTATCCTGCTTGAAGACGTGCCACTGAGGACAGGACAGTGTATGTGGTTTATGCATGACGACGTCCCTTCCCATTCATGTCACACTATTCGTGCTTATCTGAACGAAACATTTCCGTGCAGGTGGATAGATCGGGGTAGCAGATGAGCATGGTCCCCACGTTCACCAGACCTGAATACCTTAGCTTTATTTCATGTGGGGTTACATGAAGTGTCTCGTGTATACACGGCCCGTGCATGACATTGAATATCTTCGCCAGCGTGTAGGAGCTCCATTTGCCACACTACTGCAAACGCCAGCGTTATTGCCACCAGTCAGAGAATCCTTACGCCATCGTCTAACTGTCTGTCTCGAAGAACAAGGAGGACATATTGAACACCTTCTTTAAGACAGTATTATGTTTTCCACGGTACGTACAATGCCTCTTCTTTTTACAGTACACTGGGTCTCTTCTTCCATGCGTGTTTTGTACGATCTGCACGTTTCATCACTAAGAGTGTTTAACAATTTCTTTGTAGCTTCCATGCGCCGCCACTGTTCCGCAGTACATGTGCAGAATTGGGATTTTGGTTGGGGTTTCCTTTGATATCTTTTGACCCGACATTCCTATTTCTTTCCGTTACACAGATATTGTATTCCTTCATTTCGCGTCCCATAGTGTGCTACAGCGTAGCCATTGTTGAATTTGCTCAGCAACATTTGTTGCTGCATGTTCCATGTAACATCCCCTCCTACAATTTTTCAGTGTAAATTGTCCACTTTTCTCAACGTTTCATTCACTTTCTTTGTGCCCCCCTCTAGCGCCGTCACTGTTTCCCCATCACTTATGCATAATTGGAATCTTCGGATGGGGTTTCCTTTAATATCTTTTTACCCGACATTCGCATTTCTCTCTGTTCTTCCGATATTGGGAATTGACGCCTAGGAAGGTGACATTTCAGATGCCTCTAGCGTCCAAACGAAGCCGCAATCACCCAATGTTCATATGACATGTGTTTGCTTGTTTTTACCTGTAGATTCATCTCCCAAATTCTCCGTCATTGATGCATGACCACCCTGTATGTATACATACAGGGTGTTTCAAAACAACACCGACACGTTTGGGGGTGATTCCTGACACCAAGATGAGACAAAAAGTAGAGACCAGTCTGGGTGCACAAATGATTCATTTCGGGGTTATAGGCTGACGAAAACATGAAAAAATCAACTTTAAAGGTCCAAAGTTCCGAAACTACGGAATCTACCGTTATCGGGTCAAGACTTCACTTAGGAACTAGTATGTACCCTGTCCAAATATCCAAGTTTTAGAGTCCTGAGATACTTCTGCAACAATTGTTATAGAGGTAGTTGGTGAGTACTTCAAATTAAACGCCCGTAGCCAAGCTCCCGATGTAAAAATTTTTGCTTTAGTACCTTAGGATTCTAAAACATGTATTTTTGCATAGCATAGTATTAGTTCCTAAGCAAAATGTTGACCCGGGTACGGTAGATGCCATAGTTTGGGAGCTATGGACCTTTAAAGTTCGTATATCAGCTTATACGAATTTCATATTTCATATTTTCGGCAGCTTATAACTCCGAAAGGAAGCATTTGTGTACCCAGCTTGGTCTATAATTTTTGGCTTTTCTTGGTGTCAGGAATCATCTTCCAAACGTTGTCGGTGTTGTTTTGAAACACCCTGTATATCTATCTATCTATCTATCTATCTATCTATATATATACACATACACACATACAATAAAATACACATAAAATAGAGAGTCTGTTTGTGTGTTTGTGTGTGTGCCTGTGTGCGGCCTGGGGACCAGACGAATGAACCGAGAGCTACAAAATTTTGAACACAGGTAGTTTGGCACTGGCCCCAGATCAAGAAGAAGGTTTTTGCTTTAAATCGAACCAGGGAGTTTTAGGGGGTGGTCGTTTGTCGGGACATGTAAATGGAGTAGAAAATGACTGATATTAGTGTCAAATTCATAGTTTCCGCGGTCGCTGAGATCAATGGTGAAACTCCGATGGCATTAACCTCCAAATTCACCCCATTTGGTTGCGGACCGGGATTTACCGGGGGGGGGGAGGGAACAATACCGAAACAAGTAAAAATAATCCAAAATCACCTATATTACTGTCAAATGCATGGTTTTCGAGGTCGCTGAGATCAATCGTGACACATTCATTAGCAATGGCTTTGAAATTCAGATACCATTGTATGCGGGTCGGGGAGTCACCTGCGAGGGTTGGTTACCTAAACATGTCAAAATTATCCAAAATGAACGATGTTAGTGTCAAATCCATAGTTATAGCGATCGCTGAGATGAATTGAGATGACTTCCACATACAGGCCCAATGCGAAGAATAGGTATTTTTGCTACTATATATATCGAGTGTTCCAAAAATGGCACTCACGGTAAAAGGAGTGCTATTCTACAAGTCAAAATAATTCGAAACTGCAGGGTTCTCCTGCATTATTCCACATTTTTGTCACACCATTTCTTCTATAATTATTTGTTGCCTAAATTATATGTCTTCTTGAGGCTAGAGAACATAAAATTGGGTCGTTAAGCTGATAGATTTCTTTTTAAAAAGTCCCCATGAGTTTTATTTCCCAAGGGAATGCCGTGTGGGTTAAAGGAGACAGTAATGGTGAGAAATGAAAGAAATAGTGGAGCGAGGAAAGTGGGATTAAATGGGAGAACACCAAGAAAACCCACATACAGGGTGTTTGTCCACCACAAAGCACAGTTCCTTTTTGACTAGTGTATGATGTTATGAAACAATACCGGCTGCAATTATACATTTAAATTTAGTGGAATAATTACTCTTCCCTATAAACACCACCTTTACGAAGACGCTTACTTGATGGGCGGGGAGAATTACGTGTTACAGAGAAATTTAGTGCTATTACGGCGGTACAGAATGCAACCTGATTCCCATTTCTCATTCCCAACCTTTATTTGTTTATTTTATTTTTATAATAGATTTTAGGATCCTTTACGGGACCGACAGAGGTTTCAAGAAATTCGTATACCTATACGATTTCAGCCCTAGTACCCCTCCTAATTGTCACACAGGAATGAACTATACCTCGTTGTAAACATTATGGAACGCAGATTCCAATGAGTTAACTTTAGTGCTGGTCGTGAGAAACTCGTAGAAGATGATTTTTAATAACTGAGAATTTTTTGTTTCTGGAAATTTGTGAGTGGTTGGCAACACTGTTCCTTGTGCGCAGGAAAATATTTTCAATTGTACGCCAGACATTGGGTATAACTTTATTGAAGGGTGAAAGTTCAATATCAATTGAGAAAAAAAAAATAAACGTGTTTCCTAAAAGAGCCATTCTGTACGTATTTTTTGTAATATTTTGGTCTACACTGACGTTGGCAGCCCTAGCGACGCCCCTAATTGTCACAAAGAAATAAGCCATACGTCATTGGAAAGCGCGTGAAACACAGATTCCAACGAAATAACTTTGGTAACCTTGTGCCCAACCTGTAAAAGAAGAAGGAGAAGAAGAGAATAAAAAAAATATTTGAAAAAATGCATTTTTCCGAATTTTGAGGGATTATGTCAACACTGATATTTGTCATACGAAATAAAGTTTTTACATTCATAGGGTGCCATTAGTTAGCATGTTCATTTATCTTTATTGATATCACTTTCTATGCTTGTAGCTCCTTTGGGAGAAGATTTTCCCCAAATGCTTTAGGAGAGGGAGAACTAAAACATCCAAATTTCCTACCCTTCCGCTGCGCGACCTCCCATGTAAATTAACCATTGGAAAGTTTCATCCTTCCTGAAGAGATAGGAACCTAAATCTCCTCTCTGGGTTAATTAGGAGCCGAGCTGCGGAGACTCGGCTATTAACTTCCGTAACTCGGATTGGATTTCAATGATACTTTGCTGATACATTAAATGCCTTAATCCTCCGGTCTTGTTCGACGATGGGTGTCGTGGGTGCAAGGGCGAGCTAACCCCGTTACCATATATAAGTGGCCATTATCATGGAGTAAGAAAAATGAAACAAACGCCACTCGCAAGCTTTTACACAATAGAACACAAAGGCGGGCCTAATTCCCCCTATTCACATATAGAATTAGTTAGTGGCCTAAGCACCAATTTTTAGCACTTTGCCCTTCTGAGATACTACGCCAAAAAATTGGCATCAAAATCACAAAATTCACCTTTCGGATTCCCATAAGTCTATGGATATTTCTGCAGCTTCTTTACATGCAATAGTGTTCAGCACGAAACTTATGAACTCCCCACTTTATGGCATTCCAAAACACAGCCCCTTTAAAAGTGTACTTTTCTGTAGTTTTTCTGGTGATTTCATGTATTGTTTGCAACCCAGCTTATTTATTTAGAAGCAAAAGTTTGTATTCTCCGTGTACCTCAGTCTCTCCTGTAAACATTCGTTTTTATTTGCTATTCGTCTGATTCTTACGTACTGAGCAACTGTAGTTATCGTAAACGCTTGCAAATGCAAAAATTTTCATTCCACCGACAAGAAAGATGGCCGCCATTGAGGAACACCTGCGACATTGTGAATGATGTTGCTGACCTTCTCGTACACACAATTCGTCACACTAAAATTTTGATAATATTCGGAGATGGTCGAGCAACCATTTTCACCATCTTTGGACCACTTAAGATGGATTGACCCATATATACTTGCAACACAAGGGTAATTTTATCTATTTTGCCCCCTTATTTTAAATAGATTTCAACTGCAAACTGTGGACTTGTTTAGCAGACCTAACGTTTGAGGAAAGTGTGTAGGTCTACTAAGTATAGTCTAATGAAAATCGCTTAAATTTTGGAGTGTTGGACAGACATATATTCACACATGTAAGTTCTACGATCATGTCATGTCGGCTAAAGGAGACGGTGATGATGAGAATGAGTGAAAAAAATGAAATAAAATCTTCAAGTTTTACGTCCCACAGTTATGCCGGTTAGGCTAAAGGAGACGGTGATGGTGAGAGATGAGTGAAATGGTGGAATGAAGTAAGTGAAAGGAAACGGGAGAACCCCGAGAAAACCCACGGGCACGGTGTTTGTCCACCACAAAGTCCGCACGGCGCGAACTGGGATCGAATCAGGGACCCCAAGCACCGGAGGAGAACATTCTACCACTGAGCCACCCGCGCCCCAAGAGAATGAGTTAAATGGTGGAATGAAATAAGTGAGAGAATCTAAAAAAAAAAAAAAAAAAAGTTCTATCACAGGGCCATCGCGGCCCCCAACTGAGAGAACAAATTTACTGTATACCATGATGGAGAGAGTAACACACCAACTAAAATTGTCACGATAATATTTACTGGTAACATTATGTGAGTAGCTTACGTACAAGATTTCTTGTTTCTGATAAAGAAATGAGTATATCTGATAGCACAGTCCAGTGACAAATAAAACTGCGAATGAAAGTGTGTTCCTTCTTGGTGAGACTTGCACTACCTTTTTACAAAAAATGTATTACTTCTTGGTGAGACTTCCACTACCTTTTTACAGTCAATTTTTATTTTATTGACAGAATTTACATTTTAAAATAACTCGTACGTAGAAAAAGCCGCTTGAATTCATTCTTAGGATAATATAAGCAAGGGTGCCCATGTTGTGGTTTCCAAGGGGGGCAAGTATAAGCGACGTTTCAAATATAGGTTCAAATTTTGCTGTAATTAATGTAAAAATTCTGTTGGGTTTTCGATATTCTGAAGTAAATTTCCTCTAGGAGGGCAATCGCCCCACCTTGCCACCCCCTGATGGGCGCCCTTGAATATAAGTTACTTGTATACATAACTGCATAATAGTAATAATAATAATAATAATAATAATAATAATAATAATAATAATAATAATAATAATAATAATAATAATAATAATAATAATAAAGCTGTTGCCAATGGAATTAGCTAAGCACGTAGTAGCATTATAGTAACTCATACACTATCGTATTTTTGTGTGGTGATAGCAAATTTTAAAACTAAAGCAAGTAAATGGAACAACCACAAGACCTAAACGGAACAAGACATAAATGACAGGAGATAGAGAACCTCAAACTTAGTGCTTGTGTTCATATTTTTAGGTCTTTTTCGTTTAGGTCTTATGAACGTTACACCTTTCTACCTACGAAAATTTCGTCAGCGTCTGTATTCAATTAGGAATGAATAAGAAGTTCACTAGAGTGCATGCAGTATGTGTAATTCTTAGTTTGTATTATACAATACGAATACTAGAAATTGCAATTTTTCCGTTTTGAAAATTAATAAAAATAGGTCGTTCTACATTGTACCGTCTACATATTTTAAATTAAATCAAACGATAAAAATATAAGGAACATAATTTATTAGTAATGTTACTTAAGAAATATGAAAACAATCTTTAAAAATAAGTTCTTAAATTTTCGCATTAAAGCTCATTTTATACGAATTCGTGTTACAGAGTAAGTTTATTGCAGTGGCCACAAACTAGACTGTTTAACGTACAACCCACACTAGTCAGTAGAAAATTTCATGAGGTCTCTAAAAAATACTAAAACCTGTTTACCATCTCCTTACAGACCACACCAATCATTAAAACCTCACACTGGCCACAGAGAAAGCGTCATCTTGACATGGGAATGAAAGGCAGTTTAAAAAATCACAGTGTATCGTTGTTTTCTTAAAACCCAATAAAGACCCTACTAGCATTGGTTCCTATCGGCTAATCAGTCTTACCATTGTATTCTGCAAAAGATTGGAACGAATTTTATTAAAGCATAGGGATGCACACGAGACGAGATGAGACAGAATTTTCGTGACAAAATTCTATTCGAGACACAGCTCTTCCAATAGAGAAATATACATTTTTCGAGTCGAGACATCATTTATACAGTGCATTTTCGAAACGAGACAGCCTCAAATCCTATCTCGTGCGCATCCCTAACAAAGCGACTCAATTCTTACCTCCTTGCTAACTACTCTACCTTCAGTACAAGGAGGCTTTAGACTGTCATTTAGCACTGCTGACGAACTGTTAGAATTGTCGAGCTATCTTGTTAACAATTTCAATAAGCGACTGCCATGTGTCCTTATTTTCTTCGATATTGAACGCGCATTTGACACAGTCTGGCATCAATTACTTCTTTTCAAATTATTCCGCACTTATTATACGTTAGGCTTGTAGCCAACTTTCTTCATAATCGCTCAGATTTCATACAAATAAATCAGGCACAATCTCATCACTTCATCCTACAGGCCGGAGTTCCTAAAGGTTCTGTTTTGTCACCACTATTATACATAATATATATTGCTGATATGCCAACACCAGAACCACTAATTTATGCACTTCAGTTTGCTGATAATACGGTATATCTCAAGTTGTTTCTCAGTTGATCGAATAAACGCAGCATTGCAACCAGCAATTGATAAACTCGTCAGTTGGTGTCTAAACTGGGAACAAATTAAATCCATCGAAAACTCAAATGACGTTATTAAGACTTAAACGAAACAAGTACTGCTTAACACGAAATCCAGACCGTTTGTATCTTACATTACTAGTTTCGCTATTACCATTACAAAATAGTGTGAAGTTAGAGATGCATTCGAGTCGAGTCGAGTCGAGATTTAAGCCTGTCTCGACTCGTCTCGAGAAAATGTTGTCTCGACTCGTGTCTCGACTCGAAAATATGTTTCTGTCTCGACTCGTGTCTCGACTCGACAGTCTCTGTCTCGACTCGACTCGAATTCGAGTCGAGACGTTTCGAAATTCGAGTCGAGACAAAATGTACGAGTTAAAATATACGCACACATCAGCCAGACCATCATGACTACCTACCTAATTGTCAGTATGTCGACTTTTGGCATGGATAAAAACGGCGACACGTCTTGGCATACACGCAATGATCCTTGATAGGTCGCTGGAGAGAGCTGGCACCACATGTGCTCACTCAGGTCACCTAATTCCCGTAAATTCCAGGAAGGGGGGCGATGTGTTCTGACGTCACGTTCAATCACATCCCACAAGGGACATCACTCAAATGTACGGCTCCAATTTCAATGAAACTTTTTTTTGCTGATAGAAGGCATGTATGCATCATTACTTGTGATGACAAATTTTTGCCATGGTGCATGTTTTCTATTTTTTTAAATAACTTTTAAGAGTTGTGATGTGGTTATTAGAGATTACTACAGAAGTCCCTTACTACCCTTTGTAAACGGAGCGTTAATGAAGAAAAGTGAAGAAAAACCATGTGGATACATATAAGTCCTGGGGGAAGTCGTATGGTAGATATGACCTTGATGGCAGCCATCTTGAAATCCGCCATTTTGAATTAAGGTCAAGTTTTCAAAATGGGAATAGGGTAATATGATACATAATTTCGGGCTAGAATTTAATTAAAAAAATAATGGTGAGGTTAGTTTTAAGATACACCCATTTGGGGGAAAGTTACAGGCATATTAATTGTTTTTACTTACTGTGTGCGTAAGGTAAGTCCCTTCTTACTTTCGTCTCAAGACCTGTAAATCGATCGCAACGGCAGAGCCCGGTTTCGCACTAGTGTTTAGAAATCTTTAAACTCACTTGAGGCAATATTTGTGGATTATTGTATTGTATTTTGCCTTTAATTAAATTTGAACCCACTTCATGATCTTGTGTAAAGTATCATTAAAAGAGAATTTCTGTTTTTATGGAGAACGTAAGCATAGCAATTATAAAAGGTGAGTAAGGTGCGTATGTATTTATAAGAAAGTTTATTTTACGAGTCTTTTGTGGTTCCGCCAACCTATTCTTTAGTTTTTTTTTTAAATACTCATATCTCATAAATAAAAGAGCTATTATAAAATCTCTTACCACTATTCTTTAATACTTATAAAATTTTATTTATTGTAAAAGCACTGGCGAAATATTTCTTATCGCCCACTAAAATTATGGTGGAGCTCCTTCGTGGCTAACGGTTAGTATACTTGCCTTTGGCGTGGGAAACCTGGGCTTGATTCCCGGTGGGCGTTCATGTGGTTCGGATTCCACGTTAATCAGTAGGTCCACGTCTCACATAGCCTCGCTGCTGAACGGGACGTTACATTGACTACATTATAAAATTGTAATTTGTGACGACTAAAATATCAGAAATTAAAGATTATTCTTTGGGTTTTGGAACATTTTGAAAAACGTGAAAAACTGGTACTGCACCGATACAACACACCTTTTGGATTTGTCGTTGTGTAAAGTGATACAAACTAAAGAAGAATTACAACTTTATGAAATTGTATTAGGACTTATTTAGAAATAAACACCAAATAAGTGTAATAGTTCATATCCGTATCAAATACCAAGTTTATGATGAATCAACTACACAACGTAGGATCCAAAAACGCTCATTGCAATTTGTTCCATCCTTCAGTCGAACCAGGAACTGAAACATAAAGAGTGACATTTTCTTTTTAAAGATACTTTGTCCAGCTAAGTATTGTGAAGGTTTATGTCAGTAGAAGGAATTGCATTCCATTATACAAGCGCAATTTCACAACTTTATGTACACATTACTAAATATCGAACACCCTTGTCCATATGATTAGCGTACGCGTCTTTGGTGCGGGAGACCTAGGTTCGATTTCCGATGGGAACTCCTATGGTTCTGAACCCACGTTAATTTGTAAGTTCACGTCTCATATAGCCTTGATGCTGAAAGGGACACTAAACTCTAATCTAATACTAAATACAAATATTTAAAGAAAAATGATGACGAACCAAGATGACGTGAATTTGGCTATCAAATCCATTTTGTGTTTTCAGTTATTTTCTAGTAGTATTTTTTCTAGGCATCCTTTCAAAAGACAGTGATGCAAATTTCGTAACTGCGAATTCCTGTTAGAAGCCATGAAATTATCCGATTAGATGCAAAATTCCCGTCCACTAAAATAGATACCGTAAATTTACAATATCTAACAATAAATAATTTTGAAAGATATCGCTTTCGAGGGAAAAAATGAAGTGAAATCTTTGAGTTTTACGTCCCACGATTATGCCGGTTAGGCTAAAGGAGAGGGGTGATGATGAGAAATTAGTGAAATCGTGGAATGAAGAAAGTGGGAGGAACGGAAGAACCCCGAGAAAACCCATGCACACGGTGTTTGTCCACCACAAAGTTCACTTGGTGCGAGCTGGGATCGAACCAGGGTCCCCAAGCACCAGAGGTGAACGATCTACCACTGAGCCACCGCGGCCCCGCTTTAGAGGGGCCATGACGTATAGTTGAACTCATTCTCGTAGTATGAAAGGCATTATTTATAATTATGCATGATAGGATCACAAACAAAATTTAAAAATATTATGTGCACTTTCTTTTAACAAACATTATATTGTCTTTTATGGTGTGGAAGGGAATGTTATGTTCGAAAAAAAAAAGTCCTTAACACGATTCTTGTTGCTACACACTGCATGTTCCTAGCCACAGAAAAGATGCAGCGATAGGTAGGCTATTTTTCAATTGCTTTACATTAGTTTGATGTTTCAAGTCTTTTGTGTGTTTCTGAAGTTCACTTTTACCACAAAAGAGCTCAATATTGACATGTCTTACATAGCTTTGGTTCAATTCTCAACACGGACTGCAACTACCCGTTAAATTGTGCATCCGAAAGGCACTCTTTGTTAAACCTCGCTTATCACCGCTCATCTTAATAATATATATATATAACTTCACCGCGAAGCAAATGTTGCATTTCTCTCTTTCATCCTAACACAAAACAAAAAACTAACCACAGCTGTGACACGAAGGAGCTATTTCGAAAAGAAACAAGCTGTGCTTCATAGAGATGTGTACCAAATGATAGAAGTATAAAGTATTGTTTTCTTTCCTGTTTATTGATATCAGTTGGTGTTCTTAATGAGTTTACTCATTAGTTTAGAAATAGTATATATGGAATTTGGACATATGTTGTACGTATTTTCCTGAGAAATTGATGAGACCAGAAAAATTATAAGGACAGATGGAATAGGTTTAAGCGCATCTACGTGACTTTATCAAATATTTATTCTCCATAATGGTACCACGCGGAAAACTTGGTATACTATAATCTTTGCCTCCCTCTGTTAGCTGTTTCGTATCATATATATTGGATGGTTTTGATATTTCTTCTGATCATTAAAATATAGCAATGGTACCTGTGTGCGTGCAGAAATGCAAAAGCACAAAATAACTTCCTATTTGTTTTGGAAACAACAACACCCATTTCACGTGTGCGAGAGAAATTGAGCACAGCGAGATCGGGTGTTTATGTTTACTCACGGTCAGCAGGAGTCCATGGTAAAAGATTTGGCTAACTATCTCTTCATATTGACGTGAAAACACTCGCAAAACCCTACAAATACAAAAGAATGCGCTTCAAAGAAAGTTTAGACACAGATGTTTCAATTTTCTCTTAGCATCTTTCTTCAGCAAAAGAGTCGGTTCATTGTATTCGAAAAAGGGAAGGGAGAAAGGGTGAATTTATATTTTATGGGGGGGGTAACATTGTAAGTAGTATAAACAATACATACCGCTTCCGACTCGACCCTCATCTTACCTCAAGTTGTAAAGTAGAAACTACTAGAAAGGGACAGAAGTATTCAACATGACTGCGACTTGAGTTTCAGTTCACAATACTAAAACCAGTGAGCAAGTAAACAGTCTTTTGTAGGATCGTGTTTTACTTCTTGAATTTATTTTTGAACATTTCTGTGAATTCAACAACAGAACGCAGTAGAAATACGGACTAGTTTTTACTTCAACCATTACTTTCGCTCCAACCCAGGGATGCCACATTTATGATTTCGTATAATACTAGATTTAGTGATTTTACTATTGAACTAGTGATCTAGTACGTACTTTGGGTAAATAGGCACATTCTAGTGATTTTTTTGCATTTTTTTCTGATGCAGACAAATGACAAGGAAATGGTTCTTAAAATAAAAGGAAGAAGTATATTGCAGTTCAAAACAAATGTAGAAACTTTAAATTATTTTTTTTTCTCTCTGACTGAGTGAAACCCCTGCTGTGTAACGACCTTAGGTAAACAACGGCTATCTTTGGTCCGCTACCTCCTTTTGTTAGCCGACATGAGATGTGTTACTTTTTTTTAAGAAAGTGAAGAAATAATTATCCAGTACATTTACGTTTTGTCAGGCACACAGGCGCAGTCTGTACTTGTTTCCTAACGAATTTTAGCAACATAACATAAATGAAACATGTGTACCAGAAAATAGAGGCAGTACAAACGGACATTTTCATCTGTGACACATTTGATGAGAAATATAGTTAGATGTCACGTGCAAGCACTCTAAACATGTCCTATCCTTTAATTCTATTCGTATGTTTATGTAGGTGAGACTGAGAAATCAAAAAACAATAATAACTGGTTTTCTTCCAGGGCAAAAATCTAAATGTGAAGGGGTGTTACACTGGGACTTTAATTGCGTCCTTTGTACAAGATTGACAAGTAATCGCAATTTTACAAGATTAACAAGTAATCGCAATTTTTTAATTTATTAGTTCTTGGGGAGAGGAAGATGGAAGCGAACCCTCGTAAGGACCTCTGCAAGAAAACATGAATACTATCCGCCACTGTTTGTTACATTACACAAAATAGTTACCGTATATATATATATATATATAATATTGAGTTTTAGTCAGGGTTTTCATTCTGCAGGAGAGGGGAGGATAGTAATACCTGGCGAACATTTTCTATTCTCAGAGTGTTGCAAATGATAGCATTTCCTTCATTATAGCTTGGCCAAGCTAGTTGCATTATATATAAGGATTAAGTTAGCCTAAAAAGCTTACATTTTTATGGCAGTTTTACTCTGTAGCCATGTTTCTCATTTTCGGTCTACGGGACTCTGTGTCCGGAAATTTTCGATGGCTTCCAAGTAGGAAAATAAGTGTATCAAAGGCATATATATTATATGTATGGTTATATGAGGCATGGATCTACAGTTTAAAGTGGAATACCGGTAACAACTTCATGAGCTTCCACCGTAAATCGAACCAGAGTCTCCCGCGATCAAGGTGTATGTGTTAACCATACAGCCACGAGGAAATTCACATAAGCACACACACATATATATTGTTGAGTTGATTTTGACTTTACCGTCTCTTTCAGCAGCGAGGATATATGAAGTGTAGACCTACTGATTAACGTGGAATCCAAACTACATGAGCTCGCGCCGGGAATTGAACCCGAGTCTTCCACGACAAAGACGCGTACACTAGCCACGGAGTTCACACACACACACACAGAATCAGAGTCCTCACACACCAAGGGTGAAAGCTGTGCCACTGAGTCACAGCAGCCACGAGGCTAGGTCGATTCCACTTTACGTTCATAGTTTCTTAGTACATAAATGTTACGATTATGAAATAGATTTTCCTTAATGAGCTGCATATAAACAAAAGCTTTCGAAATGTATTAAACAATTAGCTCGATTTGAGTGTGAACTTCAAGTTATATCAGAGTGTAAATACGGATACGCACCAAAGCTCGAAAACTTAATACACTATTTATCCTATATAGTCAGCATGTACCAAGCAATCGTTCAGCTTTCATTTGAGAGGACGGAAATCGAAGGCTTCTGAACAACTATGTTACTAATGTGCGGAATGTATTTATCTTACAGTGAACTGCTTCGATGCCAAGTGGCCTAACTCCAAAATTGAAATTTTCCAGGAGTGAAAGTTAAAGTTCAATATCTCATTAACAATTCATATTTCTTTTATGTTGGGAACCAAAACCATAACTACTGTATGTAGTTCATTGTTTTATAATTTAGTGTTTACAAAAATCCTTTAAAAAAATACCTATTCACAGAAGTGAAAGGTACTTATCTGTACTAGTTCTTGGCATCCAAGCAGTCCATTTACTGTAATACTAGCTTAATATACCCATTCTTAGCATGGGGGCTGTATTTGGAAGTCAACACCTGTGGAAGTATCACCATTCATTTCAGCGACCGCGAAAACTATGGATTTGACACTAGTATCAATCAATATGGGCTATTTATACATGTCTCGGTATTCCTCACCCGCTGACACCCGGCCCGCGTACAGTGGTAGCTGAATTTGCAAGTCATCGCTGATGGAAGTGTCACCATTGATCTCAGCGACCGTGAAAATTATGGATTTGACACTAATGTCGATCAATTTGGATTACTTTTACTACATGTCTCGGTAAACGCGCCCCTGAGACCCCCCTGGTTACAATTTTGACAAAAACGCTTTGCCTTAGACTGGGACCTGGACCAAGGTATCCGTGACCAAAATTTGGTAACTCTCGGTTAACTTGTCTGGTCCTCAGGTCGGTCCCAGTAAACGTCCCCTCCGAGACCCCCCTGGTTCGAAATTTAAAAATAAACGCTTCGTCTTGATCTGGGGCCTGGACCAAGGTACCCGTAACCAAATTTTGGGAACTCTCGGTCCACTCGTCTGGTTCCCAGGTCGCACACAAATAGACAGACAAGCTCACAAACAAACTCTTTATTTTATTTATATTAGATAAGATATACTATGTAAAATAGTCTCGTATCACAATATGTGATGTACAACAAATGTTTTATTATATATTATCCGTAGCTCTTGATATGCTGCAACATATTAAAGCCTCAAAATAGTTGGGCAAGCGAATAATCCAGAAGTTACGTAACCCTATTGCGTTCATGGGAACGAAAACAATAATTATAACTATGCTAAATTACTATAGACTATCAACTGCTCATTCAGAGAATTTATGAAGTCCACTTTATCGCAATAGTTTTATACAAACTAGATATAAACTACGGATAATAGTTTTATACAAACTAGATAATCAATTATTATTATTATCATTATATTTGCAGTACAACCAAATACAACAACATTAACTATTAGTTCTAATTAACTGAATTGAGCTGAAAATTAAATCTTGATCTTTAAAGATTAATTATTAATTTTATGCGTTCTGTACCTTTCTGAAGGAATAAAAGCTGGAATTGGTTTCAAGGCTGTTTCTGAGTGAATACTTTCTTCAAAATAATATTAAAAATTATAGAAAAATTTTCGAGACATTCGAGTCGAGTCGAGATTTTTAAGAGCCGTCTCGACTCGACTCGTGTCTCGACTCGAAAATTCGAGTCGAGAAATACGTTTGTCTCGACTCGTCTCGAATTTTACAAATTGTGTCTCGACTCGAATCTCGACTCGAATTCGAGTCGAGTCGAGTCGAGATTCGAGACATGTCTCGACTCGAGCGCATCCCTATTAGAGATGCATTCGAGTCGAGTCGAGTCGAGATTTAAGCCTGTCTCGACTCGTCTCGAGAAAATGTTGTCTCGACTCGTGTCTCGACTCGAAAATATGTTTCTGTCTCGACTCGTGTCTCGACTCGAAGTCTCTGTCTCGACTCGACTCGAATTCGAGTCGAGACGTTTCGAAATTCGAGTCGAGACAAAATGTACGAGTTAAAATATACGCACACATCAGCCAGACCATCATGACTACCTACCTAATTGTCAGTATGTCGACTTTTGGCATGGATAAAAACGGCGACACGTCTTGGCATACACGCAATGATCCTTGATAGGTCGCTGGAGAGAGCTGGCACCACATGTGCTCACTCAGGTCACCTAATTCCCGTAAATTCCAGGAAGGGGGGCGATGTGTTCTGACGTCACGTTCAATCACATCCCACAAGGGACATCACTCAAATGTACGGCTCCAATTTCAATGAAACTTTTTTTTGCTGATAGAAGGCATGTATGCATCATTACTTGTGATGACAAATTTTTGCCATGGTGCATGTTTTCTATTTTTTTAAATAACTTTTAAGAGTTGTGATGTGGTTATTAGAGATTACTACAGAAGTCCCTTACTACCCTTTGTAAACGGAGCGTTAATGAAGAAAAGTGAAGAAAAACCATGTGGATACATATAAGTCCTGGGGGAAGTCGTATGGTAGATATGACCTTGATGGCAGCCATCTTGAAATCCGCCATTTTGAATTAAGGTCAAGTTTTCAAAATGGGAATAGGGTAATATGATACATAATTTCGGGATAGAATTTAATTAGAAAAATAATGGTGAGGTTAGTTTTAAGATACACCCATTTGGGGGAAAGTTACAGGCATATTAATTGTTTTTACTTACTGTGTGCGTAAGGTAAGACCCTTCTTACTTTCGTCTCAAGACCTGTAAATCGATCGCAACGGCAGAGCCCGGTTTCGCACTAGTGTTTAGAAATCTTTAAACTCACTTGAGGCAATATTTGTGGAATATTGTATTGTATTTTGCCTTTAATTAAATTTGAACCCACTTCATGATCTTGTGTAAAGTATCATTAAAAGAGAATTTCTGTTTTTATGGAGAACGTAAGCATAGCAATTATAAAAGGTGAGTAAGGTGCGTATGTATTTATAAGAAAGTTTATTTTACGAGTCTTTTGTGGTTCCGCCAACCTATTCTTTAGTTTTTTTTTTAAATACTCATATCTCATAAATAAAAGAGCTATTATAAAATCTCTTACCACTATTCTTTAATACTTATAAAATTTTATTTATTGTAAAAGCACTGGCGAAATATTTCTTATCGCCCACTAAAATTATGGTGGAGCTCCTTCGTGGCTAACGGTTAGTATACTTGCCTTTGGCGTGGGAAACCTGGGCTTGATTCCCGGTGGGCGTTCAAGTGGTTCGGATTCCACGTTAATCAGTAGGTCCACGTCTCACATAGCCTCGCTGCTGAACGGGACGTTACATTGACTACATTATAAAATTGTAATTTGTGACGACTAAAATATCAGAAATTAAAGATTATTCTTTGGGTTTTGGAACATTTTGAAAAACGTGAAAAACTGGTACTGCACCGATACAACACACCTTTTGGATTTGTCGTTGTGTAAAGTGATACAAACTAAAGAAGAATTACAACTTTATGAAATTGTATTAGGACTTATTTAGAAATAAACACCAAATAAGTGTAATAGTTCATATCCGTATCAAATACCAAGTTTATGATGAATCAACTACACAACGTAGGATCCAAAAACGCTCATTGCAATTTGTTCCATCCTTCAGTCGAACCAGGAACTGAAACATAAAGAGTGACATTTTCTTTTTAAAGATACTTTGTCCAGCTAAGTATTGTGAAGGTTTATGTCAGTAGAAGGAATTGCATTCCATTATACAAGCGCAATTTCACAACTTTATGTACACATTACTAAATATCGAACACCCTTGTCCATATGATTAGCGTACGCGTCTTTGGTGCGGGAGACCTAGGTTCGATTTCCGATGGGAACTCCTATGGTTCTGAACCCACGTTAATTTGTAAGTTCACGTCTCATATAGCCTTGATGCTGAAAGGGACACTAAACTCTAATCTAATACTAAATACAAATATTTAAAGAAAAATGATGACGAACCAAGATGACGTGAATTTGGCTATCAAATCCATTTTGTGTTTTCAGTTATTTTCTAGTAGTATTTTTTCTAGGCATCCTTTCAAAAGACAGTGATGCAAATTTCGTAACTGCGAATTCCTGTTAGAAGCCATGAAATTATCCGATTAGATGCAAAATTCCCGTCCACTAAAATAGATACCGTAAATTTACAATATCTAACAATAAATAATTTTGAAAGATATCGCTTTCGAGGGAAAAAATGAAGTGAAATCTTTGAGTTTTACGTCCCACGATTATGCCGGTTAGGCTAAAGGAGAGGGGTGATGATGAGAAATTAGTGAAATCGTGGAATGAAGAAAGTGGGAGGAACGGAAGAACCCCGAGAAAACCCATGCACACGGTGTTTGTCCACCACAAAGTTCACTTGGTGCGAGCTGGGATCGAACCAGGGTCCCCAAGCACCAGAGGTGAACGATCTACCACTGAGCCACCGCGGCCCCGCTTTAGAGGGGCCATGACGTATAGTTGAACTCATTCTCGTAGTATGAAAGGCATTATTTATAATTATGCATGATAGGATCACAAACAAAATTTAAAAATATTATGTGCACTTTCTTTTAACAAACATTATATTGTCTTTTATGGTGTGGAAGGGAATGTTATGTTCGAAAAAAAAAAAGTCCTTAACACGATTCTTGTTGCTACACACTGCATGTTCCTAGCCACAGAAAAGATGCAGCGATAGGTAGGCTATTTTTCAATTGCTTTACATTAGTTTGATGTTTCAAGTCTTTTGTGTGTTTCTGAAGTTCACTTTTACCACAAAAGAGCTCAATATTGACATGTCTTACATAGCTTTGGTTCAATTCTCAACACGGACTGCAACTACCCGTTAAATTGTGCATCCGAAAGGCACTCTTTGTTAAACCTCGCTTATCACCGCTCATCTTAATAATATATATATATAACTTCACCGCGAAGCAAATGTTGCATTTCTCTCTTTCATCCTAACACAAAACAAAAAACTAACCACAGCTGTGACACGAAGGAGCTATTTCGAAAAGAAACAAGCTGTGCTTCATAGAGATGTGTACCAAATGATAGAAGTATAAAGTATTGTTTTCTTTCCTGTTTATTGATATCAGTTGGTGTTCTTAATGAGTTTACTCATTAGTTTAGAAATAGTATATATGGAATTTGGACATATGTTGTACGTATTTTCCTGAGAAATTGATGAGACCAGAAAAATTATAAGGACAGATGGAATAGGTTTAAGCGCATCTACGTGACTTTATCAAATATTTATTCTCCATAATGGTACCACGCGGAAAACTTGGTATACTATAATCTTTGCCTCCCTCTGTTAGCTGTTTCGTATCATATATATTGGATGGTTTTGATATTTCTTCTGATCATTAAAATATAGCAATGGTACCTGTGTGCGTGCAGAAATGCAAAAGCACAAAATAACTTCCTATTTGTTTTGGAAACAACAACACCCATTTCACGTGTGCGAGAGAAATTGAGCACAGCGAGATCGGGTGTTTATGTTTACTCACGGTCAGCAGGAGTCCATGGTAAAAGATTTGGCTAACTATCTCTTCATATTGACGTGAAAACACTCGCAAAACCCTACAAATACAAAAGAATGCGCTTCAAAGAAAGTTTAGACACAGATGTTTCAATTTTCTCTTAGCATCTTTCTTCAGCAAAAGAGTCGGTTCATTGTATTCGAAAAAGGGAAGGGAGAAAGGGTGAATTTATATTTTATGGGGGGGGGGTAACATTGTAAGTAGTATAAACAATACATACCGCTTCCGACTCGACCCTCATCTTACCTCAAGTTGTAAAGTAGAAACTACTAGAAAGGGACAGAAGTATTCGACATGACTGCGACTTGAGTTTCAGTTCACAATACTAAAACCAGTGAGCAAGTAAACAGTCTTTTGTAGGATCGTGTTTTACTTCTTGAATTTATTTTTGAACATTTCTGTGAATTCAACAACAGAACGCAGTAGAAATACGGACTAGTTTTTACTTCAACCATTACTTTCGCTCCAACCCAGGGATGCCACATTTATGATTTCGTATAATACTAGATTTAGTGATTTTACTATTGAACTAGTGATCTAGTACGTACTTTGGGTAAATAGACACATTCTAGTGATTTTTTTGCATTTTTTTCTGATGCAGACAAATGACAAGGAAATGGTTCTTAAAATAAAAGGAAGAAGTATATTGCAGTTCAAAACAAATGTAGAAACTTTAAATTATTTTTTTTTTCTCTCTGACTGAGTGAAACCCCTGCTGTGTAACGACCTTAGGTAAACAACGGCTATCTTTGGTCCGCTACCTCCTTTTGTTAGCCGACATGAGATGTGTTACTTTTTTTTAAGAAAGTGAAGAAATAATTATCCAGTACATTTACGTTTTGTCAGGCACACAGGCGCAGTCTGTACTTGTTTCCTAACGAATTTTAGCAACATAACATAAATGAAACATGTGTACCAGAAAATAGAGGCAGTACAAACGGACATTTTCATCTGTGACACATTTGATGAGAAATATAGTTAGATGTCACGTGCAAGCACTCAAAACATGTCCTATCCTTTAATTCTATTCGTATGTTTATGTAGGTGAGACTGAGAAATCAAAAAACAATAATAACTGGTTTTCTTCCAGGGCAAAAATCTAAATGTGAAGGGGTGTTACACTGGGACTTTAATTGCGTCCTTTGTACAAGATTGACAAGTAATCGCAATTTTACAAGATTAACAAGTAATCGCAATTTTTTAATTTATTAGTTCTTGGGGAGAGGAAGATGGAAGCGAACCCTCGTAAGGACCTCTGCAAGAAAACATGAATACTATCCGCCACTGTTTGTTACATTACACAAAATAGTTACCGTATATATATATATATATATATATAATATTGAGTTTTAGTCAGGGTTTTCATTCTGCAGGAGAGGGGAGGATAGTAATACCTGGCGAACATTTTCTATTCTCAGAGTGTTGCAAATGATAGCATTTCCTTCATTATAGCTTGGCCAAGCTAGTTGCATTATATATAAGGATTAAGTTAGCCTAAAAAGCTTACATTTCTATGGCAGTTTTACTCTGTAGCCATGTTTCTCATTTTCGGTCTACGGGACTCTGTGTCCGGAAATTTTCGATGGCTTCCAAGTAGGAAAATAAGTGTATCAAAGGCATATATATTATATGTATGGTTATATGAGGCATGGATCTACAGTTTAAAGTGGAATACCGGTAACAACTTCATGAGCTTCCACCGTAAATCGAACCAGAGTCTCCCGCGATCAAGGTGTATGTGTTAACCATACAGCCACGAGGAAATTCACATAAGCACACACACATATATATTGTTGAGTTGATTTTGACTTTACCGTCTCTTTCAGCAGCGAGGATATATGAAGTGTAGACCTACTGATTAACGTGGAATCCAAACTACATGAGCTCGCGCCGGGAATTGAACCCGAGTCTTCCACGACAAAGACGCGTACACTAGCCACGGAGTTCACACACACACACACAGAATCAGAGTCCTCACACACCAAGGGTGAAAGCTGTGCCACTGAGTCACAGCAGCCACGAGGCTAGGTCGATTCCACTTTACGTTCATAGTTTCTTAGTACATAAATGTTACGATTATGAAATAGATTTTCCTTAATGAGCTGCATATAAACAAAAGCTTTCGAAATGTATTAAACAATTAGCTCGATTTGAGTGTGAACTTCAAGTTATATCAGAGTGTAAATACGGATACGCACCAAAGCTCGAAAACTTAATACACTATTTATCCTATATAGTCAGCATGTACCAAGCAATCGTTCAGCTTTCATTTGAGAGGACGGAAATCGAAGGCTTCTGAACAACTATGTTACTAATGTGCGGAATGTATTTATCTTACAGTGAACTGCTTCGATGCCAAGTGGCCTAACTCCAAAATTGAAATTTTCCAGGAGTGAAAGTTAAAGTTCAATATCTCATTAACAATTCATATTTCTTTTATGTTGGGAACCAAAACCATAACTACTGTATGTAGTTCATTGTTTTATAATTTAGTGTTTACAAAAATCCTTTAAAAAAATACCTATTCACAGAAGTGAAAGGTACTTATCTGTACTAGTTCTTGGCATCCAAGCAGTCCATTTACTGTAATACTAGCTTAATATACCCATTCTTAGCATGGGGGCTGTATTTGGAAGTCAACACCTGTGGAAGTATCACCATTCATTTCAGCGACCGCGAAAACTATGGATTTGACACTAGTATCAATCAATATGGGCTATTTATACATGTCTCGGTATTCCTCACCCGCTGACACCCGGCCCGCGTACAGTGGTAGCTGAATTTGCAAGTCATCGCTGATGGAAGTGTCACCATTGATCTCAGCGACCGTGAAAACTATGGATTTGACACTAATGTCGATCAATTTGGATTACTTTTACTACATGTCTCGGTAAACGCGCCCCTGAGACCCCCCTGGTTACAATTTTGACAAAAACGCTTTGCCTTAGACTGGGACCTGGACCAAGGTATCCGTGACCAAAATTTGGTAACTCTCGGTCAACTTGTCTGGTCCTCAGGTCGGTCCCAGTAAACGTCCCCTCCGAGACCCCCCTGGTTCGAAATTTAAAAATAAACGCTTCGTCTTGATCTGGGGCCTGGACCAAGGTACCCGTAACCAAATTTTGGGAACTCTCGGTCCACTCGTCTGGTTCCCAGGTCGCACACAAATAGACAGACAAGCTCACAAACAAACTCTTTATTTTATTTATATTAGATAAGATATACTATGTAAAATAGTCTCGTATCACAATATGTGATGTACAACAAATGTTTCATTATATATTATCCGTAGCTCTTGATATGCTGCAACATATTAAAGCCTCAAAATAGTTGGGCAAGCGAATAATCCAGAAGTTACGTAACCCTATTGCGTTCATGGGAACGAAAACAATAATTATAACTATGCTAAATTACTATAGACTATCAACTGCTCATTCAGAGAATTTATGAAGTCCACTTTATCGCAATAGTTTTATACAAACTAGATATAAACTACGGATAATAGTTTTATACAAACTAGATAATCAATTATTATTATTATCATTATATTTGCAGTACAACCAAATACAACAACATTAACTATTAGTTCTAATTAACTGAATTGAGCTGAAAATTAAATCTTGATCTTTAAAGATTAATTATTAATTTTATGCGTTCTGTACCTTTCTGAAGGAATAAAAGCTGGAATTGGTTTCAAGGCTGTTTCTGAGTGAATACTTTCTTCAAAATAATATTAAAAATTATAGAAAAATTTTCGAGACATTCGAGTCGAGTCGAGATTTTTAAGAGCCGTCTCGACTCGACTCGTGTCTCGACTCGAAAATTCGAGTCGAGAAATACGTTTGTCTCGACTCGTCTCGAATTTTACAAAGTGTGTCTCGACTCGAATCTCGACTCGAATTCGAGTCGAGTCGAGTCGAGATTCGAGTCGAGAAATGTATTCTTTATACGCATGCAGTGTTTGTTCGTCCTGCTCTTACGCATGGACATGTCGCCTGGTTATCTTCTTCAGAGTTTTATGATAAACTACAAGTCCTGGATCGCCATGTCTTACACCTTGCTTATTCCTTACCACCACGGATGCCAACACAAGAGGTCTACCGTCGCACATCTATACCAACACTCCTACCATATATGTACAATCTTCTTTCTCATTACATTCAACGCCGTATAGCAGATGCTCCTCCTATTCTAATTGAACCCTAAGACCAGACTCCAGCTCTACCACGTTGCGCATATTCACCGTTAGATCACCTTTTTGCTGTTCATGAACATGATCAGGCCACCACTCACTATAAACCAGGGATGCAAATAAGCAACAAAATTTTACTAGCTCAAGAAGAAAAAGCTACTAGCTCACATCCTACAATAGAAATCATTTACTTATCTTCGGTAGATATTAAATACTCGCCTGGACCGATGAACCACTCGCTCCGGGCGAGTAGGCGAGTAGTTATTTGCAACCCTGCTATAAACCCTGTCGTCGTGTCGCGATCCATTAATCCACTGCACATAATTTCATGAATGCACTGCTTTGTTTTCTAATAACAGGGTTCCAAATATCTAAACCAGCTCTAAGCAGCAGCAGAGCAGAAGAATAGCACCATCGTCGCAACTAACATCATAAGAGAATGGGCGAACCCTAAAAATCGATTTTTTTCCTCGCATCGGACAGGTCTGGACAAGACACAGATACCGCGTTTTATTTTCGCCCTCACTTTTCTCACAGTTGCAAGATAAACAAAAATTCGCCCATGCTATCGTAATGTACTTGCAGCTTGATTTCCCAACACCTTAATTTCAGGATTCGCCCTTTCTCTTCCCAAGACCTGATATATCCTTGCGTTCTGTTACGTGCACTTCATTTCATAATATACATTACCCACCATGCTCACGTTGAAACTATCAATAAATGAACGCTTATGGCCCCAGAGAAGAAGTTACCTTCTGTAGTCCGCCCATCTTCTTCATCTTTAAGTGGGAATGAAATTGCATTTTTTAAATTTTATCGGAGTGACCAGTTACATATTATGACAGCAAATTACTAGAATTTTCAAAGTTATCTCTTAAAATCTACTATCTTTTAAGATGAAGCTCTGGCTTATTATTTTTTTATTTATTATTAACAGATTGCACTATCTACATAACAGATCTCCTTTTTATGTCTAAGCCATTTTATTAAACCAGACCTAGCGCGTGCTTCTTTGATGAACAGGGTCCCGATTTTGATTCCCAGTGAGAAAACAACAAAACTTGAAAATATTACTGTAGTTGGGATTCTACCATAAGCTACCGGCTCATGTCTCATATTGCCTAAGTGCTGCAAAGGAATACTGAACTTTAACAAACACATAAAAAATATTAAGTTTAATTAACAGGCGAGTTTCTCCCGTCTGCTTACGACGCCAATTGCTATGATCAAAAATGCATTTCAAATTTTGTTCTGCAGTTTTTCAGTGATTATGGAACAAAGAGCGTTCGATTTCAACAATGTGGATAAATTTGTGGAAATTGATATTCTTGCTTTCTCTCTTAGAAGCAGATTGTTTCTAAAACGGTAAAAACGCATGTCCAACTACTTGTAATAAGTAATTTATGTCCTGAATTTCATCTCCCTATCTTGGTTTCTTGGCATACATTTTGAAAGACCCTTTGGATATGCATTTCCTGCATAACACTTACTACCCTCTTTAAAATACTTTCCTCCGTTCTACGCATCAGCTTTGTCAAGGGTAAAGAATATTGTCACATGTCACTTTGAAGAGCTCCAATGTGATTGGTTATTTTGGTAGTTGCTCCAATGTGATTGGTTATTGGTGCACCTCCCTCAATCCTGGATCCGACCCTGCGTACCGATCTTCATCTTTCTAACTTGATAAGCTCGTGAGATACTCAATTTTTTGTATAAATTGTGATTCCTTGTTCTTTCTGTTAGAATATGTATTTTAATGAAATTGGGATGATAAAAACCCATATTCCAAAATTAAATTTAAGCGGTTTATGCTTTTTTTCTGTGATTCGATCACACACAAGATTTCTTTCATGATAGATTAAATTAGCTAAAGTGAAATAGGTAGTCGTTGTGGGCTTAAATTATTCTTTTTATTGTAGACATTAAAATCCTGTGGCTACAGCCCGAATTTGAATTGTGTGTCTCGTTGAAATAGGAACAACTTAGATGCCAATGAACTCCAATCCAAACACTAAATACGTCTTTAATTCTTTACGTCGTACTGGTGCCTCATGTGAGTGTAATCGACCAGTCTGAAGAGTAAAGCTGTGTTGTCACTTTACGTAAATTCTGTAGCTGCCATAAAAAATCTTGCAACCCGATCTTCTATTTAGTGTTAACGCATTACAACTTTCTGAAAGCAAGAAATATATCTCCACTCATCCAGCACTGTACTCTAGTGGATAAATAGTTAACCTCCTCATTATAAACGTATATTTTGGCGTTTTTCTCCCCGTCCAAAAGAATCCGTTGTTTCGGAAATGGCGAAACTGTTGTTTTCTTTCTTTATGTCAGCAGGTAGCAAACAAGACGACCCAGAAAGTTACACATGGTTTGACTCCTTGAAAGATGAAAAAAGTATTGTATGTCCGTTTCAAGACATGTTTACATGGAGAAACATTGTAGGGTTTCAAGATTTTTTAATGACAGCTACAAGATTCATGTAACGTAGCAACCGGTCTAAGGTTGATGATCGTAAGACGAAATTCATACTGGGTTCGAGCCCTATTAAACAACATTTGTGTTTCTAACTGTTGAAAAAAAAGCTGTAGTTCAGATTGAGGAAGAGTGGTGAGCACACGTTCTTTTTCCGAGGAGGGGACCTTCACTGTGAAAACATAGTGTCTATTAGTTGGTTAGAAGATCGAAAGGTCACGTGTAAATGTGTTTTTATTAAATAAGTGCAGTCTTGTTCAGCCATGTGTTTATTGGTTTTGTTTAGGTTTTCTTATTTCTTCCAATGTTGTCATTCTACTAATTCTTTTATTCAGTATGTCGCAAAAGTAACGGAACTTCTTTGTTTACAGATAACGACTAGCGTCATCTATTAAAGCAACATATAATCGGAAAGCTGAATATCTGCTCAACTAAACGAGACCACAATCATGAGAACCAATTAACGAAGTGTCAAATTCTAGCAAGAAACGTGAGTGTATCTGGTGTCACCTCGTCACAAAAACACGTTGGAACAAAGAGCCGATATTAAATTTCGTTTCAAGCTAGGTAAAACATTTACATAAGCATTGAAAATGATGAAACAAGTGTATGCCGATGAGTGCTTACCTCGTACACGTGTGTTCGAATGGTATATGCGATTCCGGGACGGTCGGTAGTCCTTGCAAAGTGACCCAAAGACAGGCCGATCGAAAAAAAAATCGGGATGAGTTGGTGTTGCTCGCTTCCACAGTTTCAAACTTATCTTATGTATCAAATAGTATCTTATGTTGTAGCTGACACATAACTCTATTTAATAGTGCAATACTTATAATATGTGGCATCTCGTTACGCATTGATTAAGGCAATGAACTAATGCCTATACTGACTTCCGGGTAGTGATCCACCTTAATGGTGAATATTATTTTGGTGTTATGGTGCGTTTGTGGAAGTGGATCGTTCGCTTAAGACCCGAATGTCGAGAGCCAGGCAGTTGGTCTTTATTGCACGACAATGCACCATGTCACTGAACCGTCGCAATTCTTGACTTTTTGGCTAAAAAACAAATCTGTGTGCTTACACATCCTCCATGTTCGCCTGATTTATCATCGTAGAGTATTTCTTATTCCTAAAATTAAAATAGGCCATGAAAGGAACATTTTATGACAATGTAACACATGTCCAGTCTGACGTGGCAAGGACCACTGAGAGGATTCCGAGAAAGGACATTCAAAACTCTTTGCTAGCATTGGTTGAACGAGCCCATCAGTGTATTGATGCGGAAGGGATGCATTTTGAATAAAGAAAACTACAGTTGGTACAATATCTAATTCTTTTTTCAAACTAAAAACGTTCCGTTATTTTTCTGATATGCTGCGTATAAACATCCGTTTTAACCTAAAGAGCGTGTCCATGATGCTTCATGTTGTAGACTTCCTTGTATTTTCAATTGCTACTCAAGATTCACCAAATACGCAGAAAGCTTTCCGTGCTTTTGTTTTTCCTTATGTGTGCATTAACCATACAGACGCTGCATTCTTTCTTTTTAGTTTTGACCGCAAACGGTTGTTCTTTTTAAAATATGATTTAGGATAATCTAGATTATTGTTATAACTTTGTGTTATTTCATGCACCCTAATGTTAAATTTACCTCATCACACATTTAAATGAAATCATTTAAAATTTGAGCAACATATACACAGCCTTTTATAATATCACTCTTATAACCAATATATATATTTCTCCTCATGATGTTTTAGTGGGCGATCTATCCTCGATATCTTACTATCGATAATACAAAAGGCAATGCTTTAGTTATGAATATTTTGATTGTCGAAATTTTCTGTAGTTGATGTTCTTGTTGTCGACGTTTGAATCCTTAATAATTTGATTGTCAATGCTTTGTTATTGATACTTTGGTTGTCAATGTTACTTTCCATTAATAAAGTGTGCTGTCGATGCCTTCTTATATATCGGTGTTTTAGTATTCGATCTTATGTTCTTGATGAATTGACCTGTAATTGCTTAAGCGTAGTTCATTGCATGTGCATCATGAGAAACAGTTATAAAATGCGTAACATGTCTTGGATTACTTGATATGTTGAACGAAATAGTAGAATATATCTGTTAACCTTTTTCAGACTTTTGGTACACATCTGTACCATGAGGTCAACCTTCGCAATTTGCTTTCTAAATCTCTAGTAAAGATTTTTACAACGGGTTTTATTGCATTCATTCAAGCGGGGAAGCAACAAAGAATATGTTTCATGGACAATTTGCAGTCACGCGTGCGATGTCTACGGGTAATGACATCACAAACGTGGACGAAGGAAAAGGAAAAAAGGGTAAATTTTAGAGCTTTTTAAAATAAAAGAAATCCTGACACATCGCTATTAATCCTAGGGACATGGTCTGTACCTCGTTGTTTTCGTAATGAAGGAATGTGTCCAACTGTACTGTTCAAATTTCTCTATTATGTACCAGAAGCGGGAATATCCGGCCTTATTGGGAAAAAGGGGATTCTTGAGGAAAGCGGATTTTTTCCTTATTCGGGAATTCCTCCCCCGGGTACATGATAGGGACATGTGAGTAGTGTCGTTTAAAACCAAGCATCATTTCAAACAAAACGCAGTACGAAGCATAGTCGTAGGATAAATAGAATTCCCCCCCCCCAAAAAAAAAATCTGAATTTTTCCTCTGTTAGACACTTTTAGTCAATGTATTTAGTAAAGTAGCAACAGTCTCACCCCTATTTGTCGTGGGATCATGGTTCGTACCTCATTCTGTTCGCAATGATGCAACGTTTCCAACGGTACCGTTGCACGGTCACATATCTGAGGAGATAAATTTCCCAAAAAAAAGGGATTTTTTGAAAAATTTGAATTTCCTGCTACTTTTTTATAATTTTGGGCTGGGATTGCTCCCCTCAGGTATATGGTAGGGACATGCAAATGATACAATTGGAAACGCTGTGTCATTACGAACAAAATTAGGTACAAGCCATAATGCTAGAATAAATAGTGTTGGTGCTAGAGCTGATTTACTAAATTTCCCTCCCCATTTTTGGGTAATAATTACTAATGTATTGTTATTCAATAAGCTCTAGCGTCAAGAGTGTTCATTGTAGGATCATGGTTCTTACCTCATTTTTTTTTTTTTTTTTTTTTTTTTTTGTAATGAAGTATCGTTTTAAACTGTATGACTCACGTGGCGCTAGCATGTACCTGGGGAACAAATTCCCGAAAACGTGATTTTTTTTTAACTGACAAAATTCTCTTTTCCTAACTTGAGCGGGATTTTTCCACTTCTGGCACTCAATAGGGAAATTTGAGTGTTACAATTAGAAACAAAGCTTCATTTCAAACAAAACGAGGTATGAACCATGATCCTACGATCAATATTTTCTATGTAATAGCTGCTTGACTGAAAGTCTAAAATTTACCTTAAAAAGTGGTACTATGTAAAGGGTTAAGAGTGAAGAATAGTTTCAGAACGTCCACAAATACTCGAACGATGTCTTCTCTCTTTCATAAATAATGTAGTTATCAATTAGAAACTTTCACATTATTTTGCAAAATGTAAGTTATGTTTAAAGTAATATAATGTAAGGTTTTTAAGTACTGCATCATTAATTTTATAGTAATCGTGCAGTTGCAGTTTATTAAGCGGAAAGTAAAGAGACTAAAATGCATTTTAACATAGCATATTGGCGCAATTCAATAGTAATATATATTTGTTATTTCCATATTTTATGATATATTAAACGCCAATTGGTTGTAACTTGGAAAAGGAAAGGAAATCTTGTAGCCTATAAAGAACGCGAAAACTTAAACATCAGTACCAGTTTCGTTGTACACATCCAAGATGTATCTTGTTAGGTCATTAGCATTCGTACCAATGTTAATGTTGGTCACTGCTAACAGTGCGCAAGATAGGTCCTCCTCTAAGAATCCAGTGGGGATGAAATCAATGGTACAGTGTTTAGAAGAAGCGAATGTTCAGTGCATCAAATTACGAGTTCTCTCAAATATCTACCGGTTTATGAAGACCAGATCAATTGACGTGATGGACGGTGTTCAACTCGAGTTTTCAGGTGACAATAAGGAAGCAGTTAGGGCTAGAGAAGTTGCTGACGAACCTGGATGGAGGAGCTTCTTTAGTTTCATTCCAAAATTAATCAACGATTTGAAGCTGAAATTTAATGTAATACCTGGCGGTAATCTTGTGGTTAGCAGAAGTCAGAGCAAGAACGGTCTTTTTGACATCTCTGTTGAACCAAATAGTGGCTTTGTAGGACGTAAGTATACAATTCAAATAGTGGTTTTCTAGTGCGTAACTATAAAATCCAAATAGTACCTTTGTAGTTCATAACTGTACAATCCAAATAGTGGCTTTGTAGGACGCAAGTATAATCCAAATAGTGACTTTGTAGGATGTAAATATATAATCCAAATAGTGGCTTTGTAGGATGTAAGTATACAATCCAAATAGTCTCTTTCTAGGATGTAAGTATACAATCCAAATAGTGGGTTTGTAGGATGTAAGTATAATTTAAATAGTGGGTTTATAGGATGTAAGTATACAATCCAAATAGTGGCTTTGTTGCATGTAAGTATACAATCCAATTAATGACTTTGTAGGGCGTAAGTATATAATGAGTACTTTCTAATAAGTTACCTTTGGCATTACTTTAAAACAAATGGTTTAAAATGTCAGCTTTGATCATGTGCTGCTATTGTGTTTATACTCTGGTAGGATTGATTAATTTCTAACAAGTTTGGTTTACCCTATTTGTTCGTGTGTCTGTCTGTCCGAGAGACAAAAAAAAAAAGGAAAAGAAAAAAGAAAGAAAGAAAGAAAAGAAAAAATGAACTACACTATACATTACAATCAATTTTGCCCAGGGTGTAGAGGGGAAAATTAAGATTCGAGTTCTTATATGAGGTGTGAACTTTCTACATCACGAGAGGTCGACTAACGGTGAGACTTAACAACATTTAAGTAACATTTATTATTGAAATAGGTATATGTTGTGTAATGACTTACGTGTCTTTAAACGTTCATAAATGCCCATTCATTGTGTTCGTACAATCACTTTATCGATTTATAGTTCTCATATTATGGCTCATGTAACCCTGTAACAGTGTTTTAGATTGAAGACTTGTATAAATTAGTGTTGCGCACGAAACTCGTGATTTCTTCGTCTCGACTTCGAGACGAGAATTGTCACGCTTCTTGTCTCGTCTCAAATCTGAAAGTATACTTCTCGTCTCGACACTTCTTGTGTCGTTTGCAATACTAGTTTTAATACACAAAGAAAATGTTATATTTTGATCACAAAAAAGATAAACTTTTATGTGTAATGGAGTAACGCCTACAAGTGAATTTTTATTATTAATGAAATAAATTAGTTTATTTTTGAGCTATATTTTGATCACAAAAAGATACCCTTATTTGTAATCTAGTGCCGTCTACAAGTGAATTTCTATTATTAATGAAATAAATTAGTTTAATTTTGAGCTATATTTTGATCACTAAAAGATAAACTCTTATCTGTTATGTGGTAACGTCCACAGTTGAATTTCTATTATTAATGAAACAAATTAGTTTACTTTTGAGCTATATTTTGATCATCAAAAGGTAAACTCTTATTTGTTATGTAGTAACGTTCACAAGTGAATTTCTATTATTAATGAAACAAATTAGTTTACTTTTGAGCTATATTTTGATCATCAAAAGGTAAACTCTTATTTGTTATGTAGTAACGTTCACAAGTGAATTTCTACTATTAATACAATAAATTAATTCTTCTCTGTAATACTATGTGTATACAAGGGCAGGGGGAATGGAGCCAAATATGACACCAATTTGATACATATTGCCCTGGGCTGCATTCTACTTAACTTAGTCTTTTATCCGGGCTTGACACTATTCTTTTGAATTAATGTTACGTTTTCTTTATCTTTTAAGGCAACAAGGAGAAGGAGAAGGTGATGATGTCAATGATGATGTTCGGTGGACTGTACTCAACGCTTTTTATTCTGGGCCTGGTAATTGCAAAATTAGTTGCGTTTAAAGCTTTGCTAGTTGGGAAGATCTCGATCGTTCTGGCAGCCGTTACAGGACTCTCAAAGCTTATGAACAGAAATAATCAACAACAAACCATATATGGACATTCTAGAATGAATACAATTCATGACAACATTGAGCAATCTTTCGCTCATCAGTTAATAGCTAATTCAGTTATGAACAATCAGATACATTACAATTAAATTTTAGCATAACTTACTGAGATGACAGCTCTTCTGTATTATTATTGTACGTTTATAAAAGAAATGTGTGCTGGTTTAAGCATTGAAACATCTATTTAAAAAATGAACAGAGGAAGAGCAGCTTGTTCCATATGGTATACATATGCCGTTGGATAACTGTATTTCATATCCATATACTGGCTGCAAATCTTCCTAGAGATATGATGCTTTAACGGCAATGAACATGTCAGGAGCCAAGTATTATCTCCTCAGTCATAAGTGTAAAACTAAGTCATTTTAAACTTATTTATGTTAATCATTTTGTACAAATATTTAATACTAAAATGTATTACTAAGTTTGAAATAAATTATTGACTGTTATGTAATGTTTTCCTTTTGCACATTTGCGAATTATCTTAAATGCTTTATGAACCTATAAATAAACATACAAATTAGATAATAATGTGCTAAAAAGTGACATTTGACTGTCTCATCCGCCATAGCCATGCGCACAAGAAAAGTGTCAGCTTGCTCTGTAAAGACTGGTCTGTAAGGTCAGTAAAGAGACTTATATCAAAACAAATAAAAGAAATATGAGTAGAAAGAGTTCGAGAAACATCATTGGGTATTTAGGATAATCACGGAAAAATTAATTACAAAAAGAAATTAAGTAGGTAAGTGTAGTGTTCGTTGATTTAGAACACGCATTTGGTAAATGAACCTTAAATCTTGATCAGTGTTAAAGAGAGTTGAGTTGAAGTAGAAGAATCTATGACATGTAAGAAACTTAAAAGTGAAGTAATTGGTTATTCTTAGAATAGGAGACAGAATTAAAAATTAAAAAAAAAAAGAAACAGAAGAAAAGTTTGAAAGAGAAGTGAATCTCTTTTACTAATCTTATTTACTCGGAGGAAATAACTAAGAAGAGTCTAAATCAGCTGCGTGCTACAGCCGGGCTCCGGACCACTCCCAGCCCTCCGAACTCTTTCATCCGGCGCACCTGACCTGTTATTGAAAATATATTAATTACGTAACCTCTGGTAGACCAGGGGTTACACACCTTTCCCACTGGCGTGCCACCAAAGCATATTAATTATTGATACCACCAAAAGTGGCTCGTGTATTGCCAGTGGTACGCGTACCATAGGCTGAAAAACCCTGTCTTAAGCTGATTTGATTTTTTCGCCTGGATAACTGACGTCCACTTTGAAAATATATGTATCTTCCGTTTGGAACATCAATCGTACCAACGAGCATTGAGAGACTGTTCCAAGATTTCCACTAAAATGGTAAGTAAGTAGTTTTTTTGCTTATTTTCTTTCGTTTCGTAATTAAATATTGTCGTTACGGTTATAATAGATTTTAGGTCTCTGTGATGTTAGTGTATTATGAACAAGTTCCTCCATGGAATATAACTTATCATTTATTGTGAAAAGTTACACATTGGCTCGTACGATCCACGATACAAGTAAGTTCTACGTGATTTACCAACCCCCTGTTCCAACTTGCGCATGTCTAGTCTAAATAGAGAAGTCATTATTTTAATATGTGATAAGAGGCATTTGCTTTCCAAATGATATGTCTCTCGCAGCAGAATCTGAAACGCACACGTAACAGAACGTTGATAAATTCGAGGGAAATGTATGAAGACGGATTGAAAATAAATGTTAAAAGAGAAAAAGTGTCAAACATCATTTGTGATAACCTGAAGTATGAAACAGAAATAAAAATAAGAACAGAGAACGGGAAAGAGACATCTTCAGGAAAGAGAAAAAGAATTGTGAGTCACTGTATAAAGAGTTACAGAAAAGACTCACGAAATGTTTCGCTGGTAATAGCTGTACGAAGATAAGTACAAGTGAATTTCGTTTCAGTATGAAGCTAAGTAGACTTCCAAACTTTGGGAATTCAACACTCAAACTTGAAGTAATTTAAACATTTAGAACTACTGCAATTGATTAATAAGATCAAACATACACGGAGAAAAATGCATAATCCAGTCGGCATGTAAATGCTGTTTTTACCAGGTTACGCGCGTCACCACATTAAGTAATGTTGTTTCATGCGTAGTACAATCTACAACACCGTCCAGCGAATATATTGTACTGTGGGACCACTATTTCAAATCTAGAATTAACGCCATACCCATTCCGACGGCGGTAACTTACGTATATAATGTTGTTTCCACCTTCCTACAACTGTCCCCTCTTGGTTCTTTCTAAATCTGTGACTCCCTACTTTACGAGAGTAATATGACGTCATATCATTCTGTGAGAAGGAAAGAGAGGAAAGAGGTTTTTTAACACGAAATCAATCATGTGAATCAATCATATAACCAGACTTGGCATGGTGTTCCCACCTGCTGTACTTTTATACATGAAATTACATTACTTAAGGAGCGCACCCGCGTAAATACGAGGTATCCACACGGAAATCCTAGTCCTTTTTTTCTCAGTGTAGAACTGTTCCTTGGATGCTGGATCAATATAAAACAGATATTACTCGATGTGCCTTACATTTATTTATTCTATGGCAATAAAGTTTGAAACCGGAAATTGTTAATTTGAACCAATTCCAGATTGAATAGACGGTTAAGGGAGGAAGATAGAACCTACTATTGACAAGCTGAATCGATTGCAAAAAAATTACATCTTGATACGTCTTACCGTTTTGTTCTTCGGAAATCAGTATTAAAACCAGAAGCAGTAGTACATTTCAAGCAATTCTGATTTTGATAGAGTGCTGTGGGTTGAGATTGTATGCACCTTTAAGACCATGAATCGATTGAAGAAAACCGCTTGCACCTATCTATTACCATTTTTGTTCTCTGACGGTAAGCACTGAAACACTCATTTGAACCACATTCGATTTGAATAGAAGGAAGATGGAACCCATATAGAAGATGAGTGAAGAAGATAGATTTATCGGACAATAAATCGATTGCAAGAAACCACATTTCAATATCCCTTACCGTTATTGTTGTGTGGAAATCAGTATTGACTTTGGAAGTAGTACTAAATTTTAACCATTCCTGATTTTGGTAGTGTTGGGTAAAGCGATGATATGTTGCCTTGAGAAACCCAAGGAAGTCCATTCTTACGGGACAATCCCCAAGTAAGTATATAATCATCAGTCTCGGCTCAACCAATAAACTTGGCGCTCTTCTGGAAAATAGTGACTGTATGATCATGTGAGCAGCAATAACTTAATTTTAAGTGAGTTGTGCGCTGACATTTACTGGTTGTGTCACTGTTTTTGAATATGTCGCCATTTTAGGGTACCATGAGCATTCTATGGTCTTGATGTTGCTTAAAAGCAATAACACTATATTCCAGTGTTATAATAAGCTGTAACAGTTGCAGAATGGTTTGAGGAACATCAAGGTGAAGTTAAACACCTTTCGTGGCCCGTCCATCTTTGGACCTGAACAAGACTGAACATATACCATCCGTTTAAGAGGCATGAACCCAAGCTAATTTTCGCTCATTCCTCTCTCAGCGCATCGAGTGATGTAATGCACAACTAATGTTGTAATATTACACCTTCTACTCTTCACGGCCTCTACGACCCTCTTCCATGTCCCACTTGATCTGTCCAGATGCCAAAATGTGGTACAACACAATATCAATCTGACAAACTACTTCTTTCAGGTGTTTCCATTATTTTGACATCCATCTGCATATCTATCATATGTATTTTACTTATGTATAGTGTATCATATGTAGCCGCTTAGAACATTTCTCAAATTACTCACTATTTACCAGACACAGAAGTGTGTTTAATTGTGAATCCAAAGTGTTAACTCTCTGTGTACCCGAGAAGAGACATTTTTAGGATTGCCTTGTGAACCATGAACAAGAGACTACAGTTATGAATGAAGAGAAAGTATTTCCTTTTCACTCTCTCCAAAGATGATATATAAAACATAGAATATTCTATATGCAGCCTTCTTTCAAGAAAGCAATATTTTCAGTTTTCTGAGCGTAATCAATACGCCTTAATTAGCATACGGTCGTAGTGTGACTGGGACATATTACAGCGGCCTGCTGCAAAACCTTCGTAATGCTCTGCAGATAAAGCACCTTGGCATGCTCAGCAAATGTGTTCACCCGTTAGTAGGCATGATATGTTAGTAGGAAGATGACAATGCTTCGTCCATCAAAATCCAGGAAACACAGAAGTTGTGGAGAGCCTTGATTACCAGTTAATTAACCATTCGCCGTATTACCCTGACTTCGAGCCCTCAAACTTTTTTTCAAAATGAAGCAGTTGGTTAAAGAAAGACGTTCTTCTTCTAATGGTAAGTACTGTTTTTCTAACTAAGGGGATACTTACATCCCCTACAAAAAATAGCTATGAAATTTGAAAAACCGTTGGAGAAGGATGCTACTTTGCACGAAGAATATACTATAGGGAGCTAGGTTTAATGCGAGGCTGAGGAATTCAGAGTTGATTCGCGGGTTCCCCACCCCGTCGCCAAGAAACGGTCACTCGACGGTCCTGGGCGGGGTTGGCAGTGCGTTGTCAAAAAAATTCAGCTAATACTCACTTAATTCAAAGAGTTTATACAATTATGCAATCCCTATCGAAGATCTCTGTATACGTGAACACACGCAAATTAGGCTGTGATAACAAATGCTTCAGTTTTTTCCCCTTCGCTTCTTCGTCGCACTGCACTATGGCCTTCTTTATTACTTCTCTAGCTTCGCTGTGTATAGTTAGCCCTCTCTTACGCTGTGAAGCCATTGTCAAGTGAATAATAAGCAATAAGACCGCAACCACAACAGCACACAACAAATAACCAACGCACACTAACTCTTCAGAATGACATTCATGTGACAAATTTTTAACCCTGGCAACGCTGACATATACGAGAAGGAGGGTAAGGGAGTATTGCAAGAGTCAGGCAGAAAAATTGTTGAAATTTCCCCCCCCCCTTTACCTCAGCCCCCGCTGGTAAACAAGCTAGCTCCCTATAATACCTGAGTTAGTTTTAAACTTATATTCTTACTCTGCATTTACGAGGGCAAAAGATTATTGATCGCTTCACGTATGCATAATTTATTTCAAGAATCCTTTTGCATCTATGATATATATAGTGATGAAAGTCATAACAATTTTACAGTTTTTTTTTTTCTAGAGGGAGGCATATCTGTTGAATTAGGTTCGTACATCACAGACTAAATGTAGTATTGCTTACGAGACGAGAAGCAATTTTAAAATTCGAGATGGAATTAAAAATATGACATATTTTCACGCTATATTTTCGAAACGAAAATCGAAACGAGATGGATGTGTCTCAAGTCTTGTAGGCAACACTAGTTCATTGAAGTCTAAAGATCTCTAACACTGTGGTAGTGCTACATGATTCCTAAAATAGTGTAAAAATTGTAGTGATAAAGTGATTTCAAGAACACAGTGAAGAACATTTAACAACGTTTAAGGATACACAAGTCAGTACACAATATACTCTAATACGAAATGTGGCTTAAATGCTGCTATACTGCACTCTATCGATACTTTTGTTGGATCACACGCGACGAGGAAGAATTGTGATAACTCGTATGAATAATAAAAAAGAAACATACATAATTTTGTACATAAATGTACAAAACGAAACGAAAGAAACTTTTCCAGAATCAAGGCGACACAAGAAAGCCTTATTTATTTCTGGTCTCATGGGTAACATGAACCAAAAGACCATGGTGACCACTGAAATAGATCCAATTCAAATCTTACGAAAAATGAGCAATGGATAAATAGGCCTAGTTGAGTGTACTCACCTGCTTTAAACGTGGTTTTGTTCTTCTCTTCCACATTTTCACTCCATACTCCCGCACTTTGGTTCTCTAAGGGCTGTTGTCACAAAATATATTTCCTGAGGAGAAGCAAAAAAGAAAAGCGAAGTGTGAACTTCTTAGTGAACACCCATCTTTTTACAATTGCAGCAACTCAGAAACTAGGGCAGCCTTTACGCCATGAGAGGTAGATCTACTGATAGGCCATCTATACTTCGTATTATGGTTAAAAAAAAAGTAAAAAGTGCTAAAAATGAACACCCGCCCATAGTGAATTATGATACGGATTGAAGAGCACGTGGCTCAGTGGTACAGTGCTTACCTCTGTGCCAGCCCGTATCCAGGGGGTCTAGGGGGGCCTGGCTCCCCTTAAATTTTTGCTGCACACCTAAAATTTTCACGGTTGGCTTGCAAATGAATTATAATATGGTGATTAACTATAATATGATTGGATCAGACCCTCACTAACTTCATCCGGCCCCCCCTACATTTTTGGGCTGGCTACGGGCCTGCGTCTGTGTGGGGTCCCTAATTTGATCCCCGGTGAAGTAAGTGATAAATGTTTAGCTAGCAGCAGGGGTCCAGAAGTACGTAAAAAGTACAGACTTTACGGGAGAAATGGAAGATGCAAGTACTTAGATCTAACATAACCTAACCAAATCTAACCTAAACTAAACCAAATTAACTTAAACTAACCTAAACGAACCTAATATTAATAGAAATAGGGGGAAAATAATTGTACTCCTTCTGCTAAATATTATCAAAATAAGTTTGTGGTGGACAACATTGTGTAACTGGGTTTTCTCGGCATACTTCCCGTTTCCTCCCACTTTCTCATTCCACCAATTCTACCATAATCATACACTTGCTTTTAATCATCGTCTCTGTTTGCCTAACGAGCATAATCATGGGATGTTAAACTCAAATATTTTCAATTCTTTACTGTCTTTACACAGAGTTTATTTTCTTATGGGGCCGAAATTTCATTTTTTTTTTCAAAAACACAATGTTGAATGGTGAAGGTGACCCTAAATATTCAGTCACGGTACATTATATATTTTCCCGCTTAAGTAGTATTCTGGTCCCCTGCCAAATGGTGTCGTATAGTTGAGTCGAACGCTTAATACTTTAGACTGATAAATCGACAGGCGAAACTTGCTGGAGGTTTTGTGGCTCGAGCCCCTCTGAATAGCATGAACGTATATAATAATCTCCAAGGTTTCTGTATTTATGTTTCTGTCTGATACGGTTATACGAAATTTAGAAATAAGTTATTTATTATTATTATTATTATTATTATTATTATTATTATTATTATTATTATTATTATTATTATTATTATTATTATTATTATTATTATTACTATTATTATTATTATTATTATTATTATTATTATTATTATTATTATTATTATTATTATTATTATTATTATTATTATTATTATTATATCATTTTACGTCCCAAGATTATCCTCCGAGACAAAGATAGACAAGGATCACGATAATGAACAAAATAATAGAATTAAGGAACTTAAAAGACTCTCAGAAAACTCACGCACATCGTGTTTGTCCACCATAAAACGCATTTAGCGAGACCTGGAATCTCAGGAGTTTTCATTTCATTTTTTCACGTACCAGAAGCGAGCGCTCAAACACTTTTAAAAAAAAAGATAGAGTTAACTAATTAATTTGAGATTCAGTTTACACCCTTTTTAACAGCGAAGCTATATGAGACTGGACCTGCACCTTAACATAGGAACCACATGAGCTTCCGCCGGGAATCAAACTCGGGTCTCCATATCGAAGTTATGTACGCTAACCACTTAGCCACGATGGATCTGAACGAATTAATCAAACATTTCTCAATTGGATGATTATTTTTTCGGATTACACTGTCTTTTACTATTTTCTACTTAACTCAACTAGACATGAATACAGAAATAACGAGGACAGCTAAAATACGACATTTGTTCTCCCATTGGGATCGAACCGGAGATCAAATACACAAAAGGAACACGTGCTAGCCACTGCAGCAATAAGGATAGTACCACTTAAGCACTGCGACTCCAAAATAGACAAGGGGGCGCGGTGAGGGCGTTCACCTCCGGTGCTTGGGGTTCTAGTTCCATACCAGGTCGCGCCGTGTGGACTTTGTGGTGGACAAACACCGGGTTCGTTGGTTTCCTCCGGGTTCTCCCGTTTCCTCCCACTTTTCATTCCACCCTTTCACTCATCTCTCATCATCACCGTCACCTTTAGCCTAACCGGCATAACCTTGGGACGTAAAACTTAAAGATTTCATTTCATTTCATTTCCAAAAGAGACAATTACGTAGAACAAGATCTGAGCTTGAAGGATTTTACATTTTAAAATGGATGACGAGTCTGTTTTCCGTGCTGTGGTCCCACGTTTGATTCCCAGTGTAGGTAACTGTTAGCTGTACATAGCGTTTCACATAGATTAGGTGCTGAAAAGGTTCGTTAACCTTCAATGAACCAATCAATTAATAGTCTTAAATAAAAGAAAAATTAAAATTTTGAAATATTACTTCCATCCTATAAGTAGCTATTAAATGAAAGCATTCTTTTGAAATGTGAGATATTCTCTGCAGTATGAAACAATGCAATGATAGAACCATTACGGTAGCTGAACAGCGGCTGCCCGAAAAGCATCGTGACGGTTGAATATAAGACTTTAAAAGATAGAACAACATTTTACGAGCGTAAGTGAAATCTTGCCACTTTCTTTTATTGTTATTTTTTAAATGATTGTTTACAGGATTAAAGTCAATGTTACGACTGCATTTTTAACATACAATAAATTATCATCTTTATAAATCTCTATAAACGTACTTTTAGTCATAAAGTCTTCAAATTGATAATAGGAATGAGGATTTAAAATGCTCTTTTATTTATATGAAAAGTGAAAAGAAACTATCTCGTTATAAAAACCACAGATCATTTAGATGTCAGCATCATTTGATCAACCGTTCAGCAACGAAGCGAAACAGCAAAATCATGGCTTCTGGAAAGCTATTACTTGTTTTCTCTGTTATTCTGTTAAGTGGCGCAGCAAAAGCAGCGGAAATCATTCAAGATGAAGTCGTGCAGCCTACAGATCAATCGAATGAAACTCCAATAATACGGTGTCTACAAGAAGCTGATCTGCAATGTATTAAATTGAGAGCGTTAGTAAACGTTTACAAGCTGGCTAAGAGGAGATCTGTGCAGTTAGTGGACGGTGTAACTTTGGAATATACCGGTGATAGCATCACAGCAGCTTCCAGGGTGAGGGCTCTTGCGGATCAAAGCTTCAGCAGATTTGTTGACTATATTCCCCAGTTTTTGAGTGGACTGTCTCTTAAATTGAACGTGTTTCCTGGAGGAAATCTTGTAGTGTCCAGAAGTCAAAAGAAGAACGGACTTGTAGATTTCTCAGTTGAAGCTGGAAACGCTATTGAAGGCCGTAAGTATAGGTCATTGTTTCTAGTTAATTTGTTTTACAATAGATTTAAGATTTGTTTAATTGAACCTAACAACAGTAGTAAAATAATAGATATGAATGACAAGTCCTACGACCAGGTCGGTATCCAGGGTGAGTCTAGGGAGGGCCGACCCCCCGCCCTAAATTTTTGCTGCCTCCCCTAAAATTTTCACGGTCGGCTTGCAAATGTACTATAATATGGTTAGATCGGGCCTTCCTAACTTCAGCCGCCTCCCCTACATTTTTGGGCTGGCTACCGGCCTGCCTACGACTAAAGGCTAAAGGAGACAGATAGGTAATATCGGTGAATGATTGTGAAAACAGAAGTTACAAGATTTCCGTGGGTTTCCTTGAGATAATGCCGTTTCCTTCCGCATTCTTAATCCAGCAATTATTTTATTATCGTTCACGTGCATTAGTCACTCGATTCCTTCAGCCTAAAGGGCATAACCAGAGGACATTCCATTATCGGTAGCAATTTGATTCCAATATTATACACTTTCGAATACACTATAGCTAGGTAACGTGCTTGCGTTTCGTGCTGAACATGTTTCCTAGTGATAATATGTTATTCACTACCTTAGCAGCATCCCGAAGAGATATGAACTAAACGAAGTCACACAAACTAGTGATACTGGAGAGATTTTTCTTCTAATAACATTTGTAAACACGATACCTATTTTCCACGCAATTTTTTTTCGGGAAATACGTTAATTAAGGTATGAAAATAAATAAAGCATTTAATTCAAAACGCTTGTTTAGCGAAAAGTATCATATTTTGTTTAGCGTGAAATCGGGATAATATTTCTGAAACTTTGAGATGAATAGTACGAAAAACAAATAGCAATTATTGGCAGTTTAATTTGCGTGAAAGTTGGGCTACAAAAATAAGATATAGGGCCGCGGTGGCTCAGTGGTAGAGCGTTCACCTCTGGTGCTTGGGGTCCCGGGTTCGATCCCAGCCCCAGCCAAGTGAACTTTGTGGTGGACAAACACCGTGTGCGTGGGTTTTCTCGGGGTTCTCCCGTTTCCTCCCACTTTCTTCATTCCACCATTTCATTCATTTCTCATACTCACCGTCTCCTTTAGCCTAACCGGCATAACTGTGGGACGTAAAACTTAGAGAGAGAGAGATTTCAAAATAAGATATAAAGAGCCGAAGTAATCTGGCATATCAATTTCCTTCTAAACTTAATTCTTGAGTGATATTTATTCTTTAACAGCATTTGGACATTTCTTTTCGTTTAATATTTTTTAACATTATATTTTGGATTTATTTATTAACCAGTATTACAGAATTACGCGCGGTAGTAAAACGAATTCTAAAACTTCCACTCTTTATTGACTCTTATCATTGCTTTAGCTCTGACTAATTAAGTACGGTAAGTATTTCAGGTATTTGCTTAAGTCCCTTTAAGCTATGTTCAAAAGAGAATACATTTTCAGTCACTAGAGTTTGAGATGAAAGATACAATTACATGATGTTCAGTTTCATGGTATCCCTAATTCTAACATCAAGTAACATTTCCAATGCTGCAATGCAAGTCTAATGCAAGCTCAGGAGCGCTTTAAAAAGGCTTTTTCGTGCTATATTTTTTATCAACCTTCATAAGAATTATTATGGTATATAAATGTAATAATTTATGTTTATGAGTTTTCTTTGATTTTCTTTACCACCACCATAGAGCAGTTATCGTATTTTTTTATTTTTTTAAATATTAATGCTTTTGATAAAACACGCGTAACCGATGCTTTAAATTAAGTTTGTTAGCAATTTACCTTACAAATATTGTTTGAAAAAATTACGATGTAGATCAATATGTAAAATCTTAAAAAAAAAAATAAATAAATGAAATGAAACCTTTGTTTTACGTCCAACGGTTATGCCGTGTAGGCTAAAAGAGACTGTGATGATCAGAAATGAATGAAATGGTGGAATGAAGAAAGTGGAAGAAATCGAAAAAAAAAGGAAAAAAACACACACGTACAAGAAGATGTTTGTCCGCATCGGGACTAGGACGGAAAAGAAAGGATTCTCTTCGTACCGTAATCTTAATTATAGCTTGAAGCTAAAGGAGAGGTTAAATAATAATAATAATAATAATAATAATAATAATAATAATAATAATAATAATAATAACGTTTGAAATGTTTATTGGGAACAAACAGCTTTACAGCCACAAAGTGCCCCCCAAAAAGATTTATACAAATATAGAGCGCATGCATATAGACACAGCATACAAGTGAAAGCATAGAAAAAAAAATTGCAATAGCTATTACAAATGAAAATACAATGAAAGTCATAAAGAAAAGTATATAAGCATAATTATCATCTCAAGTAACATCTCAAATAAAATACACTCATTCATAAGACTAAAAATGATAATATAATGAAATGAGTATACAAAAGGGTAAAGAAATAATAATAATAATAATAATAATAATAATAATAATAATAATAATAATAAGAATCGAGGATTGACAGAGGTGAAAACCTAGTCTACTAATGACATCACTAGCAAACAAATCATTACATTGAGTACGGGTTAGTAAACCAGAATTTGAATCTGAATTCGTTTCTCCGACAGCTCCTTTCATTTTCGAAATATGGTTCGAAGCTCCCCCCAAAAACGATATCCTATTGACACCAGTGACAGAGAAGTCTGGCATTGAGGTTATTTGGGAAACTTCAGGGTGCGATTCCGAATCTAGTGTCAGTTTTTCGGTAGCTGTTTTTTTTTATTATTCTAAAGTTATAGCTATTACATCAAGGACAGCGTAACGGAGTGACAAAAGTAGAATTTATCTACGAAGTCTTTAAAAAACGTAAGCAAATGCATTATTTTAACTTGATAGGTAAGTGTTCTTTCCCTTCGTCTATAATGTTCTTTATTTACAGTAAACAAATAAATGGTTGTCTTTCAATATATACTAGAAAATGAGACCATACTAGAATATTTCGAATGAATGTCTTTATTTATTTATTTATTTATTTTTCAGGTGGCCATGAAAAGCGTAAAGTAATGATGTCTATGATGATGTTCGGGGGGCTTTACAGTACATTGTTCGTTCTGGGATTGGCAGCTGTCAAATTCATCGCGTTTAAAGGATTGATTGTTGGAGCTATAGCCCTTGTTGTCTCCGTAATCAACGGACTCTCAAAGTTGGCGAAGAGCAACCCTGGATACGGCTATAACAGAGTTGACCCCTATTACCCTGGCCTAGAAAAGAGCTTTGCTGAAAATTTAATACTTAATTCCATTGAGAATGACAAACAGCATTACGAAGAATCATAAATACAGTTTTTTGCCTTCTATTAGCGTGTTAATGGTATAACTTAAACATGTTTCGGTTCAATGATGTTGTTAAGTTGATTTCAGACTTTTCTCACGACTATGAAATAATATTTATAATTCTATGTTACACTGCATTTGTTGTTCTTGTTTTTGTTTTTGTTGATGTTGTGCAAACAAAGACGCTTTCGAAGTTCCTACTGTCATCGTAAGATGTATACTAAAGGTTAGGCATTAAATTTTGCTCAGCATATCTCTAGTCACTCTTTGATGTAGTCACAAATGTTCAATTTTAGATTGAGGTGAAGTTATAGGAGACCACGTTACAGTGAAAGTAATTGTGTCTACATGAATACTGTACTGGAGCTAAGTTTGACAGACAAACCAAAGAAAATAATTTAATGAGATGAAGAAGATATGATATATGAATCAAGGCAATTAAATTGTTTTCCTTTGCAAACATGACTATTGATTTATTAACCCTTTCACTCCCAGTGGGACAAATATAGCTCACAAACTTTGCAAACGTTAACATAGGGATTTATTTTCGTATTACTTCTACTATAACATAGCACATAAATTCCCTTGTATTCTTTATATTCTTTGTGTCTAAGTTGTGTCTAGTTTGTACTGAAGATAGCGCGAACTACAAATATTATATATTCATTACTCGCTTACTCCTTTTCAGAAGTTCAGGAAAAAAATGCTAATGGAAGCGATAAAGAAAACTCCATCTCTTACTGATTATTTTGTAGCTCACATATTCATGCTTAGTAGGACTGAGCGTTTTCAATAACAGAAAGGTTACTTTAGGGGGAAAATGTGAATTTCTAAGAAAGACATTCCGTTTTTTCTCCTTTCTCATTTGGTCCTACCTTCAGATTGTTGATTGTACCCCTATGCAGCACAATTACTGCAAGAGTTGTAGACCTATGACTCATGGGCAGCTTGACTCCATGAAAGTGCTTTATACTCTAGATATTTGAAGGGCTCCATACCAATTGATCGGAAATGGGAAGGGACTTTGTTTATTCTACTGTTTATTAAAAATATTTATTTTGTACTCTTTATTACAAAATAAATACAAATATTATTTAAAAAGTAGTTAACAAGGAACACAGACAGCACAATAAGTCATCTATTGCTGTTGAGTTCATTTTTCTAGCCGCTGCCATAACCTATATTTTTGAGTAATTCAAATTCTGGTCACACTGTAATTTCTATGAATGGCAACATTGAAAATTCTTCTGATTCGTATTTTCGGGCGTAGAATAACATTGTCTATTATTGTAGTACGTTAACTACATTTCATTATCTCTTTTCACTTACGAAAACCTGGCAAAAGAAAAATTGTTATCTTTTGAAAAATGTTTAGTAGTCTGCCCCCTTAAGGCAGGGGCGGATCCAGGGGAAGGCGATTGGGGCGATCGCACACCCCAGAAAAAGGAACCTTTATTATTTTATATGTATAAATAGAGCCCATCCCAGAGTTTGGAGCTCTTAAAAGTAGCAGTATTGCAACTCACCGCCCCCCCCCCCCCCCCAGAAGTCAGTCCTGGGTCCGCCCCTGCTTTAAGGCGTATTGATAAGCTACGTACAACTCTCCTGTCGTTTCTCTCCATTTTAATTTTGTTCGTTTTTCATAAATCAACATTTCATTTATAAATCTATAATGTGGTGTAAGACATTTTTCATGAAAGTCCGTCAGATGTAGTTTATTCTTGGACCAGTTCTTTACAGGCAGACTATTTACTTTTTTTTTTTTTTTTTCAGAAAGTGTGCTCTTCTCTAACAGCCCTATAAGAATGCTATGCTTTCTCATGAAATAAAATCCACAACAGGTAGTTTGCCATTGTAGGCCATTTTCTTTTCAGATAGTGTTCCTTTGCAGACATATCTATTATAATTTTGTTGCTATTTAGTCAACAAATATAACGTAATGACAGGATTGAATTTTAAAAACAATGAAAGCGAAAAAGTTAGGGTGGTGGTCCATACCTTTCAGTTACAGTTTAAAACAAGGGCGCCGATCCTGGGGGACCGGGGAACTTCCCCCCTAAAAGCTCATGTGGGCCTCCCTATTGTATTTATGAATATACAATATTTGGTATAATTTGAATGCAATTTGTCTTAAAATTCTCCAGATTTTCGATCCATATTTCTTCAAACTTTCTTTCATTTGTTTCAAGAAATCATTTAAATTTATGACTAATTGGTAAGAGTTCACTAATATTCCTTTTGAGAGAATTTTTATAGAGAGCCCATGTACGGATACATTTGAAAATAGTTCCGTAAGTTTTAGGGTCCTCAAATTATCTAAGTATGGGCACTTTCTTACCTTTGGCATAATCAATAACAGCCCCGCAGCCAAGGGGGTCAAGAGTGTTCTGAACTTTAATTTTCTGTTTCTCTCAGACCATCAAGGGTCATTTTGTGCTGTGTTAATAAATAACTACCCCAGATGGGGCTTAATAAACCGAGCGAAGTAGCTCAAGTCGTAGAGCGTTGGCTTCGCATTCGGGAGGCCATGGGTTCGATTCCCGCTGCTGACCATCCTGACTGAGGTTTTCCAGGGTTTCCCTCAGTCCTACCAGTCAAATGCCGAGATGGTACCTACTAAACAGGCCCTGACCGATATCTTCCCAAATCCTTTGCATTGTTATTGTTGTTATTAGATATCCAGTATAAAATGGCCCTTGACCTCCATCTGGTGATTGCTAAATAAATAAATTCATTGATCACCGCACTAAACTTTTTCTTGCTTTCTTAAACTAAATCATGCTATGCTGAAGCGTTTATTTATGGGAATTATAGGCAAAATTAGGTTTCCGCAAAACTTCGAGGAAAAGTCATACCGAACAATTAATTACCTCTTGTGAACTTTTCAGCAGAAATGATTAATATCTTATTGTGAGGTTCAGGTTATTCATAAAATATTTATTTATGAAATATGAACAAAAGTCATTTTTCAGAAAATCGTCCGGAAAATAATCACCACCAAAAATAAACTATAATGATGACCACAAAAGTCTTTGTCTTTAGTTCTGATTTTGGTCTCGCATGCAAGACAGAGATCAAAACCAAACCCAAGGATCCCGAAAACAAGACGAAGAGGGAGAACTAGGAGTGCAAGACCAAGACCAAACCAGCACGAGTCTTGCACACGTACTACTGTAACTGAATATTTGTTTAGAAGTTGAAGAGAAAGGGAAAATTTATTATATCCTTCACTTGAATTTCATGATTTCAGTAACTGTAAATTATAAGAGTGTGTGAAGAAATTATGTTTTGTTTAAGAGGACGCAAGAACATTTACAGGGTCAACCCACAGCAGACATAAGAGGACCCCTGAAGAATAATATGTCTGCAGTGTAGTGCTTTTCGTAGCATCAGAATTTTATAATTTTCCCATTATCGGAATAAATTACTTTCTACGAATTTTTCTGGATCTTTCCATTTCAACGTTCAAATCACGTCAGTAAATACTCATACTCAATTAGCAACAAGAAAGAAGAAGTGAGTTGATTTAAATTTAACGTCCCTTTCAGCAGCGAGATTATAGGAGACGTCGCCTACTGATTAACGTGGAATCCAAACCACATGAGCTCCCGCCGGGAATCGAACCAAAAGCGCTCAGGCTTAGCCACGGGGGAGTTCGAAAGAAGTGAACTCTACCTACTGAATTTTGCTGCTGTTATATTATGGTAACACCAAAATAATGCAGAAAGTTACTTGAGATTCTCCTCCCAACACTCCTTTCTATCCAACAAGACGACGTAACGACAAGAGCAGCGACTTGACGAAACAAATCTAGCAGCTTATAAGTAAAGTTCTGCAGTTCTATCCAAATACTTTATAAATTCCATATTTGGTACGTTGCTTTTTCTTTTTTTTTTCTTTCTTTTTTTTTTTTTTTACAAGAAATCGTGAATAAATGCCACTTATTATATCATTGGCCATATTTAATATTTTATAGTTGCTAAGTTTTATTTCCTTTTGTACCAAAAGGCTTAGTCATATTGTTCACAATTATCGTCGATTTGCTTTGATTTCAGTTTAGCGTACTTTTCAACAGCGAGGCTATAGAGACATGGAGCTCAGATTAACGTGAAATCCGAGCCACATGAGCTATCATCGGGTTTCGAATCTGGGTCTATCACTTCAAAGTTCCGTACACTAACCGTTTAGCAACGACAGACCTCTATACAGTTAGTGTCGAAAATATATTACTAGTAAGGGATGATATTTAATGCTCTTCCACCGTGAGGAATGAATCATGATTGACCAACCAAACATATGGAAAACATAGTCTGCACCAAATATACATACTGCTATAAATTCCAATATTGTCACTTGCATGAAATATGTGTATCTTTTTCACATTGGTAGATATTGAACGAATATTTTACGCCTCAAATGCATCTTAGCGGAGAGATGATATAACTTACAGTAAGTTATACGAGTAATTCAAGCATAACAGGATCTATACCAGTGGTAGGTCAATTTATAACGTTCGGTGCCTCACAAAAATATCACACTTCCGAGCAATTTTCATCTCTCTCCGAAGTGTCGATTAGCTAAACGTGAAAGAGTTATGTACTTTCTGAATGTTTGATCTTTTCTGCGTGGGTTTTGTTTCATATGGCTAGGATTATTAGATTCTGAGTTACAATATATTTGAAAGTAAGTTTATGAAATACGCACTTTTTCTGAAAATTATACTATATCTCCAGTACCAATGGTTTTGCCTTTCCAGAATGGGCTTGGTAACAAAAGGTTAAGAAAATATTTTGAAAGTTAATATTCACGATTAATTTTAGGTATTTTGTGATAGCCTGCTGAATGAATCCAGTTTTGAGTAGGGCTACTACTTAGGTCCAGTCATCTAATAACTGAACTGGTGCTTATACGCAAAGTAACATGCTCATAGGCAACCATACATTCTTTAGTGTACCTACAGTTGCATAGCATCACAGGGGTTACAATAATGTTTCGGAACACTTTCATAGGACACTAGGAAATATTCCCATGTGTTACTTGCGGCAATATTTTACATTCTTCTTCTGCGCCTTTTATATAGAAATCATTTAAACTACAAATCTTGTAAATAATTTAAACACCTCATATTGGCACTTTAGGAAGAACTCCCGCCACTTTTTGTTAAATTATTGATCAAACATGAGCTCCATCGTGGCTATATCGTTAGGATATATATCGTACACGCCTTGGGCTCGAAACATTCGATTTTGCTTCCGGGAGGAACCTCGTGTGGTTCGGATGGCACGTTATTTTGGTCCAATCATTTAAATTAAAACAAACCTAAATAAAATATCTAAAAACGCTGAAACGTTTGTTTAATCGTTTGAAGTGCTAAATTCGAACACTAACTTTCATGTGTCTAACCTTAAAGGATCCCGAGATATGCACATCCTGTTATGATAGTCACAAACACCACTTCTGTTTCCTCCTCTTTCTTTTCCCTTTTAAGAAAAGTATTTAAACAAGTCTCTGATACATGTATGTAGTTACATAAAATAAAAATTCCAACTATCAAATTTCATGTTTTTAATATCAAGAGGTTCTAAGATACGGTCATCTTACTATAATATTGAGATCTTATTATAATAATCGAGGGAGCGCATGGTGGCTCAATGGTAGAGCGATTACCTCTGGCGACTGAGGTCCCTGGTTCGATCCCCGGTCAAGTAAGCTTGTAGTGGAGAACATCGTGTCCTTAGATTTTCTCGGGATCCCACTTTCTCCCACTTTCTCATTCCACCAATTGGTCCATTATCATTCTATTGTTTTAATTATCTTAATACATTATAATAATTATAATTCAATCCTGTTTTTCCTGCTCACTTCATTTTCTTCTCTTCTTGGAGATACTGAGAAACGGACATCTTATTATAGAATCTAATAATTATTGTCCTTGTCAATTTTGTTTTCCACCCCTTTTCTTCCCTTCTAGGTTAAGTATTAAAAAAAAAAAAAAAAGCTTAAACACGTGTCTTATTATTTTGATTGGGAAGTTCAAATGCAGAGTGCCATTCTTCTAACCTTCAGAAATTTCGAGATATGGGCTTTCTAATGCAATGCTTTTAATCCCTATTCTCTCTTTCTCTGTTAAATCTTCCAAAATTATTCTTAGTGGTACATTACGTTATAAATCTTGTGTGTAGTCCAAATTGGAAGTTTCTAACTTAAACGGTTGAGCAGGTCGTTGATCAATGAGTCACTCATTCACGACCTCCTCTTTTAAAGAGACTAGCAGATGTCCGATGTCCTGCCGTGGACCTTGTTTTGGGTTCTTCCATCTGTACTTTTCATACGAAACTCCTGTGAACTCGATAACCTTCAATAAACCCGTATGGGCATATGTTTCTTCTTAGTTTCCAGGAACAACACAAAAAATATGAAATACGTATTTAATTATTTTAAAAGAAGGTTTCAAACACTAAATTTCATTTAAAAATGAAATGAGATCTTTGAGTTTTACGTCGCATAGTTATGATGGATAGGCTAAAGGAGACGGTGTTGATGAGATATGAATGAAATGGTGTAATGAAGAAAGGAGGAGGAAACGGGAGAACTCCGAGAAAATCCACGCACACGGTGTTTGTCCACCGCAAAGTTCACTTGGTAAGAGCTGGGATTGAACCAGGGACCTTATGCATCAGAGGTGAACGCCCTTCCACAGAGCCATCGCGGCCCCCTTCAAATTTCATGCCTCCAATCCTAATAATTATTGAGATATGGATATCTTATTGTAACAAGTGCAACCCCCATATCTGTTTCTTTCCACGTCTTTTCTTCCCTTTTACGAATAATAATAAAAGCCGCTAAACATGTTTTAATTTTTTTTTTAAATTAAAAGTTCACATATAAAATTTCGTGTATCTGACGTAAAGGAATTCAGAGATATGGTCATCTGATTATTATAATAATTATAATCCTCGATTCCTTTTTCCTTGTTCCCCTCTCCTTCTTATCTTCGTTCAATTTCGAAAAACGCTGATGCACGTATCTTAGGTAGCCTTGAAACTAGCATCCTGTGAGGCACTCCCATGAACTGCAGCTGCTAGCTTTACATTGTCTTAAATGTACGCCTTCACATATGCGCTTCGGTGCAATTGAGCTGCGGTTCTGAGCTGCTATGAAGATCAAACCGCCAGTAGCTGGCTCGAACGGGCTACTGGTGGGGAAGAAAATAACACGCAGTTTCATGAGAGCCCTTCATACGTGAGAGTGAACTCAATTGGAATGAAGAAAAGTGTACATATATTTGAGTTGAAAATGTTCTCATCTTGGTGTTCGTCTGATGAAATGACAAAAAAAAAAAAAAAAAAAAAGAAATCTTTAAGTTTAACGTCCCATGGTTATGCCGGTTAGGCTAAAGGAGACGGTGATAATAAGAAATGAGTTAAATAATCGATTGAAGAAAGTGGGAGGAAACGGGAGAACCCCGAGAAAACCCACGAGCACGGTGTTTGTGCACCAAAAAGTCCACACGGCGCGAGCTGGGATCGAACCAGGGATCCCAAGCACCGGAGGTGAACACTCTACCACTGAGCTGATGAAATGACAGTTCGTCAAACGAACATATAGATATCTTGTAGTAAAGTAAAACATTTTTTTTCATCTTCTTTCAGTTTAGGATTAAAATGAACATTCTTCCAGTCTTGATCGATTTATAGGATGAATCCACATTGTTCAATACCGTTTTTTTCTTGCAATTTATTGCCAAGATCAAAGCTAGAGCTTCTTCTGGCTCTAGTATGGCTGCCACTTTAGTATCACGATCTCTTGAGCGGCTCAGAAATATTCCATGCCTTCACATTACAGGTTCACATGAGCAGCTAACAAGATCCTAATGTGAAGGCGACCTTATTATTTTAAGTGAGAAATCCATACGACAAATTTCATGTCTATAACTTTCATTGATAAGGAGATTTGGACATTTTAATATAATAATTGCCACCGATATTCCACCCTTATCCCGTTATATTAACAAAAGTCTTTCCGTCGTGGTGTTATACGTTGTAAATCTTTTACATTGTAAACACATCTAGTTTCCTAATCTTTTACATTGTAAACACATCTAGTTTCCTGGGCGTTGATCAGATCACTCACTCATTCAGCTCACTTGATTCACTCTCTTGGGTCTTTTTTTCTAGAAAACTTATAGGTGTACTCTCTCTGTTGTTTATAACATTTCGAACCAGTGTTTTACGTGTGTGAAGTCGGTTACAATTTTATTTTAAAAGAAAATAGTTTTATGTTGTGGTAAATTGTGGCTTTAGCTCTTCTAACTCGTTCAGGAATCAAGTGTTCGTGTTTGAGTTAAAACGAGTGACGACACCTGATTGTTGTGACTACCCAGCAAAAATATTTCGTACTAACCTACGCAGAAAAAATGTACTAGATCTGGGGAAGAAAGTACTAAAATTTTGTCTGCTCCCGTTTCTCCCTAATTGTAACTCTTTACGATATTAATATCTTATTAGAAGGTTTGCGGCAGCTCCCCCTTCCCTGTGGGTGGGGAGTGACCCCCCACATTCTTGAGAGAACTCCAAATTGTTACTGTCAAAATTCTATACAAGCCGTGCAAACCACTTACACCCTCCCACCTATTATTACCAAACTAAAAATCCTGGCAGAACTCCTGCTTAATTGTATTAGAACTCACTGTAAAACTACTAAAGTAACACAAGTATGACAAATATAGAGGATGTCGGGAGAAAACAAGCAATATTATAAAATTGGCATATTTAGATATTATCGAGTTTTAATTCCTTAACAGTTTGCTGTTTAATCCCTTCCACTATGATTTGTTTTCTGAATTTTCTGCCCCTATCTACCATTTATTTTTCTTTGTAATTTTTTTTCAATGGAAATTATATAACTTTCAAAACATCAATATAGTAACACTACGTGATGCTACAATAGTTTAAACTTTAAGGTGGATCACCACCCGGAAGTCAATACATATTTTAACTCATTCCCTTAACTACTGCGCAATGAAACATTACATATTATAAATATTGTACTATAAGATAAAGTCATGTTTCAGCTACAACACAAGACACTGATTAATTTGGTAGTGTCTTCTGATATCAAAAAAGGTAACAAATAAAATAAAATAAAATATTTGATTCGTTTTACAATGAGCACACAAGATGGCACTTGCTGTTAGATCTTACTAGAAGTGCTCAGTTTTATGAAATGTTTATTTGAAAGTGTAAATTACTTAAAGTAACGATCTTGTTACGAAATAGGTATATTGTTTGACCGTTTTTCGTTTTATGTTTCACATTTTATTTAAATATTAATTTACATTTAAGGAAATGGTTTTTGAGAAGAAACTTGCGCAGAACGCCATAATGCGTTGTTGCCAAATTTGTACGTTTAATTCCTGGATTCTAGCGTTCCAGTTCGAGAAGTGGAACTTAGCTATGAATTGAATAAGGGTCGAAAACTAATTTCTCCAGTAAGTATCCAAGCAGAATTTCACGATTACTTCCTTTATTACCTGACACCAGAAAGCACTCGACACTACCTGACAATGCTGCACTATTCAAGCAGTGTTTAGCATAGCATCGAGAACATCTAGTTATCCACCTTAAACTTTATGACGAGTGTAGCTCGTCATTGTGCGATTTGGCATGACGTGCTAGACTCATTACAGTGTAAGGGGTTTTAAACGGACCACCAAATATCTAATATTGTTTATTGTGGTCATTTATTTGTTTCAACTTTTCGTTCTTTGACACCTGTGCTTCCTATTTTTCCCAATAGAATGAACTATAAGTTGTCAGAATTCCTTCTCATTGGAGGAGGCGACCGGACGGAACCTTGTTTTTTCAGAAAAAGTTACTAGAAACACTGAAATTTCCATACATTGCCTAATTTTCATGAGATAACTTTTTCTCTCCCAAACGTATTTATGAGAAAAGAACTAGATTTCTTGGTGAACGTAGTAGAACACTAAAACATTGTAAAAGGTACTACTTGTACGACTAAAGTACTACCGGTGGTCACGATGGAATAGTTCAAAATGAATACAGTTTTTTTCATAGCGGAATGCAAGAACATATTACACTATAACAAGTCAATTGCTGTACGAAAGAAATCCAACACTGCTGTAACGATCCGGCTCTGGTTGTTAGTATTCATACATATCTTTACTTTAGTTTATAGTAACAATGCCCCAGAATCTTCCGATTCAAAGGAATAATGCAATTCACCACAAAAATGTTAAATGTTATATTTTTCTTTGTTTAAATAGATATAATTCAGGTGCTCGTTTGAATGTCAGTTTCTGCAATTTCGTAGCCAAAGTCTCTATTAAAATTTGGTAACGATCGAGACATCTATACTGCAAACTATTAAAAATAGAACAGTGGGTACAGTACGGTAGGGAGACTGGACACTTCAGCTGTTCGGTGATATTTTGCCTTATTTTCAAATAAATTTTTATTGTGACTTGTAACAGTGATACACCATTCTCCTGTAGACGAAAACATATTTAATTAGGATATGCAAGATACTAATAAATATATAGGTTAAAAAAAAATATGTGAAATTTTCAGAATCATCTCAGTTTCAAGCAGGCCCGTATCCAGGGGGGGTCTAGGGGAGCCGGTCACACTAAATGTTTGCTGGTTCCCTAAATGTTTTACAGTAGGCTTGCAAAAGAACTATAATATGGTGATGAACTATCATATGGTTGGATCGGGCCCCCCGTAACTTCGGTTCTGGCTAAGGGTCTGGTTTCAAGGGTAATTTTATACATCAGGTGCGCACCCACAAGGAAAGTAGCGGATCTAGAAGATTAAAATGGAGGGGGGAGGCAGCCAGAACCCAAATTATGATAGGTACATCATGAATTTATTATAAATTTTAAAAAAATGTATAATTAATAATTTAAATTATCTTTGTTACTCTAAAATGACAGGTCCTAAGCCCTCCTTTCGCGGGCTAGATCGTCTACTGCACCAGGGAAGTCCACGGATCTGAACCATTAAATTTGGTAAATCAATATACATTTGTACATTTTCTTAATGAAACTATACATGTCTATTAAAAATGTAAGGAAAAAAATCGATCAAAAGATTGCGATTTTGGAAAATAATTAGTTTTTGGATCAGGGCCGAAAAATTATTCAATAGACCCTAAATCGAGTTTTCATACTTTCTACGGAATAAGCACATCATACTGAGTTAAGTGATAGTTTGTGAGAACTACACTGTACGTAGTTCTCCAGATATAAGGCCTACAAGAATTTTTTTGGTTGAAATACATTGGACCTTTTGATCCAACAAAGAAATGAATGGTAGCATAAAGATTTGATTTTCAGTTTCATCTTTGCCTTTTTGTTATAAAAACAATCTAATTCTGTCATTAAGAATTAGGTATTGTCTTTTCGGGTGTAGAATAACACTTGTTCAATACTACATAGACATTTTGAAGTCCATAAAAAGTAAGTTTGGACCCTTTCCGACAAAGATTTTGGGGTATGTGCCTGCCGTATAGTGCTGCCACAGTAGATCATTGGCGTAATTTCAGATTATGACAATCTGAGTGTGAGATTGTCCACCGACATATTGAGTTTTACTGTTCCACTGTCTTTCACAAACGACGTCCCTTTCTGTGGGCAAATTATAATATACCAGCTAAATGAAGCTTTAATACTTAAATAATACAAATTGTGTTAAAGTAGCCTTGCTATAGCAAAGCAAATAGAAAATAGGACCACCCTAGTAAACTTTCTCTCCCGTATACCTTATTTTTCTAAACTAAATAAAGTTGTGCTGCAGTCATTAATGGAATATTTTATTGAGAAATGCAAGCACAATTATAAAATACCTTCGGAAAACTTCACGGAAAGAAAACTCATCCTCAAAAGTAAACAATCCCCTGCTGATTTTTCATAAGAAATAACTTATGCCGTGTGTTACAGTTATTAATAAAATTGTTTATTAAGTAATAACAAAATTATATGAATGGTATTTGACAACATCTCCAAAAAAAAATTCGGCCCAAGACTAAAACTGCTCCTTGTGGGTATTCTCATGGAAGTGATGTATATATCATTATAACACTAATAATGAAATATTTATTTTTGTAATATGAAGAAAATCGCCTTAGTAGTTTTTTGAGAAAACCATCCTAAAATAATTCACACTAAGGAATAAACTACCTCTCGTACAGTTTTTCAGGTCAAATGAGTTATACCACATGCGAGGTTATTAATTAAATATTAATATCTGAAATATAAATAGAATCGCATGGATCTCTTTTTATTTAAAAAAAGTCGTCCCATAGAAACTCACCTTCAAGAATAAACTACCCCATGTACGTACATGTTTTCAAGGCCAATTAATTATACCATATTATCAATGTACTGGTATTAATGAAATATGAGCAAAATCGTGTGAGTGGCTTGTGAGAAAATTGTCTGAGAAAACTCACCTACAAGAATAAACTACCCCTCTTAGATCTCTTAAGAACAAGTGAGTTATATCATATTGTTAAGTTATTAATATGAAATATGAACATACTCACCTGAGACGTTTTTTGAAAAAATCGTCCGAAAGAAAACTCACCCCAAGAATAAAATACCCCTTCTCGATTTCTCTCAGAAATGTCTTATACCATATGATGGGGTTCTTTTTGAAAAATTAGATTAAAAAATTTAAACAAAATCGTTAGAGGTATTTTGAGAACATATCATTTTTTCTTCATTTTTGCCCTTAAGTAAACTATCCTTATTTTTAGAGATAGAAAGAAAAACCAAAAATAAATAAATAAGTAAATAAATAACCCTAGGGGATTACAGAAACCTTAAGTTTAAAATGTAGTTGAGATACGTTGAACGGTATGGCTTCTAGGTGCTTAGTGTACATAAAGATGAACAGGAAAATGAACAGACGAATGTAAGTAGAGACCGATATATGTCGAAAAATATTTTTTTCGGTAAGTTCATTGAAGTCTCAAATTCAATTTTTATGACCACCTCGACTTTCATATCTAGAAAGTTAAAAAAAAAAGAAAAAAAAAATATATTTCTGTTTCAACACATGAAAGACTTTGTACTAGGTAGCATAGAAAACCATATTAAAAAGTACAGTTGCAGATTTTCAGTTTATTTCAAAAGAACATAAAATATGAAATGAAATATTTAAGCTTAACGTCCCTTTTTAACGGCTAAGTAAAGGACCACGGTGGCTCAGTGGTAGAGCGTTCACCTCTGATGCATGGGGTAATGGGTTCGATCCCAGCTTGCGCCAAGTAAACTTTGTGGTGAATAAACACTGTGTGCGTGAGTTTACTCCTCTCGCTTCCTCCCACTTTCTTCATTCCATTCATTTCTCATTATCACCGTCTCTTTTAGTCTAACCGGTATAAACGTGGGACGTAAAACTTTGAGTTTTCATTTCATTTTATGGTTAAGGGAGACCATGATTAAAGGCAAGTAAACGATGATGGGAGAATAGGTGGAATGAGAAAGTGTGAGGAAGCAAGAGTACACGAGAAAACCCACGGGCACAATGTTGCCCACTACAAACTTACTGGGTCGGGGATCGAACGAGGGACCCCCACGAACCAGAGGCTTAGCGCTCTATCACTGGGCCACATTGTTCCCTCAAAATAACATAGTCTACTCTCTTTTCTATTACGAGAAAAATAATAATGCTTAACACTCCCTCACGAAAATGAAGTAATGAATCTAATTGTAACATTGTTCCTATAATTATTGGGTTCCTTCTTAAGAAAACAGAATTATGAACCGTTCTTCTTCGACTACGGTAACCACCGATCCAACCCACAAATTCGCGCTAAAATTTGTGGGCTGCATATCCATGCATATATGTGAAATGCGATATACCATGTTATGTAAATATTTTGTTTACACTTTTACTTATATTTGGCAACACTGCATACATACGTGGACTTCATTAGCTGCTTTTATGTTTGAAAATATCTACATGGATGAAGCTAAAAATTGGTGTATCATTTATACGTTCACCTCATTCCGTTCAAAAGTTAGCCTATACCTGATTCCAACTTGCGATTTAAATGGGATACCCTACAAGGGCGCCCATTAGTGGGGACAAGGTGGGGCGCTTGCCTCATTTAAGAAATTGTACTTCGGAATATTGAAAACTCAATTGAATTTTTAGAATAGTTACAGTAAAATTTGAAACTATATTTGAAATGTCGCTTATACTTGCCCCCCCCCCTTGGAAACCACAACATGAGCGCCCTTGACGCCCTATGTTATTATTCTGTGAAGATTACTAAATACTAGAGAGTCAACTGAAAATCGAACCCTTAATTGGCGATTCTCGGTCTACCTGAGTCTGAGACTAGTTTCCCTCCGAATATTGCAATCGATAGATACAAAATGAATTGAAAAGAATATGAAACTGATAATAGATAATCATCATCATAAGTATTCTGCCTTTATTGGCAGGTCACTTGCCGCAGCTAAGAAGCTTCCATGCTCCACGGTCCTCCGCTAACCTTTTCGTCTCCGCGTATGATCTTTCTGTTTTTATATCATCCATTAATTGCAGTCTCCTTCGTCCCCTCCCTCTCTTTCCCACCACCATACCCTCTAGGACGTCCCTCATGATACAATCTCTTCTTAGGCAATGTCCCAACCAGTTTCTATTCCTCTTCCTAATAATATCTAGAAGTGTTCTTCTCTCACCCACCATTTCTAACACTCTCTCATTCGTTTTCCGCTCGACCCAACTAATTCTTTCCATTCTTTTCCACACCCACATTTCGAAGGCTTCCATTCGCTTTTCGTCACCTTTACGTAATGTCCACGTTTCCGCCCCATACAGTACAACACTCCACACGAAGCATTTTATGAGTCTTTTTCTCAACTCTTTACTCAAGGTCCCACAAAACATACTTTTCTTCCTCCTAAAGGCTTATTTCACCATTCCTATCCTTGCTTTTATTTCACTTTCGCATTTCATGTCTTACTAAGAATACTACCCAGGTATCGAAAACTATTCACTTGTTCTATTTTCTCCCCTCCTACTTTTATATTTGACACAGACCCCTTCGTTCCAATCACCATGGCTTTTGTCTTTCTAACATTTATTTTCATCCCATATTCTTCAAAGCCCTTTCTATTTTTTTCTAACATTTTATTGATTTTCTTTTCAGATTCTGCAAGAAGCGCCATATCGTCTGCAAATCTTATGCATTTAATCGTTCTACCTCCTACCGAAATGCCATCATCATCATGTAGGCTCTTTTTCACTATCTCTTCTAGATAGACATTAAATAGTGTTGGCGAGAGGCAGCATCCTTGTCGAACTCCCCTTCCAATTGCACTCTCTTCCGTCAGTTCTTCCCCTATCCTAACACTTACTTGTTGGCTCATGTATAAGTTTCTTGTGAGTCTTTATAATAGATAAAGAGGTTTTAATTCCATTAGCTTTCATATGAGGTGTACGTAGGTTGTTGTTGAAATACGAAGCAAGGAATCTAAGACCGTCAGAAATATGTTAATATGAAAAGGCGTTTACATCGTGTTGTTTTGTGTGTTAAAAGTCAATTTCGAAGGCTCCATCTCTTTGCAACTTGTCTAAGTATCCACGAATGAAAAGCCTAGAACTTAAGTGTACACTTGAAGAAAGTTATTGATTGAGTGAAGAGGGTCCTTTTGTATGAAGCAGCTCAATGCAACCTAAATACCTTTCACTTTTTTTTGTCTGGAAGCTGTATGTCTAATAGAATAAAATAAATTTTGGGCTTGCCACAGTAATCAGGACTACATTTTGGAAGCAACCCTAACTTTATCCATTCAAAAACTAGCCTTAAATTACTTATATGAATTGACAAAATACAAAATTGAAATATTTAAAATTTAAAATATTTTTGGAGATGTAAAATTTCGGTACACTGGGATATGTGTAGACATGCGATTAACATGCAAATTCATAGTTTGTTTGCTTGTATACACCGCTGTTAAACTTGGTACTGGTTTCAATAATACAACTCAAATTTGAAGTTTTATAGTATCTACATATAAATGCATATTTCAAATATTAAGGCATATTTTTGCTTAAGAGCAAATTCAGCATATTCTGTAGTTTTTGTTTCAGATGTATGCTTACAGCATGGAATAATCCAGTTTCACTTTGTATTATCAATGCATTTACATGTGTATGCAATAACAGCTTTTTTGCATTGGAAGACAGAAGAATGCCTAGTTTATGGACGACAATTAGTGTTAGCAACCGATCAGCAGAGCAAAGACACAACTGTCAAGATAAAAGTAATTTGATAGTGAGAGAGAGACTAATTTTAATAGCGTGATAGAATCAATTGAGAAACAAGGCAAAGAATGCTGCATAGTGAATGCTTAGCTGTAGTTGGTGAAGTTCGGCACGAGCTCCAGTCAGTTTCTGGTAAATTTGGGTGTTCTGTGGAGAAGAAATTGACACGGATGTTCTTACCAGAAACTAAGAACAAAAGCCAATTGAAGTAATCGGAAATAACCTCTAAGAGGTATATTTCAACTTGCCAGAAAAAATATATATAGTAAACTTGCAAGTCTGTATGCAGTCAACAATTATTTTCAACTATAACAATAATGTGGCATCTCATGGGGAAATGAGAGTTAGAATGTTTGCCATTACCCCGGAGTGTTCGGGATTGTCTTATGGTGTGAAGTAAATTATCAAAAATATTTAAATATTTTTTTTTTTATTGAAAAGTAAGTAATAAGTTAATGAAATTGATTTGGGAAATAGATCAAGTCTTGGTAATAAGCATCATTAGCTTTATTAATTAGAATAGTTTGCTATATTTACTATTTGCTATATTTATTAGTTATGTTTGTAATTATAATTTTTATTAAAGATATAAATACTAAATTACGGTATATTTTTAATGTATTTTAATGCCTTTCGCTTCTTTCGTAAAGGAAATTTAAAGTAAACAGTATGTTCGGGATGATCCCGAGCACTGGGGCAGTCCCGAACATAGGTACATTTTAAAAACATATCGCTGATTTGTTGAAAAATGTTACTTTTCCCTCCTCTCTGCAATTTAGTAAACAGGAAAAACTCCAAGTTCTCTACATACAAGAAATCTTAATTTTATCCCTAAAAGCAAAAGAGTTATTTATAATCAAAGCTTAAGTGTTCGCGAATTTCCCTGTCTCCCCTAAATATTGTCTAATAACATCTGTTGATATTGAGAGGTCATTTTCTGGCTACAAATGTCACAATTTTTTTTTTTTTTTTTTAATTTTTAAACAGTAGAAACATGTAGAGAAGTAAGGCACGTATTATTTGTGTAAAGTAAACACCTTCAAAAATACGATTGTGAAGAAATACTAGAGATCGTATCCTGATATCACTGTGTTTATTTTAAACTTAATTTGTGTGTTTTAAAAGATTATAAATAAATAAACTGTTACTATTATAAAGAAAAACATACACTGAAGAAAAGCTCATGAAAGCTAAAGTACACTTTCTATTTTATATTTCACCTACAAAACTTTGTCACAACCTTGTAGCATGTTTGAAAATGTTCTATTTTACTGTATTGATAGTGCATATTAAGTGCATTTTTTCTGAAAAGAAGTTTAGTGAAATAAGCTAACTACAAAATTGTTACATGGTATTTTAAAGGACATACCAAATGGTAGTGAATTATGTGTGTCCGAAAATGAGGGGAAGAGTGAAAGTGGTGATGGAAATGTGTATCTGCTACCTGAACTTTATCGATTATTGTGGATGATTTAGAGGGAGGTAACAGAGGTGAAGATAAACGAAATGAACACTTGTTATGTGTTGGAAGAAATTACAATGCTCAATAGTAATGGTGACAATTATCGGGGAACGATATCCTATATCTAATAGGATTAAACTATCTTTTAAGGACATACAAGAAAACCAAATAATCCACCCGAAACAATTCTACAGCTTTCCCCTTTAGAAAAATTGAAACTTGTGGGTTATCAGACGAATTTATACGCAGAAAATGGGGATGGGGAGGCGGGAACTTTATAATGAGAAACTACATAGTTTATACCGTTTCCCAAACATTGTTAGGGTCATCAAGTCTTGGAGGCCTAGGTGGGCAAGTAATGTAGCCGGGATTGAAGCAAGTAGGAAGACTTTTAAGGTTTTAACTGAAAATCCAATCTTAAAACGTCCATTAGGAAGACCTAGGCGCAGGCAGGAGGACAATATTAAGATGGATCTTGGAGAAGTACGGATACAAAATAGAGACTGCATCCAGCAGTCAAAGGGGAATTTTTGCGAGTCCGGCATTGATCCTCCGAGTTCCATAGGTCATACAGTTAGTTATATGTATGCAGTGTAGGGCAAGGGGTGTTCCACGCTGCTGATGGTGACAAAGAGATTCCCCAACTAGAACGACTACTGGTCATCTGACTGCACTAACAGACATATATATATTTCATTCGTCATGCAGTATAACATACTTATTGCTGAGCACCATTCATTTGAATGACAACTACAAACCACCGAAAAAGCAAGGTGATAGTTATAGTACAAATTAGTGTGATGCTCAACTACTTGTTATCGGTTCGTTTCAGCTCAATTAAATGACTTCTTTGAAACAATATTTTGATGAATCAATGATAAGCGTAAAGTTCAACTTAGGTCATTTAAGAAGCTGTTTCTGCACCAAACGCTTACAGAACAGGTTGCAAGGCCTGGGTGTGTGCCAATCACAACGGTTATATCTACACTGGAAAGTTTGGAGACAGGACTGAAAATAGCTTAGGAGCACGAGTGGTGAAAGACATGACTAAAATTTTCCACGGAAACAACCATGAAGGGTATTTTGATAATTAGGTAATTTTCTTCTTTGCCACTTGCTAGGACATCATGTCCACACGCGTGAAGCTGTTATCAAGAACGTAAGTTTATGGCATGGCGTACAATTTTGTTAATGATAAAATCCATATGCAGACGGAAATTTAGTTTCAGTAGGGTCTATTCCAAAGAAGGAATCACGGCCTTACTCTGGAAGAACAAGAAGGTGATTTTATATCTGTCTCACTTGCATGACAGTTATGACTACGATTTGTCATAACGATTGTCATAAAGAAGAAAAGATTTGTTCTCAGATGTTTCTCAGAGTTGGTGAAAGGTTAAACTCCAATATGGGCTATGTTGGCTAGGCGGAAATACTTAAATCTGTATTCAAAATTCACAGAATGATGGCATCCAATAATATGTTACTTCTTGAACGTAAGTATCGTGATAGCGTTCTTGATATTTCAGAAGAGGAATGATAGCAGCACTATAGCAGTTCCGTCCTGCTGTGATTGCTGGTCTCAACGGGGTCACTAAATCACCCCCGAAACACAGGCATTTGCAATAAGTCAAAATTCTTTCAAGCCATACGTTCGTCTCGAAAAGCAATTTGAAAAAACTGAAATCATGTCAATTACAGGTGCATCAGGCAGATGTACCAGTTACAATTCAATATTTAATTCCAATCGAAGAGAATGGTAACTTGAAAGATGGTGCCTAAAGATTGATAACGGTCATGAATGAATTTTAGGATACAATTGTAATTTGCTTCACTCTTATTGACTGTATTCTGCCAGGTAGGCCTAGTAACTGAGTTCATTTCTTATATATTATGTTGTAAATCAATCATCCTAGTTGCAAAAATTTATATGTTTCTCTTTATCTTTCTAAATATTTACTCTTTTTGAGTTTCAAGGATATTCAGTAAACGTATCCTTCATTCTCATCCATCAGTGAACAGCAATAATTTATTTTGAAGTAAATTTTTCAATGTATAAGTGAATACACACACACACAAACCAACTGCAAGCACTTCAACACAATATGCAACATTCAGTACCAAACCTCGCTCTTAATATCGTTAGTTACAAAGAAATACGATTATTTTCAAGATGAAAAAGTTTCACAAACAACTGTGAAAAGTTATTAGTATAGGATGAGCACAAGAACAGTTCCTGGTTTCAAAAGGACAACTTTAGTACAAAAACATTATTCTGCCCGCATTTTTAATGTTTACATAAACTGAAAAAGCTTTTGGTGATGTTAATCGGAATGACAAACACTTGATAGGCGCGTCACCTATTATGTGGGAAATATCGACACGACATTCAGCTCCAACCACACCATGTGATGCTTTATCGGTGTAATAACGTTGACAACTGTACGTATTAGTCAATGGTTTCTTCATCATTCAGTGTTTAGGTATTGGAGGCACATAGACCATGCCCTTCAGAAACCTCAAAGGTAGAACTCACACAGAGTTAAGTCTGGTGATTGTGAAGGTCTCTTGCGAAACTCCTGATCATAGAGTCCAACTCGTCCTACCCACCGGTTTGATAAGTGTTCTTTAGACAGCTACGTACAGATTGGTGCCCGTGTGGAGATGCTCCATCTTGTTGTAGAATATAGTTATATCCTTCTGCAGCAAGTTGAGGAATTGACCAGTCACGTATCTTTCGCCTGTGATTGTTTGTTTCTCAAAGATGAACCAACGGTACACTCGACACTCTCACACAGCACAGAAAACATTTATGTTCGGTGAGTCACGTTCCACATGAGAAGAAACACGCGTATCTTAATTCTAACAGATCCTTCCTCAGATCAGTATTTAACTTCCCTTTAAATGTTCGCTGCACTGTAATAACACTGCTTCTTTTAGGAAGTTCTAGCACGCACCACCTTCTTTCCTGCGGGCTAAACTTAATTTTCGACACAACTGCCCTCTAGCTGCCTAGTGTTTCCAGGGGTAAAATTGGATCTGAAAAAGTGGGGGGACAGTAGGTAGCGACATGACGTCACGCCGTTCCCCCTGACTATCTTTCTCCATTGTATTTTTTAGAATCTAGGGGGACACCTCATATAATTTTTCGAGGTGAGGGGACGGCGTCCCCCGCATTCCCTTGCACTTTTACCCCTGAGTGCTTCTGAGAAGGATATGAGCCTATTTTGGTTTAACTGAGCTTCCAACAAATTTTCTTCAAAAGAGTTTCATAACTATTAATTATATTACATTTTGAAATCAGGGACTGTTTCTGTTCTCACACTGTATGATTTTACCACAAAGGACTAGTCCCTAAATATCATCTTAGTGAGGTATACGCCAAAAATTCGTCTTTCAGAATAATATTTGCATTGTCCCCAAAGGGTTAATTATTTAAAGTATAGAAATAAAATAAAGAGAAAAGTTAGACCAAGAAGACACAAAAGAGTAAAATACTTTTAAAAATCATAGAAACATAAGAAGCAAAAGGAAAACATTAACAATGTTAATAAAATATTACAATTAATAAAATATTACAATTAATAAAATATTCATAAATACTTTATTAATTATTTTGGCTGAGATTAGTATTCCCTCAGAACACCGTAGCAGGCTAGGCCAAGAGAAAGGAAACGCCAAGATTCTTGTAGCAGACTAGAGGCCTGTGGTTAGGTTAGTCCTAATGTTCCGTTGCAAACAGTAGGAGGGACACCAGAGAACTGGTACAGGTCCGATGCGGTGTTCAAATTTATAGGGGTCCCCAGATGGCGGTGGCGCTGGTGCTCAGTTATACTTATAGCCGAAGCCGAAGGGTTATTTTGCTTCTTTTGGTGGTAGCAACCCTATGGAACCACACATAAAAAAGTCACTAAAAGCGCTGATAACACTGAAAAAATAATTTACTTTTCGAAGCACTATTAAGGTAGTTGAAGAAAGCATTAACCAGTTATTCCCTGAACACAGGCAGGATCGGTGCATATTAATTACCACTTCATTTCTTTCGAGGAAGGACTGTTTTAAGCTTTGGCGTTTGTTCGGTTTATATATGTATATTAGCTCACTAATGATGACAGGTGTTGAACTCTGTGAATTCGTTTGTTCGTTAGGTGTATGAATGCTATTAAATGTGTCCATTGGAATTGGTGGAGATATACCTAGACCGGGTCTTTTGGATGTTTTTCTGGTTCCGAGCGAAAATGACGATATAGTAGGTATAAGATAATGAGAGTTGCAAATACTAAAAAAGTTGCGATTATCACAGGAATATAAAGATAATTTATATTGGAAAGTTCGTGATGCGAACAGTGTGATTTATTGGTCACCCTGTATAAGGTCTGAAGTTTCTAAAATATTTGCACAAAACATATGTATATAAATAAAATAATCCAATTTTTAAATGTCAATGATGATGATAATGATGCACTTGAATTTCTCGAAATCCTGTATAAAATAACAGCGATCATGATTTTTGGAACATCCTGTATAATATTTATATTTCATAATGTCGGTGATAATATGTATTCGATAGTGAGAAGAGAAAATATAATCGAGGAAATAAAGAATTACAGGTTACTCGTCCTTTTGTAGATCATTTGTCTTTTAAATACGGAAGTGCAATCTCAGCATTCCTTCATTCAGTGAAGAATAATGAATCTGCTTTGTACAAGTAACTGAGAAATGTTTTAAATTCCATATGAATGCTCGTGATTGTATTCAACTGATTCTCTTTTCTTTTTTGCTTTTCTGAAGTATAGAAAAATAAAGCTGTCTATAGAGATAATGTTTAAAGTCCAATGAGTTTTTTTTTTCGTATAGTCTTCGCTCGTATAGTAAAAAAGTAGCTAATTATCATCAACGATTCACACTCAGATCCGACTCAAACTTCGCCCAGAGGACACATAATGGAAAAGAAGAAAAAATGCCAAATTGGAGCTGCCCAATGCCAGAAACACCGGAGTTATGCTCCCCAACATAATGCAACACGCGACAATATGATCTAAGGTAAACGTCGCAAGATACCCGTTTATGTCGAAAACGGAAAGGGCGAGAAGCACCGGACTGATATCAAAAAGATACCTGATATGTTATAACAATGTTTTGGCGACCATCTTGAAAGCCACAATCTTGGATATAGCGTAAGGTATTGAAATGAGAAGTGGGATGTGTGATATATCAATGTAAGGTAAAATGCAAAATGAAAATTAATGATGTAATCGTGAAAAACATATGTGTAATGGTGAGGACGTGATGAAGTGTAAAAGAAAAAATGATTTTTTTTAGTTTTACGTCCCGCGGTTATACCGACCAGGCTAAAGGAGACGGTGATTATGAGAAATGAATGAAATGTTGGAATGATGAAAGTGTAGAAGACTCGGGTAAAACAAACGTGTATGCAAAGGACAGAAGACGCCACGGCATTGGGTAACATGCCACGGCAATGGTACGCGAGAAGTAAACGTAACAGTGTCTGTACATGGAAGTGTCTCCGCATTGGCGCATTATGTCTTTCAAGAATATAGGGACTCGGCTTGGTACAGTAAAAACCAGAGTTGCACCCGCAATACGAGCGTTCGTTTGAAGACTACAGGAACTACAAAGGGCTATCTATTGTGAAACAGCATGAAGGCAGCTCAATCGGGAGAGAAGGTAATGTAATATTGGATTGGTTACCAAAAGCAGGACCTACCTGGGATCGAAACTCACTCCTGGGCAACGTTTTGTACGTTTCTTATTCACTTTTCCTGCTGTTTCGTGAGAACAAAGGACATTTCGGCCTACGTTTGTTTAAACAACAGTATTTGAAACAAAGTATGCATGAGTGATAAGGCCCAGCCATGTTCTAGCTGACATTTCTTTACGAATGTTTCTTTTCTTTTGCGCAATGTGCTACACTGTTTTTCGACGGGAGACGCGGTGACTCTGTGGTAAAGCGTCCACCTCTGGTGCTTGGGGTCCCTGGTTCGATCCCAGCTCCCGCCGTGTGGACTTTGTGGTGGACAAACACCGTGCTCGTGGGTTTTCTCGGGGTTCTCCCGTTTCCTCCCACTTTCTTCATTCCTCCATTTCACTCATCTCTCATCATCACTGTCTCCTTTAGCCTAACCGGCATAACCGTGGGACGTAAAGCTAAAAGATTTCATTTCATTTTTTATTTTTCGACGGTCCCAAACAGAATCACAATATCAGTGAAAGGGAGCACTGCGGAGTCGAGTTCCATGAGTTGTTGCAACCTCCCACGAGAGGGCTAATTTACCACACAGTGAGACCAATTGTGTTTACGGGTTTCACTGGCACAGATGGAACGAAGTGAGCGTGACAGCAGGTGCTAGCCCTGAGAATTGATAGTGTGTTTGTGGCATACGCGAGTCAAAACGCGCAATATTCTGTATAGTGAATGTGTCCGCACTATTGTTCATCTAAAAACGCCAGTGTAGACCTGCAATATGAACCCTCTCAATGTGGTGTTAGTTATCCAAAGGGAGCTTTCAAAACAAGGGTACGTTCAATCGACAGAACCGACAGTGGCGGAACGAAAAGCAGCTGAACACATGCTGGAGTTTTTGAACAACTACGATGTAACAGAAGTAAATGTGGATGAGACTCTCGACATTGATGAATACGAACCCGGTCCGGCCCAAACAGGTGAAGAGGATGCCGCGGATAGTGGTGACAGCACGTTGCCTTGGAGTGATTCTTCGCCCGAACCACAGGCAACACCGTTGTCGTCCGACAGTGACTATGAGCAGAATGGAAACGAAGGTAATACAAAATATTATACGCTAGAGGACAAAGTTAACATGTTACACTACTGGCTTGACGTAAAAGGCAAAGGGCGTCAAGCATTCGCACATCGTTCATTTCGCTCGATGAAACACAGATTCCGCAACTGTCCCTCGGTGAGAACACTGTTTAAATGGAAAGAACAACGCGACAAAGGCTTATTGAAAACAAAACGCGAAGTGTATCGCGAAATCACAAAACATGTGCTGCAACAATTTATAGCTGCGCGACGTGATAACCGCATTGTCCATGACAGTGATCTTAAATTATTGGCAAAGGAGCAGGCTCTGAAGTGTAGTCTCCGTACGTTCAATGCTAGTCACGGATGGATTGGAGCACTCAAACAAAACAATATCGTGAGCCGTAAAATCACGTCACATGTCACAATGAAGTATGTACGCGACAAGGAGGATATTGATTTGGTTATTGCTGGGTGGCGTGACGAAACCAAGACCATCATAGAGGGGTTTGAGAATGCAAATATATGGAATGCTGATGAATCCGGTTTTGCGAAAGAGTTGAAAAGTGGACGCACATTAGCCAGAAGAGGATCATCGCACATTCAGGGCTGGGTCCAGTCTGTGCATGAAACGACGCATATACACTGTGGTGCTGTTATTGTCGAAAGGAGGGGTGGTGGCGGATAAACTCTTTTTCATTCTCCAGGAACCCGTAGCTTTAAGTACTAGGGTTCAGGACAATATGTTCGCCGCACCAAATTTAGTGGTATTCTGGACGCCTTCTAGTAAAATGACAAGGGAAGCATATTCGGTTTTCATCAAAGAATGCGTAATACCACAAGTAGCAGCAGATACTCCCAACACACAAAGCCTTCTGTTGGTAGATTCATATGGACTTCACAAGGACAGAGAAACATTTGCAAGGCTACTTCATGAATGTGGTTTCACCACCGATCATATTCGCATCCATATTATACCTGAAAAAACTACTTCGCAGTGCCAACCGTTGGATCTGTATTACTTCCGTATGTATAAACACATGGTACGACGGATTTCGGAGGCATTGCGTGACCATACCAACGTGAACCTTCACCAGCGAGACACCGTCTTTAAGCTGCATTCACTGGTACACAATCAATTTTGTTGTCCACTATTTCATATGACACATCAATGCGGGTGGAAACTAGCTGGATTAGCAGAGGACGTTGCTATCCAGTACAACACAACTGACTTTTGTTTCAATCTACGACAGCGTGATTGTTGTAAAGACGAGTGCCCAGAATTTTCTGTGATCAAATGTGCTTGGTGTTTGCGGGAGCTGTGTGTCACCCATTTCTTTACTCACTACCACTACTGCCCAGATTTTCAACAATAGGTACAATCTTATATATCTGTATTTATGTATATATATATCTGTGTGTGTATGTAGCATTCCAACTCAAATGTATATGTTTCTCTCTATGTGTGTGCGTGTGTGTTTCTTAGTCGCATCATCCATGTGTTCTGGGTTCCTTTGGCCGTTTCTGTTTCATCGCGTTAACAACATAACTTCAGCTGTTTTTCCATACTCTGCTCGCATGAATTCCACTTCATGTTAATACCATGCTCGATACGTTATTAGAGTTTGGGCACTGGTTTCAGTTTCTAATTCTACCCGACATCGATCTTTCACAAGACATCTTTCACGTTTCAATACCTTACGATATATTCAGGATAACGGCTTCCAAGATGGCGGCCAAGTCTGTGTTATACCATATCAGGTATCTTGGTATCATCTCGGTGCTTCTCGTCCCTTCCGATTTCGACTTAAACGGGTATCTTGCGACGTTTACCTTATATCATATTGCCGCGTGGTGCGTTATGTTGGGGAGCATAACTCCGGTGTTTCTGGTATTGGGCAGCTCCAATTTGGAATTTTTTCTTCTTTTCCATTATGTGTTCTCTGGGCGAAGTTTGAGTCGGATCTGAGTGTGCTTCGTTGTGGACCTTGCTTGTGAGTTTCGTCTAAGTTTTCATAATACGGCTTAATCCTGTCTACAGACATTTCCTTTATGGGTTGACGATATGAGTCAGGAAACTTAACCCTATAAAGGTGAGGATTGATTCTTTTGAGTATCGTGACTGGACCGACAAATTTATAGAAGAATACTTCGGGTATTCCAATCTGACGATTCGAATATAATACAAGTACTTTCTGTCCGTTCTCAAGGCTAATTTGTTTATGCTTGCGTCATAATATTTCTTCTGCTTCTTATAGCTTGCAGCTAAATTGTCCTTCACAACTCTACGTATCTTGTTCAAGTCTTCTCTGTCGATTCATAATGCTGGAGTTGACGCGATGAATGTGTTAATTCGCAAAGGTAATTTATGGAATAGGCTTCCGCCATTCGTTTCGATTTCCCTGCACAAAAAATTTAAGAGCATTCTGTAATTCTGTAGAATGTTTCCACTACACCTAAGCTTTTATGAACGTATGTTGGACAAAATTTAAATTCAAAGTTGTACAACTTTGCTAGGCTCTGTAGTCTCTTTGCGTTATGTACAGGGTGTCTAGCTAAATATAGGTAGAAAAAAAGCTCCATATTTAAGAATGACTTCATATATAAGAAATTGTTCAATTTCTTCGGCTGGAATTTTGTCTACAACTTTTGAAACACAGAAACGGGTGGACATCTCAATTGCTACCAACATGTGTTTAAAATATACTTGTCCGAAAGGCACCTTCTCAATTGAATCATATTGCCATGCAGTAGCAATAGGATGAAGTAGAATGATGGAGTAATTGGCCAATTTCTTGGTTGGTACGATCTGGAGTTTTTGACAGAGTGCACGTCCTTTACTTATTGGCTATATATGCTTTCAAATTAGGAAAATAATACTTTCTCAATACCGATTAGTACGCCTTAGTATATCAAAGTACGGCGCCAAAGGGTTGTTATGAATAGCATCAAACAATTTGCTTAGTAAAGCTGTTGGTATACAGAGCAAATATAGCAGTCCCAATTGAGGATGTTTGTGTGTCCTATATCGCAGTCCATTTTTAAGACAGAAATATTTCGTTGCACGGAGTGTGGGCAACTTATTAGATTCCTTATTTTTTAAAACAGTGATGGTATCCGAAATGAAGTGTCCTTCCTTTGCTCTTCAGCCAAATTTTGTAGTGTCAAGGGTTGGTCAATTTGAAGCGTCTGTTCCAGTGAGTGAGGAGCAAAAACTTTAGCGTCCTCCGTGTCCGAAAGGTTATGACTTTCGTATCCTTCGTACCGTTGTTTGTCTTGTTTCTCTTCTAAACCATAAAAAAACATTAATTATACTTTTAATGTGGTGAATTTCAAAATTATAATAAGATAAGAATATCTTGTAACGAGTGAACTTTCCTACTTTGTCCGGGTGTGTGTCCAATGAAACCAGGCACTTAGGGTCAATGAATAACTTGAATTTTCTATTCAGTAGAAAAGATCGAAACTTCCTAAGGACGTATATTAAGGCATAAAATTCTTTCTGCCATGTTGAGGCCCTTCCTTCTCTCTTGGTAAAACGCCTACTGCAATAGTAAACAACGCGTTCCTGGTTAGTTTTAGGGTTATAACATGCCGAAATTTCCCTTTCTGAGACTGATGATGCATCAGAGTACACACGGATTTTCAAAGATGGGTCGAAATGGAATAACGATGGGGCCAGAATGATATCCGTTTTAAGTTTCTCAAATAACTCGTCTTGCTGTGTTATCCACTTGAATTTAGAATTACTTTCCAAAAGAAATTGAAATGTGTCCACTTTCTCCGTAAACGTTTTGATATGTGCCCTCAAATAAGAGCAGAGGCAGGAAAACCCTTTAAGGCCCACTCAGAAGTTGGTTTCTTAAAATTCCGTATTTTATTGGCAACTTTGGGATAAATTTTGATTTATTTTCCACTAACTGTAAATCCTAATATATCTAATTCTGAATATAACCAGTGGGTTTTGTTTGGGCTAGCTCTAAAATCGTGTTTTTTATAAGAGTAACTCCAAATCCGAAAATTGCTGTTTCCAATATTTGCTCCCTGTTATGATGTCGTCCAAAAATGCAGATATACGAGGTGGTAAACCGTCTAAAGCCATGCGTATTTACTGCTATGGTTAGGCCTTCTGCTGAAGTGGTATGACCCATAACTCAACGTTGAAATTGATAGGATTTCCTGCTATGATTAACCTCAAAGGTAATGTATTTTTATCTTTTAGGGTGCAATAATAACTGACAATAGTTGGACTTTATGTCAATGGTTGAAATACAAGATTTGCCCCTAAGTACATGTAAAATGTCTTCTGTGGACTGGAATGGTATGCTATGATATTTTCTAAATTTATTGCATATCTGTAAATTCAAAACTAAGCGAAATTCTGAAGTGTGAGGTTTACGCACTATGAGAAGTGGCTACGAAATCGTTCTGTCACTGGTTTCTTTAATGATATTAGCTTCTAAGAGCTGTTTAATTTGTAGATCAATTTGCGGTCTCACCGTCAAAGAAATAGGAGATGACCTCTGATGAAAAGATGCTCCTTTGTCTATCCTTATTTTATGAACATAGCCACGAAAATATCCTATGCCTGTCGGTGAATATGAGAAGACATCCCTATATTTAAAAAGCAAATTATGTACAGCCTTTTTCTGTTTATCCGATAGGTCCGGGTTTATGTCAAATAGTTTACTATCAAAAAGTGATTTAGTTTTGTCCAATCTATCCTGAATTTCCTGTTCAGATCTATAAAATGTTTCATCATTTTGTTCGTCTAATTGCTGATCTCCTTGTATATCGACTTTTTGCAAGTCCTGCTCAACATATGCGATCGGCGTATTTTTGCTAACGGTATCGGCCTGTTAGTTGGATTAGACATTAACAGTGTGAAATTGTTCCTAGGTACTTTAGTAGGTAAAGTCTGTAATCCGTATTTATCTAATAAACTCTCTAATGAAGAAACAATGAAATACTTCGCATCCATTTTCCGATTCTTGATATTAATGAATAGAATGAAATGTGTCCTAGCTGATATGGTAACTTTGCGACTGGTGAATACATCAGTTGACGTATGCTGATTTATTGAATGACCCGCACTTGCCGATAATTCCTCCTGAGCGATAACGTCGGTTGGATACAGCGGTGGACGTGGTTTCCAATATACAGACAATGTATTATTTTGTAAATCAATTTTAGCTTTCAAACGATTTAAAATATCTTCACCGAATAAAGGTAAGAATTCTCGATGTTCTAAAATTCGGAAGTAGTGTGCAAATGTTGTTGAACCAATTTTGAAATGAATTAGAACTATGTAACGCAAATTTACGATGGAATTCTCAATTGCTTGGAATCTAAAGTTGGCGCTAAATTGAATTAATTGAGTGTATTATTCCCCTTATGGATGATAGGATAGATGACTACAAAAAAAGTACCTCCTTCTTAAATATTTTGTATTAGTTAGTTTAGATAGTATTAGACGTCAGGTGAGTAATAGAAAACTTTACGAAGATACCTTGATATCCATCAACACATATACTTAGTGTAGAATTCCAATATGGCTTTCTGTTCTTCCGTTGATCTAAGTACAACTTAGATGGACATGTAATGATCTAAGTATACCTAGGCAGATCATTATTCCCAGTGCTTATAGTATAGAATATGGTTTTCATTAAGTACGAAATTATCTAATTATTTTATTTACTACAATACAGTTTTTGCTTGCTTCGTATTAAATTATAAATTATTTTCTTTTACTTCATTAACAGTCCTTGATTCTATTTCCTATTAGTTTTCATAGCTTTATGTTGTAATGTACCACGCGCTTATGTTTGTAAACATTACATTGATCCTGTTTATAAAAACAATCACATGTATTTTACGAAAGAGTATTACACCTCACGTTGGATTACTACAGAAACTGATGACAGATCACCAACACCACCTACAGTCACATGAAGACAAGGAAGTAGCAGCGCCACCCTACCTCCGCCCGGAGCACGAAAATAACGAAGAGAATTCAACGGACAGCTTGCCTGGAGCTCTAGGAAAAACCGAACCTAAAAGCACGGAGCTTTGTCGGGATCCCAACCTCAGTCATTTAGCCTGATTCGGGGCTATGTGGCTCTTAACCTCCTCAGTGCTTGCTTCGGAGAATTAAGGTTTTCTTCTCCACTCTATTTAGCTTGCTACGGAGCTCTGTAATGTTCCTGCCCTAAGATTACATGGTCTTGGTCCACCTTTTCTCTCTCTACTTTACATTAGAGAAAGTTATATTGTAATATTTCTGTAATTACTGTTGTACTTTGTTAGAAGATTTTTATAATAAAAACCGGTAGTGGGAATAACTTCATACTATATGTATGTTTAGATTCATGTGCCTTCATAAGAATAATTACTTAAAAGGCATTTATTCCGAAGTTGGTCGTCCTCCTAGTTTCTGGCTAAAAGCGTATTAATTGGTTCCTTTCTGTACCAAAGTTTAATATTTAGTTCAGATAGTATTTATTGTCAAGCGAGCGTTAGCGAGTGAAGGTGGGTTAGAGACACGCTGGGCACGTTGTTTTCTGTCTTTATTACAGCTAAATGGGAAGGAGGACCTGTGTTCTAGAACCTTACCGACATGTTGGTTATGTTACTAACCGTAACATTGAAAATTATAACTTTCTCCACGGTTCTTTACAATTATTTGCTTACCGCATTTTCTAAAATTTCTTTTTAGATTTATTAAGCCAAGACTTTTACTTACTTTTAATCGCCAGCCATGTTTATAAAACAAATGCTCATTACATTTCCATAATCCTACATGAAGCAACCTTGCGCTAAGTAGTTCCCTCCGCTTGACAAATAGCTCCACGATTTGGAACCGTTTATATAAGAAAATTAACACAACTTTCGCTCTCCTTATACATTATCAAGGACACAACGAAGCAAATTATTCATTTCTTCCCGGTAAATTTTCAAAATTTTGCTAGAAACGGACGACCAACTTTGGAACTTAACCCATTTAAAATGTTCTATTACAGCGCATATCTGTTTGCAATCGCGAAGAGAGTACTTATACAATGATATTATTTAATTCTGGAAGGTTCAAGTAGGCCAGTTGTTATACACATAACGCATGTTAAGAAGATTTCTTTACTGCAAATTAGATTCAATGTGATTTTATGTTATTACATTTTAAATCAAGACATCGGCTTCAAGAAATGAAATAAAGGACACGGTTAGGCACAAAATCAATTTGTATTGCATAGTTTCTAAGGTGAACTTCACACTAAGAACATCTACTTAAACCATAGTTACTTGAAGTGGTAACTTTACATGAATAGATATGTAGCTCAGTGGTTTTTATTTTCTTCCAGCTAATTAATTATTTAGAACATTAATTAAAGAAACGTAACAGCAGTTCGATTAATTTTATTAAAACTGACATTCTTCCTTTTCTATTATTTTGTTTCAATATTACTGTCTGTACTTCCTCGTCTCTATTTCAGATTTAAAGTGGCAGAAATTTATAGATTGTTGCCGCCATCTCCTACTTTAATTGGCGCAGATATAGAATCATGGCTACAAGATATACATGTTTAAAATATAACATAAATACAAACAATTGATACAAAGTTGAAACTGAGTTAACATTTTAAAACATAACATTAACATTACAGACTAACATTGAAACATAATTCTTTTGTACTGACGCTTTTAGCGATGCATCTGAAACAATAATCTTGCAACCGTCAACCTATGACTGAGTTCATTAAATACAAAATGCAATATATGTACATACTTTCTTAGAGTTTTCATAGCCATTAATGTAATACGCCTTAGTAGGCTGCATTTGTTAATAAACTAGCCACTTGGAAATAACAGTTAGAATGCATTACTTGTGGACTGAATATTAAAATCTTCATTAATGGATTTAATTACATCGTGCTTTAAACACTAATAAAAAAGAAATTATTAGTATATAAGATGATATATCAAGATGTAAACGCTTCATGTATTTTATATACAGGGTGGCCCAAAAGAAGGTATACAGTACAGTATTGTATTTTATATCATTTCTTATTGTTATCCATCAGGTAAGACTTAGTTTCTTTGTTATTTGTTCTTAATGTATTTTTACTTGCATCTTAAGCTCGGAAGAGCCGAAGCAAATAAACCCATAAACTAGAATATTATACTTGATCATGCAGTGGTGTATACCTACTTTTATGCCACCCTGTATTGCATATTGTTAGTACAGTTGTCGAAATATCATCTTAAATAAAGTTTCAATTTTGTCTAAATTTATTTTTCCTATGTTTCGTTTATTTTTCTTTGTTACTAGCTTTCCATCTTGTATTCTTGTTCTGTTGGATTTCGCTGTTTATCTTTTCCTCGTCGTTTCGAAATACCAGTGATTGTGAAGTTGAAATAACTATGAATTATGATGTACTATATACTGACTGATTGCAGCTGCCTAGGCCAGTGGTTCTCAACCTTTTATGATTCACGACACATTTCACTGAACATCCGGGACATAGCGATACACTTGTTTGATATTTTTATTATAAATAATATTTATTATAAAATTGAAACCAACTAGTTTTTATAAATGACTATATAACATTGAGCTACCGCTGGAAGTGTTGACTGGTAAAGTCTATCTAGATTTTAACTAATTATTATTAAATTCTTCATGATTTTTAAATTCTAAAATTTCGCGACATGCCTTAGGCGACTGCGTGACATACAAGTGTGTCGCGACACATCGGTTTAGAACCCTGAATTAGACAACCTATTACAACCAGGCACGTAGCCAGAATTTTGCAATAGGGGGGTTCGTGACGAAATACTGTGGTTATCACACCAGGGGCTCCATCATTACAAACTTTTATACTGGCAACATATCCATATTGATTTGTTAGGACAATAAAATGAGGATATGTTAGTAATTATTTTAATAAAAAAGCTATGAAGAAATGTTCCATAAAAGAATATAAAAAGGTATTGAAAAATATATAGTTTTCCGAGTTCATTCGAACTCGGTTCTACTTGTATTATTTCTTCTTCTTTTTCTTATCTTTTAATGCCGTCAAGGAGCAACGAGATTTCATTCGGGAGTAAAGACATTCTATAAAATGGATGTGTTGCTGCAAAATTCAAAATGGCTCATATTATTGGTGATTCTCATATTTCCTAAGTTCTACCTGAGAGTCTATCTTATTGAACCGGTTTATCGATCGTCATTTGTAGTCCATAGGATTAGCATGGAGAAAGATGGAATTCCAAATGTTTCGTTACAGTAATATTCATTTTCAACTTGACCCTCCCCCCGTTTCCTCCGCACAAAGCTCCTCATAAGAAAGAGTAAGCAAACGCTTGCTGTAGTTTTATATTTTTTTTAACGCTGATTCATCCTTTTCTCGTTTCTTTTTGTTTCATCCTTCCTTAATATTTTTCACTTCTGAATCCGAAAGGGAAGGAGGTCCGGACCCCCCGAACACACCCCTTGGTTACGTGCCTGATCCCAACTGAACCTAATCACTCTCAAAAATTTGCACACACATTCGGACAGACAAAGAAACAGACTGTTGTTGTTGGTAAATTTTAGACTGATCATCAGCAGTCACTTAGATTTTCAAACTATGCAGTTGGAAATTCATTTTAGATTTCCAAACTACAGTATGCATAACTATTGAGAGTCTTATGAAATGGCTTTGACCGTTTGTCAGTCTGTGATAAGTATCAGAGTAAGAAAGGTAAGTGATATCAAGAAGCGGTGACCTGGAATTGAATCAACATCCCAAAGCCAAGAATATGTTTAATCTCATTCTTAATTTATTTTATTTATATATTTATTTATTTATTTATTATTTAAAATGGCGGAGTTAAGGCATAACCTTTTCTTCCACTCAACCATTTACATTTTTCATTTACAGTCGGATCTCATAATAGAGATTTTTTTCTTAAGACGAGAATGAAAAGGATATACACTTAGGTACGTTAAAGAGTTACCGACATACAGAACAATACAGAAAATAAAAGTTGAAAAGTGAAAACGAAACTTATTACACATAAAATAAGCACAAAAATAAACAAGCGACAATGCTGAAGACATGTTAAACTATACAAAGAGAAACAAAGAAACCAATCTTGATTATATATAACATATAAAATGCATTCCTATGATTGACGTTGTATAGATAAAATGACGCACATACTTCAGTGATTGTGTATAATATATACGTTCATACACATGTATCAGAAGGGAATAGAAAAGAAAATAAGAAGAAATAGAAAGAGAGAAAAAAAGGAAAACGAACAACTGCATGGTATCGCAAGGAATAGTTTCGTGTGTAACTTTTTTTTTTTTTTTTTTTACTGAAGACATTTATTAGAAAGATATTCTTTAAGCCGACGTTTTAAAGTCAACACTGAATCAGAGTTTCTGATGCTTTCAGGGGTGTCATTCCAAGCTTTGGTGGCAAATAGTGTGAAAGATTTGGAAAAGAAATAAGTTTTATGCGTGTGAAAGGAGAGTGTTGTATTTCCTTTAGAACGGGTATTTAGTAGGGTGCATCGAATTTCCACTTTTTTAAAATTCAGCTTACCCTTAGTGATTTTTTTTTTTTTTTTTTTTTTTTTTTTTTGCGAAATGGCCTCCATATAACGTGTAAAAGATTGCAAGTCGATTGGTCAATATCTTTAGGTGCCACCAATGGCCAAAATTTTTAAAATTTTGTTAAAAAATAAATGTTGTTTCTAAAAATGTAAAATATGTAGTTTTATGAAATATGGTTATCCTATGTGGTTTTGTTTCTCTAAAAGGTCAATATTTTACATGACAAAAAATTCAGCTTGATGAGTCAAGTCATTCAGGTGCCACCAGTGGCTTAAAATTTGGACAAATGTGTCCTTACTTTTTCATTTCTTAAAATTAAGTTGCATTTTTTGTGATTCATTTGGATCGTTAATTAGATAAGAAAGATTTTGTTTTATATCTGCAGCTATTTGCTTATTTCCAAACATTAATGATGGAAATAACCCAAAACTCACCACGAGGAGGTGGCTGCAGTTCGAGTGCCGCCCACCCGTATATACTAATGTTTCTTATGGTAGTGCAAGTCATATTGTTACCCTTTTACCTCAAACTGTTTTTCTTTTCTTTTTTGTATTAAATTCTGGTATGTTTTTTCTTGATTGTAGTGTTGCTAGGAAAAATCTATGTCGTGCTTCTTGCCCACATACCATTGATGCCGCTTCTGTCCCCAACTTCACCATTCTTTCTACAGCACGAGTGTGACAGGGTAAGGATGTAATAGATTCATTAGCCATTGGAGTCGTCTTTACATTTTCTCTTAGCTTCTGCAGGCTCAAGTGTTTTGTCAGTGGTGGCTCCGTCAGCGTCATGTTGACGAATTAATCATATCACCAATTAATCATCATACACACGAATGAGCTCCCATTTCGACATTTGATTGAATTTATAGACGGCAAGTCTACTGGACCAAATACATTTAGAGGACCAATAGGATCAGCACGTCCAACCTGTGAGGAGTTGCCACTCCAGAGTTTTCAGCCCGTTCCAATAGACTGAGACCTCGACTTCACTGAGGATGCATTAAGCACGGAACAAAAATATTTGCGGAATATCTTCCAAGCGGTTTCTTCATGAGAATGTCCCGTTGAGTTAGCACACATGAAGCCTGGTAAAATTCATCAAGCCAGATGACTAACTACAGCAAATAGAGTCTTACGTTTGTACGTAGGAACAAAAGAACCCACGAATGAACTTAAAACCATCGTCCAGTACATCATGATGGTCTACGCGCCACTCTGATTTGCTGTGATCCGTAATCCATAGTGTGCAGGCGCTCGTCATTTGTGTCAACTCAACACGACTTCTCGCCACATGGAAGCGAAATACAGGAAAATAATTGGCCCCGTTATCCGTAGGAATGTGTGATATGGCCATCTTGAGAACCTACTTATATCAATGTTGACTGACCAAGATGGTAAAGTGCGAGAACTTGGCTGGAGGAGAGTCCTAAAAGCAGGGCAAACGACCCAATCTGGTGATCGCGTACCGGTACAAGAATTCATCGTTCCTGAAATTAACTTAGAAGCGACGAACAATGTTGATATGATTAATTGGTCAACATGCACGCTCATGGAGCCACCACTGACAAAACACTTGAGCCTGCAGAAGCTAAGAGAAAATGTAAAGATGGCTCTAATGGCTGATGAATCTATTACATCCTTACCCTGTCACACTCTCGCTGTATAAAGAATGGTGAAGTTGGTGACAGAAGCGGCATCAACGGTATGTGGGCAGGAAGCACGACATACAGTGAAAGTCATAAGTATTCGTACACCGACTGCAAGCTATGAATAAATGCCTGTAGCTCGACTTTGAAGGAGATAGAGCATTGGAACAAACGGTACTGCATTCTCCATTAAGTTTTTTACTACAAAAGTAACGTTGTGTGAGTGCGAAAGCATGGACAAATAATGCCAAATGAAACGAAAATGAACATGGTTTTGATATGTCAAAAGTATTCGTACACTGAAATTAAAGACAGCTGTTCGAGCTGTTGTTGACATAGAACGCCCTCTGGAGGTTTGCAGAGCTAAATACAACTACAGGCAAGCGAAATATCATTCAAGTTCAAAGAGCGATTCAAGACGGAAGAAGTAATGGGTCAAAAAGGGACGGAGATAACAGATGCAGAAAGTAAAATAGTTATAAGACTTCATAAAGATCCACCATTGACTGCAAATTCTTACGGGAGATATCAGATGTTGTCGGACGACCACATTCGACCGTGCAGACAATCATAGATAGCTTTTGATAACAAACACAGTCGAAAACATGCCGCGAAGTGGACGTCCACGGAAGATCTTTGGACGATGTGAGCGCATACTACTGAATGAAATTAAGAAGAACTCAAGAATCAGTGCTCCACAGATGCTGACAGAAACAGCCAAATCAGGTATGTTAGTTTCGGAAAGTATTGTGCGTCGTGCGTGCAACAAAAAAGGTTATAATGGGCGCGTTGCTTGAAAGATTTTTCTGCTTCCGAGATGAATAGGAAGAAACGGCTCCGGTTTGCGAAAGTTTACGTGCACAAATATGTAGCTTTCTGGGAAAAAGTGATATTCTCAGATGATAGTAAATTTAATGTGTTTGGTTCCGACGGAAGAAAAATAATGTGGCGGAAGCCAAATACAGAGACGAACCCGAAATATCTGCAGCAAACCGTCAAGCATTCAGGTGAGAAGTGCTAGTTTGGGGGGCGCATGCGTGCTTCGGGAGTGTGAAAGTTGACAATTATCGACGGTATTATATACCAGCATATGTATACTGATATCTTCGAGAAAAATCTACCAAGACCAAGACCAAGCCTGCAAGACCAATTTATATTTCAACAGGATAATGATTCCAAACATATGGCACAAAATACAAGGCTCTCGTTACTACACAATGTGCCAAAGCAACTGGCCACTCCTCATCAATCGCCTGACCTCAATCCGATTGAGCGTTATGGTACTAACTCGGAAAGAAACTCCGCAAGCGCAGCAGGAATGAGTTTCTATAACAGTCGAAGATTGTCGACATTTAGCGCACTCGATGCCGAAGCGCCTTCTAGCTGTAATTAGGACTAAAGGGTACCCATCCAAGTATTGAATCATGTACAATCATTTTCTTTCTGGACGTTTCGTAAGTGTACGAACACTTTTGACACATCAAAACCATGTCCACTTTTGTTTCTTTTGGTATTATTTATCTATGTTTGCACATTCACGAAATATTTGTTTTGTAAATACTAAAGATATTAATGCAGAATGCAATGCCGTTTGTTTTAAGGAAATCAGAGCTACAAGCATTTATTCATAGTTTGCAGTCGGTGTACGAATACTTATGACTTTCACTGTAGATTTGTCCTAGCAACACTACAATCAAGAAAAACATACCAGAATCTAATACAAAAAAGAAAAGAAAAACAGTTTGAGGTAAAAGGGTAACAATATGACCTGCACTACCATAAGCAATATTAGTATATACGGGCGGGCGGCACTCGAACTGCAGCCACCTCCTCGTGGTGAGTTCTGGGTTATTTCCATCATTAATGTTTGGAAATAAGCAAATAGCTGCAGATATAAAACAAAATTTTTCTTATCTAATTAACGATCCAAATGAATCACAAAAAATGCAACTTAATTTTAAGAAATGAAAAAGTAAAGACACATTTGTCCAAATTTTAAGCCACTGGTGGCACCTGAATGACTTGACTCATCAAGCTGAATTTTTTTCACGTAAAGTATTGACCTTTTAGAGAAAGAAAACCACATAGGATAAACATATTTCATAAAACTACATATTTTACATTTTTAGAAACAACATTTATTTTTTAACAAAATTTTAAAAATTTTGGCCATTGGTGGCACCTAAAGATATTGACCAATCGATTTGCAATTTTTTACACGTTATATGGAGGCCATTTCGCAAAAAAAAAAAAAAAAAAAAAAATCACTAAGGTTAAGCTGAATTTTAAAAAGGTGGAAATTCGATGCACTCTAGTATTTAGTGGGTGAGTATCGCGGAGAAATTTAAATTTAGAGGATAGATAAGTAGGTTTTTTACAATTAATTATTTTATATAAAAGTGTTAGAGAATGAATGCGGCGGCGGGTGCTTAGATTGCACCATCCTAGTTGCTGATAACAATGGAAGATGTGGTCGAAGCGCTTTTTATTAAATATGAAGCGAACACAGGCATTCTGAATGCGCTGTACACGTTTTGCCAGATCTTCGATTAAATCAACATATGCTGCATCACAACAATCTAAATGAGAGATTACCAATGATTGAACCAGAGACGCTTTAATGGATTCCGGAAGAAGGTTTTTTAAACGCTGAAGAGAATGAAGGGAGCTGTAAGCTTTCTTGCATACTCTATTACTATGGTATGTCCAATTTAAGAATTTATCGATCTGGAGTCTTAGGCTATTGACGCTATCGCTTACAGAAATGGCTACGTTTTTACAAGAACATTCGGTAGGCTTGTAATATTGATTGTGTGGAGTAGTTTACGAGAACCAAGCATGATAAATTTTGATTTGGTTGGGTTTACTTGCAGTCCATTGTTACGTGCCCTGTGCAGATACTTTCAATGTCACTGTTTAAGTGATCAACCGCGGTGGTTAAATTTAGGGGATCAGTGATTAAATAGCATTGTATATCACCTGCATATAAGTGATATTTACAATGGGTGACGTGTTCAGGTAAATGGTTGATGTATAAGGAAAACAGAAGAGGTCCTAGGACGCTACCCTGCGGGACTCCACATGGGAGAAATTTCGTATTGGAACATACGTTATTAGTGACAAATTTTTGTTTTCTATTTGATAAATAGGAGGTAAACCAAGATAAAGTTGACTGGGAAAAATTGTAGAAGGAAGACAGTTTGGCAATCAATATGTCATTCTATAGTTTGGAAATCTTAGAAAAATCTAGTAGGAATAACAGTGTAATTTGGCGTTCATCCATAGCGGCACGAATATCATCAGTGATATTTACTATAGCAGTGAAAGTGCTGCACTGAGATCTCAAACCTGACTGAAACGGATTTAAGATGTTATCTTTTTCGAGGAACTTAGTTAATTGGTCATGTATTATATGCTCTAATGCTTTGGAGAGTGCAGGGAGTATACTAATAGGACGGAGATCTTCTGCTTTTGTTGGATTTATAGTTTTAGGCAATGGGCGAACGTGAGAGGGTTTCCAAATTGATGGAAATTCTCCGGTTGTGATGGAACTATTAAAAATATACACAAGGACATCTACAATGAACGGTAATATTTTTTTAATAAGAATGATTGGCAAGTCGTCAGCTCCTGAAGCAGGTGATTTGATTTTGTTTATTGCCTTCATGACTTCCGGAGCAGTGACGAGGTGAAGGTTAAATATATTTTTTACAGGGCTCTTTTTTTTAATATTCTTCAAAGTATTGATTTCATCTGGTGTGATATTTGGTGTATAGCATAGCTGTTCATTTATGGTATCTATATGAAGTTCTGGAAGTTTATCGATTTTGGCTTTGACACCAATACCAAGGAACTACAGTTTTTGCCATAGCTCTCGTGTTTGAGTCGTATGACTCAGGAGACTTCTAGCAAATTCGATTTTCGTTTTACGAACTTCTTGATTACAACGGTTTCATAATTTTCTATATTCCTCCTGCATTAATGAGATGTTTGATTTTTGTTTTAAATCCGTTCTGTAACGTCTGTGGGCAGAGTCTCGAAGAGCCATAAGCGCGAGTATATCATCGTTAATTCAAGGATTGGGTGAGTCTACGCACTCTTTCCTTCTCAAATGGGCATGCTTATTATACAGTTGCTGCACAAAACTATTAAAAGGTGTTACCTTTTGATCCAGAGTGGGAGCACAGTAAACTAAGTACCACGGCACAAGATTTGTGTCTTCGTACAACGCGTTGTCATTTATTTGTTTTAGGTTCCTTTTATATATTCCTCGCGGAACGTATTTTGAACATTTTATGTTATAAGTTAGATAAAGAAGGTCATGTCGGCTTATACCTGGCACGGATACTTGACCTACATTTGTTACTTTACAAGTATCAGAGATTATTATGTGGTCAATTAACGATTCGTTCGTCTCAGTTCTGTGAGTAGGTTGTAATGTACAAAAAGAAAGATTTAGAGAATTAATATAGCTTTTATATCGCAGCACCTCGGATTTAGACGTCAAAAGACGTCCCCCTTAATTATGATATTACTGTACTGGGGGTTAACTTGGGAGATCGCTTCTTCAAAATTTTCAAAGTTTGTATTAGGTGGGCGATAAACGGAGATCAATAGAATATGTTTATTTTGTATATTCAGATCGAGCTTGAGGTATTCTGCAGAAGCGGAATATAAACTGGGGGATTGATCTAGTATTTTCACTTTAGCGTCTTTCCTAACATATACTAAGACGCCCCCGGAACCCTTCCCTATTCTGTCACATCTTATAGCCCTGTAGTTGGCTATGTTTATTAATGAGTCAGGTAAGGTAGGTTTCAGCCAAGATACAGAAACCAGCAAAGCATGCACAGAGAGAGGGCTAAGGATGGTCGTAATTTCATCATTGCATTTAAGTGCAGAAACTGAAGATCATATAGTTGCTTTGCCATCTCGTTTTTGAGGATTTTGCTGATTGACTGGAGAACGTGGTCGAGGGAAGAAGGGCAGGAGAGGGTGGGAAGAGTGCGGTCATTGACACCAAGGTCGATGCCGCAATGAAGACCCCTGGCTCAGTGTTTGAAATCTTATCTACTTTGTTACTCTGCATTCTATGATTAGCGACGGCAGTAATGTGCACTGTTTATGAGTTTTTTCTGTTTTCTAATGAGGTCTTTGAATAAGCAGGATATTTTCTACCACGTGTTAGAATTGAACCTGGTCTTATATTATGAAAATTAATAACATTGAATGCATTGTGTTTCACATAACTTAACTGGAAAATAGCGAGAAAAAAATAATGTGAGAGAAAATAATTATACTAACCCTGCTTTTGTTTTTGTAACTGCGAGGAGACGCTGAGGACCATTGCATTGTTACAGACACAAACATACACATTGGAAGAACATTGACCACATTATAATATGTAGGGAAGAAGTAAAAAAAAAAAGTAACACTATACACATGAATAACTATTAATTTAACCTGGCAGTATTTTCGAAACATATCCTTCATATTGACACACACAAACACCATGTGATAAACTGTGCTTCATTTTGGAAGTAGAGAAAGTAACTCACGCTCGTTTGGCACAGATTTTTTTTTCACGGCCGATGAGGTTCACAATTTTTTCGTCGTTTGTCCACACACTTCGTACTCCAAATGCATTCTTGGCACGTCGTAGAAGGTCCAGGCGTTTGGAGGTAAGGGAGTCGGTAAGGAGGAGTCCATTGCCTTTCCATAGCTTTTTTATTACCTTCCAAACTTGGTCCCGAGATCGATAAGACACAAATTTTATAATGATGGGACGGGATCCCTTCGACTACGACCAAAGGAACCCAGCCTGTGGCAATGATCGATTTGGTCTACGGTGAGATTTACATCAAGCTTTTTGCTGGAACTCTCAAGAGCAAGTGCCTTGGGATCTTTATTTGGTGTTTCAGATACTCTGTGGAGGACCAACACGACCTCCTGCTATAAGCTCCAGTTGATCGACGCACTCGCCTTGATCCTTTATTTCCACTTTCAAATCGGATACAACTTTCTTGAGTAATTTTAAGTCCTCAGAAAGCTATAGCAGGGGTGCCCACAAGTGGGGGCTATGACGCAAACCGCGTCATTGAAATATTTGGGGGGTTAAAAATCTATATGAATATGCTTGAGAGGGTTTAAAAATTAATCGAAGATTTTTTTTTTCATGGAAGAACACCTATGGATAGGCAATTGAGGGGGGGTGCGTCATGGACATGAGGGGGGTGGGCATCACTGGCTATAGTAACTCTTTTTGAACTTGCGTAGAGATATTCGGCTCAGGAGTCTGTTCCGAACTATCTCCTGTTAGTTGTTAAAGTGCAGTAGTCATTTTATCTTCGAGTTTGTTAATCGTGTCCTCGATCTGACTGCACCTTGCATTCAGTGACTTATTTGTGATGGGGGCCATTTTCCTGCAGAGGGTTGCAACACTACACTAGAAATCATACACTATGTTGTGGCGGGGAGAAGAATGCAGAAAAATGTCAACTTATTTACGAAGCACAACGTGTAGTGATTGTTGGAAGAGGTTTTGGTGATTCGTGAGCTATTTAGCTACTATTTAATATAATATAGAAGATGTTGCACAGGCTATGAAGCTGGATATTTGAATGAAGCACTAACTTCACACTCGCCTTCTCACTTCCGCCATCAAACCGGAGGTGGTAGCAATTCCGGTTTCAATGTTGATCACTAGAGACCGGATGTTAGGCAAAATGCCTATTCCTTAATATTAAAGATATGATCAAAAATAACGTTTTAAAGTTTATATGAGGGGTTATAGTTACGATTTAAGCCAATTTTATTTTGCCTATTTCACCCGTTACTGCCTAAATAATTGTTTTAGTGCCTAATGTTGCCTATTCTATGCATTTTCTTCAAAATAAGCCTTCATTAGGAAGATATATAACTTAACTTATACAATATCAATAACACACACACACACACACACACACACACATATATATATATATATATATATATATATATATATAAGGTGTTTGTAAACACAAATACGTGGTACGTTAGAATATATATAGCGTAAAGTAAAAGAAGGCATTAACAAACAGTTATGTTTCTATATTCTTTGAACATTATCTGTGACTTTAATCTATTTTTTAATCGTATTGACTATTTATCTCAGTTATTTCCTGTTACTTTTTGTGCCTATTTTATTGCCTATTTTTTCCATTTTAAGTGCCTATTTGCCTGCCTATTTTCCAGGTTTTTAGTGCCTAAACATCCGGTCTCTATTGATCACTATAAAACGAAAACGATACGACAAACGGTTTTCAGAGTCTGAAGAATAGATACAATTTTTACCTGCATTTTTGTACTAAAATTGGAAATGTAAGAAATGTATTATTACTTCCGGTTTCAATTGATCGCGATAGAGGAAGAACAATAAGATATTGCGAGTAATGGCTTTTTGAATAGATTCAGTGTCCTAGGAAGAGGTTCTAAGTTAAATTGTGTACCTCAGCTGCAACCAGAAATTATAGGTATACTATTTCCAGCTGCAGTATCGAATTCGCATAATTCGGAAGTCTACCGTAGTTTACCACTACAAAAGAAAACTTACACACTGACAGCCTTATGCAGACTCGTTTTGACGTATTATTAGCGTCATACTAAAGGCCTGACTACTGCAGGAAATATATGTTAGTCGAGCCCTTTAGTATCGCACTAATCACGCGTCAGAACGACTCTGCATAAGACCCTGAATGTTTAATTATTTTATTGATTGTTACCAGTGTGTTGTATTCTAGAGTATTTTGTCACTCTTACTTTTCGTGCCGATTGAAGAAAGTATGGTAATCGTCAAAAAATGGAATTCGTGATTTCGAGGAATTTATACACGTTTCATGGCCCTTATAAATCGAAAAACAAATATTTCAATATGCAAGCGGTAGTTCGCTCGTTAGGGGAGTTTTCTCTGATACAAAATTTTCCGGCAATGTCTATTAAAATACTGTTTATGTTTCGTATGTACATTTTGTTGCTATAATTACAGCATTATATGATTAAATTTAAGAAGTGAAAGCGAGTAAATTTACTGTGATGGCATAAATGTGCATAGCTAAGTTTAGTACGTACATACAATTTATTTTTAATTACCAATATGCAACAGGGTTCAAACTCACTATCAGCGATGACGTCAGCTTTAGTTTCATGTGGTCGCTAGTGGAGAGACAGATAATGTTTTAATTGGAAGTTAATTGTTTGCATACCAAAAACCATTTTATTTGATCTCTCTTACAATACAGCATGTCTTGGAGAAGCTATGGGCCAAATGATGCCACTGGGGGCAAGGTGCAACTGCCCCTTACCCCCTCTAGCGCCGTCACAGCTTAGTATCCTAACGTCGTAACCCAGTTTCACAGTCCAGTCAAAGGGCCTCAAGCTCACTAATCTCAATGACGTTCACATCAGCTAAGACTAACACTTGCTCAAGCTTAGGTATACTATTCTCGGTTACCTTTATACCATCTCAGACTAACATTTGCTCAACCACAGGCTTACTACCCTCTATACTGTTCACTTCAACTCAGAGTAACACGTGTTCAAGGTCAGGCTTATTATCTGCGATGACGTTTTCAACAGCTCAGAATAATTCATGCTCTAGTTCAGGCGTACTATCCTTCACGACGCCTGTGCTAACTTGATCTTACTTCATTTAACTCGTGATCACTATCGTCGATGGAAATCGAACTAAATCCTAATAGAGATAACTAACCATATTGAGGTCGCGTCTGAGCGAACTCAAGCTGTGGGTCTCTATCCAGATAGCACTGGTGTACAAAGATGTGATAACACTCAATTACTGAGCTTGAAGCCAATTGATCCCAATAGCCAGATCCCAAATTTAGACATCTTTGCAATCCTTTAAACGAAATGGTTTACTTGTTTCTCTTTTACTACATCATAAAGTATATATTTTGGGGAATGATTTTCATTTGATGGGATGATATAGTTTTATTTGATATACACACATACTCACATACAACTAAATGTGTCAATAACGTTTGACTTTTTAGTACTCAGCTAGTTTGAATTTTAAGTAGGAACAGAACTGGTGTCACTCCTGAGATTACGATAAAAGTGTTGTCACCTCATATATCAAATTCTATTAGGTTGATGAAGTTCTACATATTAACATATTTCTTTAGTTTTAACAAATATCAATTTACGCCTGCCACCCATTGTGGCAGAGACAGCTTACAAACCACTTGCTGTATGCTTGAATGGCAAGTCGACCAAACTTGCACCAGCTTGATTGAAAAACGTGCAAGCACGCAACAAGCTGGATTCCAGTAAAGAAGTTACATGGGAACAACCTTGCATTTAGTGTTCCATTCAAGCTTGACGCAAGTGTTTCGCAAGTCAAACCAAGTCAAAAGCCAATGAACGGCCAGTACTGATATTACGCTCTGCGGAGGGTCTAAAGCATCGCTTGCAAGTGCAACAAAAGGCAGATTCTTTGAAAGCATGCGTTACAACTGCAAGCGTAGAAAGTCAAAAGCCAAGCACGCGCCAACATTCGCGTGGCCGAAAGCTTTTTTGCTACTAGGGATATTGAATTTTTACGTGACATCATTTAATCCAGTGTTATCCCTAAGATTGTATTGTATAAATCATTACCTGATATAAAAATAAGTACCTCAACATCTCATTGATCAAATGCTGTTGACTGTACAAGTGTTATGTGAGAGCAAAGAAATACATTCACATGGAAACTTTTCTTCTTCCGTTCGAATTAACAATAAAGATAAGAAGTCTAAATAACCCTTAGAGTTTTTCGACAATGTCAGGTCGAAAAAAGTCCAGTTACATGTAGAGGAAATACAAGTAGTTAAAATATTATATGTGACTTAATTTCAGGTCTGTTCCCATTTCTAATTTCATGTTCCTTCAATACATTTGTCAACATCTGAAGAACGACTGGGCGATATCAAATAAAGACTATCTAGACCATCGGTTGTTTCACTCTCAACCGTACGCACTTAGTTTTCAAAATTTTATTATGTGTGGTAAAATGCATTACTGCATTGTTATCACATAGGGTAGAAGTAATTTCCCTATGGACAGAATCCCTCACGACGCACACAAAAAACTAGCATGTTAGTCAAGTGTTGCAAAAGGACACTGGCTTCTCAGTATAAGTTCATGTGGTTCTAATCATACCTTAAGTTGTGTATGTCTAATCTTACATAACAGGGGCTACGAATGAAAACAGGAAGTTAAATCCACAACAGGAAAGGATATCTAAGTAAACTCCAAGAAGGATTACTTTACTTACGATAAAATAGAATAAATTGAATAGTTATTTAGTTAACCTAACCCTGTATGTTACAACTCATGAATTAGAATCAATGTGGCTACCCGTCCCCCATAATTAGACATGGTAATCCACAGAGGTTTAATATTTACCTTATACTACACCTTAATGAAATGAAGTATTGCTACCTTTACCATGATAAATATTTAATGAAAATTCAATTCAAGATTAGAAATATTAAAGTTATTTTTAAAGAAAAAAATCTCTTTGTTTACCATGTCTAATTATGTATTAACTACTCAATGGTAGGGGTATCACGCTTGCCAAAGGCGCTCTTTGTTGCGGGCTTTGGGAAACGCTCATGAGCTAGTGATCTCTGATTTGAAAGCCAACGGAAATACTTTCAATACGCGGGAAACAACCGTAATAATGCAAAAATACTGGTAAAATACGTTGAACATTTTAGAGATATGTCCTGGGAATGAATCCTCACTCCCCGGGCCACTCCCTGAAATAATCATTGCTATTATGCATACTGAAAGACCAACATAACAAGTTCAAACTTATAAACGTAAAATAAGCTTCTATTCTATTAATATTAATGTTGTTATACTAAGATAAATTTATAGAATTTCAGACACAGTAGTTCAAATTCTGTTCAGACACATATTTACCAAAAATTATAAATTCTCGATTTCGTAAAGGTAGTCTCTTCCTTACTGCTAGCGACTTTTACGAATATATAAAAGACTGTCAAACATTTGTTTCAATATTTGATAAAATATGTATTCTCGAAAATTCTATCCTCCTACTCGAACAATTCATACCTCATTACTAGGGCCCGGATAATTATGTACTAAAAACAATGAAAATATGTACATATATATGTACATAACATCTCAATAATATGTAATAAAACCCTTCCAAAAGAGCAAAATATGTAAAATGCAAATACCAGCATTTTCTATTACGTTTTCTACATTTGATGTGGTAAATACAATATTTATTCAATTACAATGTTTACTACCTGTTACTTTTCCAGCACGATGTCCGCAACACTAAGAAACAGAATGAGTTTCAAATTTTCAGTCAGAAAACTTATCTTGTTATCGCGTATAAAAGAGTTTCTATGCACTAAATGGTCGTTTCACTTCACACAAAGTCTTGCTGCATATTTATACTTTCAGAAACCATCCAAAGGTCGTTCAACTGTACATTACGGGAGAATTCTAGAACACTGGCCCGCCTACCTGTACAACAGATAGTAACCTACCCTAACATAGCCTAACCTCTCTAATCTCTAATTAATCTTAATTAACCTTATTTAGGAAGGAACTTTTACGAAAACTTTGTTTATGCCATTGTACATCTAATGAGCGTCCAGCGTTATAGAACCTTCCCGTACATTACACACTCAAAACATTTTAGTAAAAAATATCGTGAAGAACAAAACATACTCAATTAATCTTTTCACTATTTTAACAGTCGATCTCCGTAACAGCAAGGAACGAAAATGTGTTTCAAATTTTCAAACACAAAACCTCTCCTGGTATCACGCAACAGTGCTTTTTATTGACTGAACGATCGTTCAACATTACGCGAATTAATTGGTGCATACTTAAACCTGCACAAATCAGAAGGTGCGTGTTCAATAGCCACGACATGGATTTAGCTTCACTTAACACTCCACTAATAGCATAAATTGTCGTATAGCCTGGATTTTTCTCCAAAACGAAAACTATCTTCTTATTCAATGCATCCCCAACCGGTCCTTTCACATCTACCAGAGAAGCAACTGTTGAGCGAACAATTTCAAGATTGTCTGAAAGGGTAGATGATGATTTCTCCAAGGATTAAATAGTACTACTGAGACATGAAAAATTGCTCTGAATGTAGGAAATATCATGCTTCAACTTCCCGTCATCAAACATTTGTTTCGCTATTTCTATGGAAGATGCATCTTCAGAATCAAAATGTTACACTTGTTTCACTGCATCAAAGTTCGTAACATAGTAACACACAGCATCAATCTAGCTTCCCCACCTCGTTAGTACCGGCTGAGGAGGAAGAGGTAGTTCAGGGAACAGTTCTTTAAATTTCTCAACTCTACTGGGAGCCTTCAAAAATACCTTATTTGTATTTGAAATTAATGCATCCACTTGTGAAAATCTAGAACGAACAAATTTTACAACACGATGAAATGCGTGGGCAAGACAAGTTAGATGTAACAGCTTCGGATACAATACTTGCAAAGCTTCTGCAGCTTTGCACATGTACGGTGCTGCATCAGTCACTAGAAGGAAGACATTGTTATGCTTGATACCATCAGGCCACAAAAGTCCCATAGCATCATTAAAGAGTTTTGCAATGGCTTGATGGTTGCATCGCAGCAACAAATCACTAGTTAACAAGATAGGCTAGCTGACTTCATTATCTTTCAACAAACCTATTACAACATTACCAACATGTCGCCCCTCTTCATTAGTTGTTTCGTCAATTGACACCCAAATAGGACCATCATCGCTTTCCTCACGAATCGAGTTCATTGTTTCCACATATAAATCAGGCACGTAATGCTTTCTGATTGTAGATTCATCTGGAACTGTTTCGTGTGTGTATTGTTGCAGAAATTCACGAAGTACTGTATTGTTTAGTTTCAAAATAGGGGTATCAGTACATACCTTAGCACGGCACAGATCACTTGAATACTGAGACTTCCGTGGCCCTTTGAGATTCAGTTACTAGCAACTACTTTTGTGCTTTAGGTTTTGAAGCTCGGGTCTGATGGTGTGATGTGGATATGTGTTGCACAACTTGGGAATGTTGAGAGCATGAGACACCCTTCTCACAAACCTGGCAATAAAGCACTTTTCCATCTGTGGAAAAATGCTCAAACTCTTCCGTGAAATGCTTAAGTCTTATTGACCACGGGGTTTTGTCCTTTGGCATCTTGGAAACAGGATTTGCTGACAGCACAGGAGATTAAATATTCAATAAAATAGCTCACACTTTCCCTACGGCATGCGTTGTGGCGGCAGGCGCTTCACTTTTGTAAATCAAGAGTTCAGTGTTATCAATTGCGTGAATGCAAACTTCCCCATCTGATTTAATATTTTTCGCTGAAGGAAAATATTAGTGGGGCGAGTTTGCGACAAAAACACAATAGGCAACTGTAAAGCCGCGTCGCGATAGTAATTCGATTGAATTATTAATCTCACGTAAGGATGTGAACGCTACTACCGCGACCGGAAGTGTACGATTGCTAATCAAATCAGGTTGTGTCCAACTCTCTCTACCAATCCGCCAAACTACGCTTCAATACTATTTTAAAGGGATGAAACCCAGTGAAACAATAAATAAATAAATAAACAAATAAATAAATAAATAAATAAATAAAAATTAAAAATAAAGCAAGCACTTTAAATTCAAAGAGAGGTGAGTGTTTTCTTCTTTTCAAAGTCTATTGTTGAACAGTTTTTGTACGAAAAATCCCTATAAAACATGAAAATACCAAGAAATATGTAAAATTATGTGCTCATGAGTAAAATATGTAATTATATGTACATAAATGTAAAATATGTAAATATATGTACTTTCAAATGGGTGTTTTTAGGCACTATGGGTCACAAATGACATTATTACCCTGATTTGGTATAAAAATATAACCCCTACAAAAATATGTAATTAAATAATTATCCGGGCCCTACTCATTACATTCTTCCTGCAATGGAGTTTTAATTGAAATGAAAGCTGTCCAGCCCAAGTGCATGGCTCAGATACTTTGTTATGCTTACTGAAATTCCAACTTTCAAAGAATCGTGGAGCAGTGGAAATAAGAATTGCAAAGGGGCATACATAATTTATAACCCGGAGTCTCGAGTTAAACACCCCTGGCGTACAACCAAGCAATTATAGGCGGTCAGCAGTATTTTTTATTGCAACATTTACTAAATGTATTTGTTGTCCTATAAATATACGAAAGGGTATAGTCTTATAAACTTAACATGAAAAGAAATCTTTAAGTTTTACGTCCTACGGTTATGCGGGTTAGGCTAAAGGAGACGGTGATGATGAGAGATGAGTGAAACGGTGGAATGAAGAAAGTGGGAGGAAACGGAGGAACCCCGAGAAAATCCACGAGACGGTGTTTGTGCACCACAAATTTCACACGGCATGAGCTGGGATCGAACCAGGGATCCCAAGCTCCGGAGGTGAACGCTCTACCACTGAGACACCGCATACACTTAACATGGTCAGCCCAACAATATTAATATTAATGCTATATATACATTTCAAAACGCTATGGTTCTGTCTTATTATCGTTTCAGCTATGAGAGCAACACTTAAGCAGCCGGACTATAAAGGTGGGTACACACCCAACCAATCTCGCGAACGTATACTGTACACTACACTGTCCCATCGGTCCGTGGTAGACGTGGCCGTTCGCGTCTTGAACGTTGGCACATTTTGCCTTCACACAGACATCGGTTATATTTTCTCATCTCTGCTGTTACATACAGTTCAACATGGTCTCCAATATCACGGGGAAATGATAAGCAGACACGATATGTTATAATTCTTTCGCGATCAAAGGTGAAAATTTGGTAGAGTTGTTTTATTCGATAATGATACCTTGTCAGATGTTCTATATAGGTATTTCTACCATTTATGTATCGAGGAGAAGAGGCGCGGAGAGTTCACGTGATACGTTGTGAAGCTGCACCGTTAGTCATTCTACTGATTTTCCATCCTCTACACATTCTGGAAATGTGAAGTGAATCCGATGTCTTCTTATTTTCATTTCTTGTTATATCCTGTACTTTATATACCTCATAAAATAAATGCTGTAGATATGTAGAGTCTATAACTTAATCAAAGTTCTTTTGGGGTTAAGTGCCGTATCGCCGGACCAATATTAGGAACTTTACCGGGTCATTGGGAGAATTTATTTAAGTTTGTGAGGAAGGATGAGTACAAGGCAGGTAAGAGGAATAGTAAAAGTTAAGAAAGTGGTAGTATTTGTTGATTGTTTTCGATGTTGTTAACGGCACTGTATGTGGGGTGGATGGACTATTTCGCGGAGAGGTACACTTGTTATAGTATACGAATCCATAAATTGTAAAATGTACAGAAAAAATTGGCAAGTTTTTAATTTGCCCATTTCATGTCAAGAACAGAATCCAACCAACCCTTGCCGGGCTTCTAACCCGTTCCTACCACTACTATTACTTCTCTTACTCCTGCTCCTAGTACTACTAATATTTATAGTATGGATCCGTATTAAAGTAATACGCACGCCTAATGAAACGTAATCTAACATAACTTAATGTAATCCAACAAAATGTAACCGAATGCAATAAATTTTGGTGCTTTTTCTGAGTTTTCAAAGTGGTCCGGCGATACGGCACAAATGACATCTTTTGTATCAAAGTTCCTAGATGTCAGCCAAAGTTAATTAATATATATGTAACAATTTCCATTCAGTGTTGTCCTTAAATTAAGGTTGTTTGAGATAATTATTCTTCATCTAATATACTCACTTAAATTAAAGCTATAGAAATGAAAATAAAAATCTTACATAAATTATTGTAAACACATATATTGATATGAAGCCAACTTTTATAGAAATGTCAAACCTTATTATATTATTCGACGGACGTTGCTTCGTTGTATGATGCTTGTGTTAATAATTTCTTTTTGAAAGGCACTCAGGGAGATTTATACCCTGCCTGCATATTACTACTAGTTATTTAATTAAGATGACTAACCTTGTTTTCACGAAGCTATGAATCCTTAGTAAACAATACACGGACTGAAGCATGTTAGTGTTACCAACTAACTAAAAAAATTGTAATCTTATACTAAAAAAATATGAAGAAACAAACTGAAGAGGTAAAGAAGGATATTAAAAATGAAATGACATGATTTGTGATAGGAGAACCAGGAGCCATTTTATCTTGCCTACAAAAGTGAACTCAGAAGTTCTTCAAGGGAAAAGGGTTCAACAATCCAAGTTATTATAATTTCCAGTGTGTCTGCAGACATATGTAGCTCAATATGATAAATGGTTATTTCTGCATATTGTCTTCTCAAGACAGGTTAAAACCTCGAAATCCCCTTGGAAAACGCCAACGCTCTCCTCAATTTTCGAATTTTCTAACTAGTATATAAAGGTAGACACGCACCAGGAGGAAAAAGGCAGAACCACAGTTTAAATTTCTTCTACAAGTGCAAATTACAAATAAATGTTTTCATCCATATTCCTAGCTGTAAAGATATTCTACGTCTGAGGCTACTGTTTCGATTCAATGGACTTATTTTGGAATTACTTCATCTACTATTTCTAATTATTTTTTAATTACAAAGACTTTGTTTATGTAGCTTAAGCTTTCTGGGGTCATTTCTGTGAACCTTTTTGTTTATTAAACTAGTGCACTAGTAGATTCCTTTTTATCTATAATAATGTGAACAACCTTGCTCATTACTTTTACCTTTTTACAATCTGTTATTTTCTATTTGTGTCTGGCTACGTTTCATGTCTCCAACGAGTCACAAAGTTGTGCTTAAGGACAATAGTCATACACGAGTATTAAGCTTATGTATCTATGCTTCGAGCGTCTAGTTGGCACTCTTGTAGCTTCCTTCACCGATTTCGTAAGTCGCATTACAACGTTTGCGGTTATTTCAAAATTGGAATTTGTTGTTGATTCCTGCCTGCTGAGGTTTGGCTTCGAACTTCGTTTTCCTCAAGTAAGCAACTACGTAGGAACATGAGGTGATTTCTCCAGCTTTTGAGGTCTACGACTAAAAAAAAAACAACCTTTGGGTTAGCATTCGGGAGGTAATGGGTTCGAATCCTGACTGGAATTTTCCAGGGTTTTCCTCAGTCCTACCAGGCAAATGTGGGAATGGTACTTACTAAGCAGGCTCTGGCCAATACCTTCCGAATTTTTTCCCATTGTTATTGTTGTTAGATATCCAGTATAAAATGGCCTCTGAGCTATATGGTGACTGTTAAATAAGTAAATAAAATATTTCTTGACCTTTTTAAAGACCCCATTTACTAACATGTTCTGATTAGAAATAAAGAATCAAAAATGGTATGCTTTACACTAAACAGTTCGACTATCATTTCAGTTTGAGAACACGAGTAATTTTATTTTCTGGATACAAACGAGTGAGTGTAGCCTAACTGTTTATTATAAAATATGCACGTAGATAAAAGAAGCCTAGTCGTCGATCTTTCTATATGGTTATCGTAATCTCCTTCGGCTCGAAAGACATGGGTTCGATTCCTTGTGGGAGTTCGTGCTTTTCGGATTCACATTAAGCTGTAGGTGCAAGTCTAAGAATAACCACGGTGTTAAATGGAACCCCAAACATGAATTCTATCAGTCAGTGGTGATTGATCTGGCAGAAAATTGAACTTTGTGTGGCTGTAAGTGACATAATACCGATATGTATTGTATGAGTGGAACAGTTTTTTCAGCGAGTGACACAACGGGAGGAAAATTTAGCCTGGAGCTATTAAAGTTTCCGTCAGTAAGACATTTCCTATCGTACTCAACGTGAATTCCAAGTATTCTCGCAGTACTACCTTTCATCCCCCTGTTTATGGAAATCCCCCCCCCCTGGTGAAACCGGAAATCTTCACTGGTACTGAGTATATGCAACAATAGATAAACTTAACGCATAAATTTAGAAACGAGCCACAATCAGAGTTTTTGCAGACGTACTTCCGTGTCCCTTTCCCATTCGGAGCTAAGGTACTCTAAGTTGCGATTACATGCTGGTCTTGAAGAAGATGTTCTTTAGAAAACAGTGTCTCAGCGCAGCCTTCTCACATTTCATTTAATCAAACCTCCACTCGGAATAAAATTTTCTGGAAGGAACCCTAGTTTCTATGTGGAACTTGACCCTGGGCTCATGGTGTAGAATACTATAATCTAAGTTGAGAATGGCACATCTCCCGTAGAGCAGAGACATGTGGATTGTATTGAATTCAAGTTAGCATCTATTGGGAAGATAGCAATGGAACAACCAAAAGAGACTGCTCTGTGGAGAATTAATCACAATTGGATTGCACAGGATAGAATAAAATAGTGAGCTTATGTTTCTTCAGCGCCTAAAGTTTGGAATACTTAAGAGGCTCCATCATGGCGAAATTAAAATACCGCTAATCTTACAGTAATTATGAGAGACAGAAAATAATCGAAAAATGGAACAAGAGCTCGCTAGACAATATTATTTTGCCAGGCGTTTATTTTCGTGTTCCTAAATGGCTGTAAACGTAAAACTACTAGGTGACTCGTGATAACGGTACATCTTGCAAAATAATATTGTCTAGCTCGCTCTTGTTCCACATTTCGATTATCGTTTATCCATTTGAATATATCACACAATTATTGTAAAATTAGCTGTATTTTAATTTCGCAGTGGTTAGGAACGTTAAATCATATTATGAGTTATGGAAACGTGTCGCCCTCACCTCTCCCTTTGTTATATGCCATCAACGGTTGGACGATATGCAGCTAAGACTCCGCTATTCTTGACTTTTATATACTCTGAAAGTGATGAACTAAACACCAAGCCCCGGTTCCTTTACTCCCTAACCTTCTCCATGTGTGAGACCAACAGGCGATAGGCCAACTTCTGAGCAACTGGTACGCGGAAAAACAATAAATAAAGATACTTCAGTGGAGTTGAACCCGGGACGTCTAGTGATAGAGACCTCACCGACAACACGACCGCGGCTCTTTAGGATTACTTACTAAATGAAAACTGTTCGCAGAAAAAATACACTTTTCCCATTCTATACAGGCAGGAAATAATCATTCCTTCATGCCTTCCAAATGTGAAAGGTTGAGAGCCAAAGTTACCCAGCTTCTCTTAACGTAACCATGGAGAAAATGCGACGACTGAAAATTCTACACACGAATATCCATTTCAATGTAAGAGTTCTAATAATGGTAAGTGTGTTAGAACCCAAGAACAAAATCGAATTACCCTTGTTTCCGTTGGGAGTGGAGATGATTATTCGCGTGAGGCAACTCAACCCATCATATAATATAGCACATTCTTGTGCTAATATAAGGCACAGTCAAATGAAAATATCCTATTGCAAATATCCAGACAACGTGTTGAGGAAGATGTTTATGTCTACATATGTGTAGACCTTTATAAATGTTATATTTGTTGCGCACTGGCTTATTGTGGCACGCTAGCAGAGGTTGGTTCCTTATCAATGTTCCTTTCTCTCTCCAGGTAAGATGTGGCGCTGTGTGACACAACAATTTAATTGTCAGTGACCAACGTTATCAAGGAAGAACAGTAGAGTGTGATACGCTTTTTTGTGCGAAAGGTGTCCATCCAGCGGATATACATGAGAATATAGGATGTGTATGGTGGGAAGTGTGTTTGAGACAAAACAGTGCGAAAGCGGTGTCAGCGTTTTTTCGTCGTGGCACGAAGACACTGACTGATGATGCGCGACCCGAGAAGGTGGCGAATCGTATTCCTAATGAGATAGTTGCTACTATTGACAATTGCATTCAAACTGATAGGTGGGACTCTTTGGATGCCATTACTGCTCAATTACAGGTGTCCCATGGCAGTGTGCATGACATTGTGCGCAATAGACTTCGTACCGGAAGGTTTGTGCTCAATGGGTCCCCAAGTGTTTGTTTGAGGAACAGCGACACAACAGAATGGGAATATCACTGAAACATTTGACGCGATATCAGAATGAGGGCGACGATTTCCTTGGAAATATCGTTGACGGAAGTGAATCCTATGCTCAATGTCTCAAACGGAAGCCAAACGTGAGAGTATTCTGTTAAAGCGTGCAGGGTCGCCTAAACCAAAGAAATTTCGTTCCACATCAGCTGCTAAGGTCATGGTGACTGTGTTCTTCGAGCTAGTCGGGACTATCTGCTAGTGAAGTTGCTCCCCAAACGAGAAACAATAAACGCCAACAAATATTGCGACATTCTCCTTCGGCTGCGGCTAGCAATCAAGAATAAATGCCGGATTGCACGACAATGCCCCGCCTCATGTTGCCGAACAAACACAGGACATTTTGGTGTCATGAAAGTAGGAAGTACTAGTTCATCTACGTATAGTCCTGACTTGAGTTCCTGTAATTTCCACGTTTTGCGGCCACTAAAGAAACACCTCCGGGGACACCACTCTGGATCGGATAAAGAAGTGCAATAAGCTGTGAAAGAGTGGTTTCATAGTCAATTAAAGGAGTTCTTCTTCCAGGTCATTTATATCCTCGTGTCAAGATGGGATAAGTGCCTCAACAGCAATGTCATTATATATAGCTCAAGCCAGTAACAAAGTCTACATGGAAATGAACTTTTTCATTTGACTGCATCTTATATTTTCATGCAGTATAAACTAAAAGCACTCAGGGAGATTTTTTTAAAAAAAATAACGAATATTATTACTACAAATTGCTTAGTAAAATTATGTTGATGAAGAATAAATTAAAGATACTAAGGGTATACGTATCTTAAAATAAACTCTGTAGTATAAAGTCTCGACTTGGACTTGAGGCGACTCGGTAGATTACTTGAGGCGACTAATGGGTGATTTCAAGTTGTGAAAGGAGCACTGTCAACATTATATGCTTTTCCCGAATGGTCTCCGATCCAATAGTGAAAAGACACCACAATGTTGGGCTTCGACATCTTGCTGTCGACATCTTGTTATCCAGTGTCTGCAACGTTAGAAAATATAACTCCTAAATCTAGCATATAAAACTCGTAATTACTATAACTGCGAATAAGTTACACTATGTTAAACGTTTAACAATCAACTGTTTAAGAGTTCTTTCTACGGAAAAGTTTCCGCGATATGTGGATAAACTTTTTATAGAATTTTCGATTGATAAGTATTACCTGCAAGTAGGTATGAGAAATGGATTTACCTCTTATATAAACACTTTAATCTTTTACCAAAGTGTTCAATTTATTAAATGTTTCTAAATTGTAGTTCAAAACTTAACGCTAAACGCTTAATCCGAAAACGATTTCAAATCTTACAATTTTACACATAAGTGTTGCTGATGCATGGGATAACTATCTACTGTATTGTACGCACGTGAACTAATTTGAAAAAAGGGCATTCTAGAGATGGATTTAGAGATGGATTAGGGATGGATTCTAGAAAGTAGGTATGAGAAATGGATTTACCTCTTATATAAACACTTTAATCTTTTACCAAAGTGTTCAATTTATTAAATGTTTCTAAATTGTAGTTCAAAACTTAACGCTAAACGCTTAATCCGAAAACGATTTCAAATCTTACAATTTTACACATAAGTGTTGCTGATGCATGGGATAACTATCTACTGTATTGTACGCACGTGAACTAATTTGAAAAAAGGGCATTCTTTGCTCAATCACTATGCCGTTCGTTCATACGTTTTACAAATTATTTCATGGGCATGCAATTCTCAGTTTCGAAGACATGAGTCCTCGAAATCCGGTAAAACATCAAAACACCCTGTATTTAGTGTCATGCTGTCCCGTACCATATTTATTGTAGGAGTGCATATTTGAACTCAGCACTGGCTACAATGTCTAGAACATCCATTACTCTGACGTAAGTAGAAGCAGACTGACCACGCGATTTTGTGTGTTTTCTCGTTTTCTAATACTTTCTTCATTCCTTCATTTCATTTATTGTCATCAAAATCTCCCTTAGCCCCAGAGAATTATCGGGGAATGTCAAAGAGTCAATCAACCTGAAGTGGTGCAAAAAAAATTGAAAATGGTTGCTCGACCATCTCCGAAAATTATAAAACTTTGAGTGTGACGAACCTTGTGTATGCCCTATACAAGTGTTCCTGAATGGTGGCCATCTTTGTTGTCGTTGGAGTGCTATTTTTTCCATTTGCAAGCGTTTACGAAAATTACAGTTGCTCAGGACGTACGTATCAGACAAACTCCAAACAAATACAAATGTTTAGAGGAGAGACCGAGGTACAAGGAGAATATATATTTTGCTTTTAAATAAACAGTCAGGGTTGCAAATCAATATATGAAATCACTACAAAAAGTAAAGAAAATTACACTTTTAAAGGGGCTCTAATTTGGAATGGCATATAATGGAGGGTTCATACATTTTGTGCTGAGCACTATTGCATATAAAGAGTCTGCAGGAATAGCCACACCTATAATACTACTGACATCATAGATTTATTCTGGTCCGAAAGTTGAAGTCTGTGATTTTATCTCCATTTTTGAGGCGTAATATGTCAGGAGGGCAAAGTGCTAAAAAAATGGTGCTTAGGCCGCAAAGTAATTCTATATATGAATAAACTATCGAAAAAAATCATGACTGATATTACATGGAGAAAAATGTAAGGACATGGTTAAATCGCGAAGAAAGCACGCGCGTGACGATGGAAGTAGCCCGGAAAATATTAAATGTTTTGATATGTTTCATGCTAGATCTCAAAACCTACGCATGGTTTCAGCAATTAGGACCGCTTTGTTTGTTATCAGTTGTGCAAAAGCATGCGAGTGCCGTTTGTTTAATATTTCTAGCTCCATGAACATTGCCACGTCTATATGGTAAGGGGGTTAGCTCCCCCTTGCACCCACGACTTACATAATCGAACTGGACCGCTGTATTAAGGCTCTTAATGTATCAGCAAAGTATCATTGAAATCCAATCCCAGTTACAGAAGTTAATATTTATATGTTCACAAGGTGTGGTTACACCTATCTATCCTATCCTGCTGTAAAGGGTGTATTAGTGGAAATTATTTAAAATGAATGTTGTCTCCCTTCTCTTTTGTAGTATTACAGCAATAACTTTTAGTAGCTGTAATTACAACAAGTTCTCGCAATTACATGATTTTAGCAGTGTTGCAAACTTATGCAGTGTTTATCATATCTCCGGAACGGTTTGAGATATCGAAGTGCTGTAAAGGGCAAAATAAGTTACACGTCCACCACAAACCACACAAGTAAGTACATATGATACTTATCTGAGTTTTTTTTTTTTTTTTGAAATAAATGCTTTAACAAATAACATTTTCAATTCCTGGTAACTTCGCTCCTATTCATTCAAAACAAGTCATACCATGACCATGCTATCCCACACTGAAATACTATCGATGTGCATTATCCTGTGCATCTCCGTTATGCTGTATTTGCGTTAGATGCTTCAGAACTTTGGAAGTTTGTGATACTATAACATCCTTAGTTTGCAACACTGAATAATAAAAGTGGTACTTTAATTTTACGTTTGGTACGTAGATTTGAAATATGTAATAACCTGACGTAGTGCCATATGAAAAATATAATTTTATATTGGGTTGACAAACTGTTTGCTGAGTCTTTCTGTTTAATACATACAGAAATGTCGCCATTCTTATAGTTGCTTCGTGCCAAGTTTTGTTTTTCTTTTTCTGGTCTGTCCGTTATAGCGGATGGAATAGATAAATTATCCAACCTGTAGACATGGTAATGATCATGGAGCTAGAAAGATGAAACAAACACCACTCGCATGCTTTTGCGCAACTGAACACAAACAAAAGCGGTCCTAATTGCTGAACCGTGCGTAAGTTTTGAGATCTAGTAGGAAACAGCACAACATTAAAATTTTTCCGGGCTACGACCATCGTTACGCGCGTGCTTTCTTCAAGTTTATACAATGTCCTCACTTTTTTCACCATGTAATATCAATCATGATTTTTTTGCGTTAGTTTATTCACATAAAGAATTACTTTGTTGCCTAAGCAGCAATTTTTAGCATTTTGCCCTTCTGAGATATTACTCAACAAACATGGCAACAAAATCACAAACTTCAATTTTCGGATCCCTATAAACCTACAATGCCGGCAGTATCATAGGTGTGGATATTTCTACAGACTCTTTGCATGCAATAGTATTCAGCACAAAACTTATGAATCTCCCACTTTATGCCATTTCAAATTACAGCCTCTTTAAAAGAGTATTTTTTTTAACTTTTTCTAGTGATTTCATGTATTGGTTTGCAACTCTGAATATTTATTTAGAAGCAAGAGTAAATGTTCTCCGTATATCTCGGACGCTCCTCTAGACGTTCGTTTTTGTTTGGAGTTCGTCTGATACGTACGTCCGGAGCAGCTATAATTTTCGTAAACGCTTGCAAATGCAAAAACGGCCCTGAAAATGAAAATGCAAGTAATGAGGTCATGAATGTCTTGAAATTTAATATTATCGTTACTATAGCGTGAGGTGCAGGATGGATATGGCGATGCAGAATGCACGGGTGATCATAGGGGTTGCATGGTAAAGCTATCTGGAGATGCGATTAGCCCGTTATCTGGATCTTACACGATTCGGCTATTTGCGGCGCTATTATAGCCGCACCCGCATCGTAGAAATATGTTCTGCTTTATCGGACAATATCAAATTCCTTCTTTACAATGGGCGTTGCGCAACAATCCTAAATTCATGTGCTAGTGTTCAGAATGTGATTCACTGGTCTACTGTCGTGACGTGTTCATAAAGTATTGTATTCGCTCAGTCTGTATTATGTCCTGGCTGTTGAAATCATCTCTGCAACAATGAACTCCATATTCAAATTACTCTGAGTGCATTTGGTCCAGAAAGAAAAACAATATCAAGGAGAAACAATTTTTGAATGCGATATGCCTCAATTCTTTCGAGAACAAGGGTGGAAGCCTACTGAAATTATTGCCGCATTCGATGACGAAGGATTATTGCACCCTTCAGAAATACTGCCGTTAAGCCAACTACTGGTGACTACTGAATTATGATTCCCTGATTTGTCTCCGATTGTTGTTTGCATGGGCTGTGGGTAGCGAATACAACAATTCGCGAATATATAGGTATATCTTCTCATTATCTACGAATTCTGCGCATTTAGGGCCAATCCATCTCTTTTGTGGTATTGCGTTTTCAATGTCTGTAAGTATATCTTATTAATGGGTCAAGAAATAATTACGTAAGAGTCATAAAATGATTCGTATGCAGCAGTGGCGTATTTACGATTTTGTTTCGGGAGGGGCTTTGCTAACTTTTGGGGGGGGGCTTTGCCTGGAAATGTTAAAATTCTCCAAGATATTTCATTTACTTTACTATACTAAGCAAGATTTCGGGGGGGCTTAAGCCCGGAAGCCACCCCCCTAAATACGCCACTGGTATGCAGTATTGTATATACTGTACAGAAATAAAAATAGTGGTATCAAGAAAAAGTGCTTAAGAACAACTGAAACAGTTTTAAGTGTGAATTCGGAGAATGAAAAAGAACAAGCAATATTAAGTAACAAATTAGTGAAAAAATATTAACGATAGTTAGAGAAAGATACTAAAAGTTACTGACATTTGTTAATGATTGCAAAGAAACTGTTAGACGTTGTTTGATGAAAAGATTGTAGTGTTATGGAGGTATAATAAGGCATGGTATCCTCGTCGCCATAAGTGCCTTTACATCGCAGTGACGGGTATGTGACCGCGCAGTACTCCAAGGAAGGGATGGTTGTATAAGAATTTGTGATTAATTTTGAAGAGTTTTTATTTTGACTAGGGAATTAACATAGGTGAAGGGAGTAAAGACACAGATTTGAAGCATCAGTTCACTGTTATTGAAGCATCAGTGCACGAAAAGATTCGTATTCTCAGTTTTTCTATTTATTGTTTTATATGTTAAGTTAAACACCACAATATGTATCACTGATATCGCAGATCGTATTATTTTTTAAAATCGTGTTTGTAACCTATTGTCAAAACATTCATCTCCAGACATGATGTAGAGAGAAGAGAAAGAGATACGACATCTGTAATATATGTATATGTGATTCACTAAGTAACTGTAGAAATTAATTAAAGGACACATAAGAGAGCGAAAAGGAGCTCTAGAAGTCTGAACTTTCTAGAAACGTCCTAGATAGGTGAAAATATAGTTAAAAATTGCAAAAGGTATCATGTAAATTACCACTCTTTTCTTATATTCTAGTATACTTTTTCTTTCACATCCAAACATCTCTATTCAGAATTACGAGATAAAGGCGAAGAGAGAAACATTTCCATTTCAAGAATTATATCAGGAAAAAAATCTTTTGACTTAGACTAGATTCGAACTCGCAACCCTTGAATCCACGGCTCAGCGCTCTACCGATTGAGCTAACAACTACTGTTGGAAAAGCAACATTTCTACAACTACCGGTTGCTGAATGGTGTGTATTAACCAAGTTTGCCGAGATAATTGCTTCATATAGCTATAATAATAATAATAATAATAATAATAATAATAATAATAATAATAATAATAATAATAATAATAATAATAATAATAATAATAAAGCAGAAGAAGAACAGAATCTAAAAAGTCACATATGTTAAAAGTTTGACGTGCAGAGTAAGTCCTAATATGAGATTTTATTAATTATATATAATAAATGTAAGCGTGGTTTATTCGTGCGTGCTACTCAAACTGCGCAACTCACTACCTAGTCCCATAAGGGTTGTACGCATATGGTACAGTAGCCTTGCGTCCTCCAACCGTGAAGAATGTTTCTGTTTGAACCTATGCGTGTCCTAAGAGGAAGGAGGAGATTGAAAGAAAGAAAAGTGGTTTAGAAATTATGCAAACGTAGAATATGTCACGAGGCGAGGTGATATAGAATTCAGTGTGTCTTTCAGCTACTACTCTATACAAGACGTGCATCTACGACTTAACGTGGAACCCGAACCACACGACTCCTGACGGGAATCGAAACCCGTATCACCTCTAGTTCTATCATGGGAGACACAGGAACATGTAAAAATAATCGAAAATTTCTTCTATCTTTCTGATAAAGAAAACAAAGTTGATACCAGATATAAATAACGAAAAAACATATGAATTTAAATGTAAAATTTGAGTCCAAAATACCTACTTATAAACAACTGCTGAATTTTAGAAAATAAAGACATGTAAATTGAAGTTATGTGATTAACTTGGAGCTTCAAAAACCAACACCCAGAAACCGCCGTGTAAAGTCTAACTGATGCAAATTTTTTTATTGCATAACTTGCTTTCGGCTAGGCGGGGAGTCCGCCCCCAGACGCTTGCATTTGCTCTTTCTCCGACCTCTCACTTTTCATATCCCTAAGACCTCTGATCTTAAGTGGTTTCGAGATATGGCTATCTTATTGTAACAATTTCAACTCCCAACTTTGTCTTCCTGCTGTTTTTCTTCTAACCGTAATATATATATATATATATATATATATATATATATATATATATATATATATATATATAACGCTGAAATACATCTTTAATCAAGATGTTTCTACTCTTAAGGGATTTTGGAATATGGCCATTCTATTTTATATGAATATGGCAATTACAATTTAAACCTTTTTTTTTTCTAAGGAAAAATGAAAAAACGCAGAAACATGTCTTTAATTGTTTTACTTGCAAAACCTAAACACCAATTTTCATTCCCGGCGGGAGCTCATGTATTTCGACTTCCACGTTAATCAGTAGGTTAACGTTTCATATAGCTTCGCTACTGAATGGGACGTTAAACTCAAAATCAACTCAACCAATTTTCATGTCAATAACCTTAACGATTTTCGAGTTATGACCATCCAATTATAACAATTGTAACTTTACCCTATTTTCTTCCTTCCTAGGGCAAATATCATAAAAACGCTTACATACATATCTAATTATTTTAAATGAGAAGTCCATATACCAAATTTCATGTCGTTAACACTCAAAGATTCCAAGGTATGGGCATTTTAAGATAATTGCCACTTCTCTTTCTCCCTTTTCACTTCAAATTTCCAAATATTCTTCTTTTAGTGGGACCTTACATTACAAATCATATGCCCTTTCTAAACTTCAAGTTTCTAGCTTAAGCGGTTTGGCCTAGCGTTGATCAATCAGCCAGCCAGAACTTGTTATTTTATATAGAAAGATACATAATAAGCAAATTAATGACAAAAATATTACTACAAAAGCAATATAACAAAGAACTCATATACTGTGTTAAAATATGTAGATATTCATTCATTTGGTAAAATTCATAAAACTAAGAGCACAAGCTTAGCGTACGCGCGTTTGGCGTGGGAGACCCAGGTTCGATTCCCGGTGGGAGCTCATGTGACTCGGATTCCACGTTAACCAGTAGGTCTACATATCATATAGCCTCGCTGCTGAACGGGAAGTTAAACTCAAAATCGGCTCAGCTCTGCTAAGGGCATAAGCAGCGTGGACCTACGGCTTTTTGGGTTCAACCACAGATGACAAAATTACACCCCTATTGCTTTACAATTGCTGTAAATCTCCCTGCTTTGGAAATGAACGGAACTTGACATTCACTTCACCAACTTTTCTATTTCGTGTGTTCATTTTAAAGCCGTACACAGCGCATGAGGGCATTGCTAAAGTTTTCAAAGTCAATGTAAGAAATACAGATGAGTTCTATTTACACAATGTGTACAGTAGAAAATATTCAATAATATTCCACATAGAAAATATCATACACAACACTGTGTAAGAAATTCATCAAATGTTTAAAAACCAAAGAAAACGTACTTCAACACAAATGCAATTAAAACCTGACTCTGAGAGCGCAATAATGTTATCTTGTTCGAAGGGTCAGTGATTTTGTGTCGAACAGGCTGAGCGTGGGCTTACCCTGTCTTATGTTTATGCTCTTGGTCAAGTGGTTTATTGCTTGTGCCTTTAGGTATTTGCCCTAAAGCTATACAGCGAGTTGTGTGCGTTCTTCCTTCCCTGCCCCTGGGTGGCGAAAGGCTGCATTGGGATAAGGGGCAAGACACCTTACGACCTTGGAAGTGAGTAACATATAAAATGATCGAAAACGACAACCGATGTTCATGTAGGGTTCATAGTTTCGAGGTCGCTGAGATGGTTAGGCGTAAAGCTATCAGCTATTTTCTTTTAGTGATTTCTTCATATACGTCTACCAAGTTAATGAATCAGTGATAGAACGTTCACCTCTGGTGCTTGGGGTCACGGGTTCGATCCCAGTCCCCGCCAAGTGAACTTTGTGGTGGATAAACACCGTGTGCATGGGTTTTCTGGGAGTTCTCCCGTTTCCTCCCACTTTCTTCATTCCACCATTTCATTCATTATTCATCATCACCGTCTCCTTTAGCCTAACCGGCATAACCGCGTTACGTAAAACTCAAAGATTTCATTTCATTTCATTTTCAAGTTAACGAACCTTGACTTACCTGCGTACAGTGGTTGGTTAGTGTGTCCTCGATGGCTATTTTTACTTTTTCCATTTTCATCCCATACCATACAGTATTTTTTTTGTTTTGAGAAAGCTTGATTCTATCAATTCGTTAAACAACAATGTTTCTTTTTTTTTCTAATCATGTTTCTTAGTATTATCCTCTTCATTCTAACTAATTTAAATATTTTCAATAAATCAGAATTTAGACTAAAATATGTTACAATGATCAAGAATTGTATAAGAAGAGGACTCTTCATTTCTAATCATTGTCATAACCGGAAGGGAAAACTTTAAAAAAATTGAAATAACTTAGCAGACGTAGAAAATCGACGGAAATAATAAACATCAACTATTAGTTGACTCTTAGAAGTATAGTATATAGTTCTCAACCCAAGTAGAAGATGCACTCTTTGCTTCATGAAAATAATAAACATTTTCCACAAATAATTACAGAAAAGTAATGTCATGACATTTACTGAGCGAACGTAGGTTACTGGTTAGCGTTGACCTTTGTAATTGGGAGTCTCCAGGTTCAAATTTCGATACGAGGCATCCTGACTAGTGATTTTGCACGTATGGCAAGATAGCCCCCCCACTTTAGAAAATTCAAACAATGACTAGGTCATTCGTTTGTACTACGTTTGTACCGTTTGTACCGAAAATATTTTCGTTTGTACCATTTTCCTTATAGGGTTACTTGAGAGGTCGACCGGGGGGCTATCTTGGCGCCAAGATAGCCCCCCCGTATCACAGCACAAAAAATTGGAATACACCATTCGAAAGCAAATCGTTTGTACCGTGTGTACCGAAAAAAGTTTGGTTTGTACCCTGATAGTTTTTGAAAAACAGGGGATGATATTTGTTGCGGGGGGCTATCTTGGCGCCAAAATAGCCCCCCCGTATCACAGCACAAAAATTTGAAATACACCATTCGAAAGCAAATCGTTTGTACCGTTTGTACCGAAAAAAGTTTTGTTTCTACCCCGATAGTTTTCGAGAAACAGGGAATGACATTTGGGGTGGCTATCCTGGCGCCAAGATAGCCCCCCCGTATCACAGCACAAAAAATTGGAATACACCATTTGAAAGCAAATCGTTTGTACCGTTTGTACCGAAAAAAGTTTGGTTTGTACCCTGATAGTTTTTGAAAAACAGGGGATGATATTTGTTGCGGGGGGCTATCTTGGCGCCAAAATAGCCCCCCGTATCACAGCACAAAAAATTGGAATACACCATTCGAAAGCAAATCGTTTGTACCGTTTGTACCGTTTGTACCGAAAAAAGTTTTGTTTGTACCTTGATAGTTCTCGAGAAACAGGGGATGAAATTTGGGGGCTATCTTGTAGGCAAGATAGGCCCCCTAATGTGTACTTTTTCCATGTCCATTAATAAGTATCATATGTTTATCCATGTGAATTGATGTGTATTTAGAATTCTGGTTCTGCATATCAAAATAAAAAAATGAATTTTTCAGTAATAACTCAACGTTAGAATTGAATCGGCGAGTGGGAAAACAATGTGAGTCCAAAGTAAACCATTTTGAAGTAAAGCAAAAATAACACTAAAGATGTAGTACTACAAGTTGTAATGAAGAGCAGTGCAATTTGCTAGACCTTGCACGTTATAACAGAATGCTATAATGTCGACTGTACATTTGTGGCATTAACTAACGAAAGTTATTTTTTCAAATATTTCAAAATGCGTTTTGTGGACTATAGTAGTTTTCCACTCACCGATTCAATTAAATTTTCTCTATTTCTGCCCTTTTCCTTAAGTAAATACGTATTATTCAGCAATGGCCTATTTGCTTTCGTCTATTGTCTATGAAAGCGGCAAACTTATTGAGCCGTTAATGTGACAGATATAAACAGCTAATTTTTTTAGTTGGTGTAAAGCTGAAACGTGGAAGAACGCAGTTTAGGTGAGCAAACATTTCATCTTTTAGGTTTCTTTGTTTAAGATTATTTCTGTAAATCCAGTTTCTTTCTGAATTTGTACACACTTCATTATGCTTTTTACGGTATTTATTTACGGAAAAGGGCACAAATAGATTAAATTTAATTGAATCGTTGAGCGGAAAAACACTACTAGTGCACAAAACGCATTTTGAGATGTTTGAAGAAAAACTTTCGTTTGTTAATGCCACAAATGTACAGTCGACATTATAGCATTCTTTTATAACGTGCGAGGTCTTCCAAATTGTACTGCTCTTCATTACAACTTGTAGTTCTACATCTTTAGTGTTATTTTCGCCTTTAACTGAAAATGGCTTATTCTGAACTCACACTGTTTTCCCACTCGCCGATTCAGTTTTAACGTTGCGTTATTCCCAACAAGTCCTTCTTTTCATTTGGATATGTACTACTATGAGCAAAATAAATGACGCGTCTCTTTATTTTGAAGTTTTTTGAAAATATCTCCGTTTTCTTTATATGTTCGAAATTTCGGAAGGTTTCCCCAGCAGGACAGGTTAATAACAAACCCGTTTTTAATATTTGTGTTAGATATTAGCTTAAAATAAAGAAATTAGAAGCAAAAAACATTAAATCGACAGAAATCTCGAGAATTACCAACTCTGCTAAAGTGGGAAATTTTCAAGAACGCGAGGGAATTCTGCAGTTCAACACGAAGCAGCGACATCTTTGTCATTGAGAGAAGCGTGGATTAGATCTACAAACGAAAATTTTAACGAAATATTTCTAGTATGTCTTATTATATGCATTATCAGCGAACTCCAAATATATGAATCTATGCTAAGTATTAACGTATAGATAGTGCAAATAGTGGAAATTACCTATGGAAAAAGACGAATTGTTAGCCCAATCGTAATGAAAAATCGTCTTTACTGTAGAACAGGTTCAGCTTACGTAAGAAAGCAAATAGCTCAGTTAGATAAAGCAACGAGTTTGTATACCGAAGGTAGACGGTTCGAATCCCGTGGAAGTACTGTTGTCAATTTTATCACTAAGGTTATTTTATTTATTTTTTATTTGGGAAAGAATCAAAATGTAACATATGTGTAAAACTCATGACGATACCAAAAAAAAAAAAAAAAAGTTTGGATATTTTGATAACAGATTTCCCTATTAAATGTTTAATTTTCTCTATAAATATTTGTCTTAAATTGAAATTGTTTTGAATTTACTACATAAGCAAAGTTGCCCGAAGGAGGAGAGCTCAAGTAATAGATATTCTATGTAAAAGCAACCTATTGTAGAATGATGATGCTTCTTACCTTCAGCACATAATCTTAACGTTAGAGAGTCAGAGAGAGAAAAATCCTGTTTTTCCTCCCCTATGACCACTCATCTTAAAGCTCTATCTATAATGATTCGTGTCACATAATTTCGGCTCTCCAAAGACATTCATATTTATTATTATTATTATTATTATTATTATTATTATTATTATTATTATTATTATTATTATTATTATTATTATTATTATTATTATTATTATTCCTGAATATGAGCCAGAGCCCACTCTGAAAAATTGCATCTGGCGTTCTGAGTGAAAGTTCTATGGGACTATTAGAAAAATATATTCCCGTTTCCACGCTGATGGTAGAATTTCTTAAACAGTTATTGAATTACGTTCGAAAGCTAGGCGTAAATAGCGCCCCCGCAACAATGTGGCGTGGGGACCGCACAAGCTGCAAGGCCAAAAAATATACAGAAAGTACGCCGGGGCGGAGCAGGCCAAAGTTTCACACGGGCCAAGTGACTTTTTGGCGCCCTTCCCCTAGTAGTAGCCTATATTTTACATTTTATCATAGTGTTTTTAAAAGTTTAAACCAGGAGCGTCATTTCAGATTTTGCTTTGGGGGGGGGGGCAAGACCTCTTGATATAAGTAAAATTTCGCGTTTTTCACTGATTTACTACTATCAGTGGCGTATTTACGACTTTGTTTCGGGAGGGGCTTTGCTAACTTTTGGGGGGGGGCTTTGCCTGGAAATGTGAAAATTCTGCAAGATATTTCATTTATTTTACTATACTAACTAAGATTTCGGTGGGGGCTTAAGCCCGGAAGCCACCCCCCTAAATACGCCACTGACTACTATTCTAATGATAAAATCTATATACATCTCAAACTCAGGGGGGGCAAATGCCCCTCTCTGCCCTCCCTAAATGACGCCCCTGTTTTAAACCCATTTTCAAAAAGAAATCCATTACCTAGGAAAACTTCACAAAGAATATGGCCCGCTATAAACAATACCAACTCCACCCCCTCTGGTCTAGTGGCTAGCACGCCTGCCCTCTGTGGTACCGGGTCCAATTCCCGGTGGATTACTGTTGAACGATAAAAGTGGTTCGGATTCCACTATAATTAGTATCCACATCTCCCTTGCCCATTAAGGCATAACCGTGGAACGCTAAACTCAAGCAAACAAACAAACAATACTTAATTCCCGGCACTCTTTATTCTACATGCCATCTCTCAATTTTTCGATACAGCCCCCTTAGTACTATGAAACTCTCTTCTTCCATAGTGAAATGTAAAAAGATCATATAATTGCCACTACTTTACAAGAATATAAACCAAAAACGTCAGTAGAAAGCACATTGTAAAATTTACTTTTTGAGGCTCGTTTTGGTGCCCCTCTTTCTCTGGCACCCCGGGCAGTCGCCCGGCCCTTAGTCCGCCCTTGAAAGTACGGACGCATAACTAAGGACTGCGGAGGAGAGGTTAACCTTCATGTTATGCCACTGGTTTGACGTGTTTGAAATGTTCAGTAAGTGATCGGTTAGTGAAATAATTTCGACGGTTACTGATGTTTAAAGTTTAGGTAAGACAAAGCTACCTAATCAAATACATTTGATATCGCGATGTCACAATTTGATTTTTCCTCACATAAAAAAGATAAAAACAATAGTAATAAAAACCCTTACTCGTACTGGGCTCCTAACTAACTAACAACCTAATTCTTACAGACTAGTTGCTCTGACCAACTGAGTTTCGATTTCTTACGCGAAAGAAGTCTGTTATATTAAGAGGCATGCTTTTCATTATCAAAACTGTTCGAAGTAATACGAACATGGCTTAAGAACAGAGACGGAACTGAATTACCACTCGATTGACCTTGAGGGCAAATCACCAAAGCGTAGCTATAAACGTAAGTTCCAACATGCATTTCTCTGGAGTTGTGTTCAGTATTCCTATCTGGCAGTCATGCTTGTTCGTAGGAGTAATATGTTACAAACCTAACCTTTCGATAGAGCACAATGACAGAGAATCAGAGGAAAGAAACTCTTGCCATTGTGAACGTGGGATACCACACTGTGCAATAAAACTGACGCGTCTCCTTGAAGTGATATTTCATCGAAAATAACTCGTTTTCCTTTATATAGTCTATCCGAAGTTTTTGAGGGTTTCAAAATGAGGAAATGTTACTGACAAACAAGAACACATTTAGGGGTGGGTCTAGGGGGTCCGGACCCCCTCTGAAACCCCAACTTTTCTGTAAATTTAGCCTAATTTTGGGGATTATCTTTTAAAATTTTATTATAATTTATCCTAATATTGAAGTCGGACCCCTCCCGAAATAAATTACTGCATACGTGTCTCTGACAATTTTCAATATATTCGTTAAATAATAAAGTAAAATAACTAAATTAGGAGCAAAAAGCTTTAACACGGGCTAACTTTTGTCTACTGCCAATATTGCTAGAAGGGATATTAATAGCAAAAACTGCTAGTCAATGCTAAACCTTGGAACGTCATCCCGAACAAGTCTATTATTGAGAACTACATATGAAACATGTTATTAAAACTTATCCAGCTTTTATCTGGCATGAAATTATTATATACACCAAAATTCACTCTCCTAAAATGTGTATCTAAACAATGTACGAAGCAATGAAAATTTTTTATCGAAATATTTGGGCAGGAAACTCTAACAGCCAGCCATTTTATTTAAATCGTAATAAACCCTGTAACCGTACGTTAACGTGAGGACAAAGCTTGGTCCATTGGTAAATTATTTGAAGAAAAAAAACTCAATGTTCGTAGGTTCTAATCTATCCAGTCACCACAACATTTTATTCTTATGTGTAACGATGAAATAAGAAAAAAATGTATAACCGTTAAGTCAAAACTTCAACCAAGTCTGAAGAGAACAATGCTAAAATAGTAACACAATGACGTCAACCAAAAATTATTACAGCTCACAGATAACGAGAAGAGCCCTAAAACAGGGGAAGCGGGGAATGGTCAACGACACGGTCAAGTCCAGTTTCGGTTTTTGAGGTGTGGTCTATACTTAGATGTCGTCTGCTACTCCGGGTAGTTATCTGTGTGCTATTTCGCGGTGTCATTTGAAACCCCCGTGCGAAAAGTGGGCGAGCCCATACCTACGTCACACTACTTCTGCTAGGGTTCTTCTCGTCATCTGTGAGCTGTACATGTAGCGTTTCGACGAAATTACAGCTGTTAACAATTGCAGAAATAAAAACAGACTGATAGCTGTAATGCAATCTAGACTTCTGAATGCATTTACTTCCTGAAAACTTCCGTCTCGTCATTGGTATGCCGTTAATCATTGTAAAACCTTTCAATTGGAAGTGAAATGACACAAACTAAAACAGTTTTAAATCAATAAATAATGTCTATGTGTAAAAGTAGGTGTCTTTTATCTGTAGTTCTGAGTTCCTTTTACTTTGAAGTGACAAATGAGAGAAGAAAGTATGGTCTTCGAAAAAAAAAATCAAATTTGAGATTTCAACGAATTTACACGTATTATAGCCCCTAACACCGAAAAAGTTATTTTTCGATACATGTCTATCTGTTCGTCCGTCCGTTCGCTACACTTTTCTGTGCACTCGCCTAGAGGCCATACCGTTCAACTTATCTGCACCAAATTTTAGTTTAAGATTTTCATAGTATTTCCTATAGTTTTTTTTATTTCCCTCCTACTCCCAAAACAAGGGTAGTTTCCTGTACGATGAAAATAGAAAAAAGATATTTTCTCATAACTGGCTCTAACGATCTTGTTTTCTTTCTTTTTTTATAAATCAATATTTAATTAGCAACCCTATTTTGTGGTATAAGGCATTTATCTGAGAAAAATCTACAAGGGGTAGTTTATACTAAGGGGGTGAGTTTTTTCTCAGTGATTTTCTCAAAATGGACTCAAATGTTTTCGTTCATATTTCATAAATAAAGATTTCATTAATAACTTATCAATATGGCATAACTCGTTTGTCCTAAAAAAATGCGAGGGGTAGTTTATTCTTGGTGGAGTGTTGTCTGGGCGATTTTCTCAAAAACGACTCAAAAGAGTTTATTCATATTTCAAAAATAAATATTTCGTTAATAACCGAACAATATGGCAAAACTCATTTGTCCTGAAAAAATATGCGAGGGGTAGTTTACTCTTGAGGGTGTTTTTCCTCCACGGTTTTCTCAAAAATGAGTCAAGCAATTTTGTTCGTACTCAGAAATAAATATTTCATTAAAAACCTAGTAATATGGAATAACTCGCTTACCCTGAAAGAATCCTCAAGAGATAGTTTATTCGGGGAGTTATTTTTCCCTCACGATTTTCTCAAAAATTACTCGGACAATTTTATTGATAATTCATAAATAAGTATTTCATTAATAACCCTATATTTTAGTATAAGTCATTTCTATGAAAAACAATTACAACGGATAGTTTATTTTTGGGGTCAAGGTTATTTCCCCGACAATTTTCTCGAACGACAGGCGAGTTTGTTCAAATTTCGCAAATAAATATTTCATTAATAACCAAAAGTATATCTTAACTCATTGTTCGAAACAATTCACAAGAGGTAGGTTACTCTTGACGTGTTCTTTTTGAACGACTTTCCCAAAGTGACTCATTTGATTTTTTTCATATTTCATAAACAATTATTGCATTAATTGGTCTATTATATGTCTAATGAAAATGTGCTCAAAGTGTGAGTTAGTTTTGTAGTGTGGATTTTCTTCAATCGAAGTTTTTTATTCGATAATCTGACATTCGATGTATTTGAATAATACGATAACTTTATTCGTATTATCCAAATACACACTTCAGTAACAACTGCGGCCTAACACAGTTAAGAAATTGAATTGAAAAAGTTTAGTGCGGTGGCCCTGTAATTGAATATTTTTTGAGAAACTCCCTAGCTTTTTGTGGTAAACTTAGGCTTTTCTTTTTCGAGCGACAAAAGAGAGAAGAAAATATAGTGATTGTGAAAATAATATCAAATTCAGATTTCAACGGATTTACATGTTTCATGGCGTCTACATACCGAAAATGTGACTTTTCGACACCCGTCCTTCCGGTCCGTCCGTTCGGCACACTTTTATATGCACTCGCCTAGAGGCCATACCGTTCAACTTATCTACACCAAATTTTAAACTTAGGGTTTACTTAGTATTCTTACAGGAGCTTTTCCATTTTATCCTACCACCTAAAATAAGTGTGGTTTACAAACAGCCGAAAATCGAAAAACGCTATTTTCTCAAAAATGGTTTTAACAATTTTGTTTATTTTTCATTAATCAATATTTAATTAACAACCCTATATTGCAGTATCAGATATTTCTCTTAGAAAAATTTACAAGGGGTAGTTTATTCTTGGAGGTGACTTTTTCTCGACGATTTTCTCAGAAAAGACCCTGGCGAATTTTGTACACACTTCATAAATAAATATTTGACCTTACAACATGGTATAAGTCAATTGACCTGAAAAATATATGAGTAGTAGTTTATTCTTGGACTTGAATTTATTCTCAGTGAGTTTCTCAAACACGACCAGTTGGCAACCCTGTATCTCGACAACGAAGCTGAATTCGAAAACTGCAAGAGGACCATTTGTCTCCTTTTGATGTCACGAATCACCTCCCGAAGTTTGTGGACATCTTTCTGGTTCACCCTTAATGAAGCTTCTTTTCGAAAAGTTAACTATTAACTTTAGGCATTGTTTATCTTTTTTTAAATCACAAATGTCGTTATTAATTTTAAGGCAGAGAACTACTTCTGAGAGAATAGATCTTGAAAGATAATATTAAAACTTAGACTTTTGTTTTCGAGACATTCCAGACAAGACGAGACATTTTACAAGCTATCTCGTGTCCAAAACATTTGTCTCGTATTATCTTGGATGTCACAAAGCGCGTCTTGTCTCTTTCTCGAGACATGTCTTATCTCGTGCGCATTCGTTAACACTTGGAAAGGATTATCTTTCTACTCAAAGCATTGTTTTTATAATGGTTGCATATTTATGATAATTGCTGTCCACATAAATTACAGTCCTTTCAGTTGAATTAATTTTTATTATTATTATTATTGAAATTGCAATATCTAGTTTAACGTTGGACGATTATGCACCTACGCTAAGGGAGAATGATGATGAATGAAATGGTGAAATGAAGAAAGTGGGAGGAAAATGGAAAATCTCAAGAAAACACATACCCATGCACACGGTATTTGTCCACCTCAAATTTCACTTGGCGCGAAGTGGAATCGAGCCACGGACCCCATGCACCAAAGGTGAATGCTCTATTATTATTATTATTATTATTATTAATAATAATAATAATAATAATAATAATAATAATAATAATAATAATAATAATTGTAGCGAGCTCAACGTTTCAACCGTTCGACTTAACCAACGTTTGGATGCCTATTCGTACGTCGGCTCCATGAGAACTTCTCATAAAAGACATTTCATTTTAATGAAACTAGTAAGTGCCTTCTTTTAGCTCTGCGAAGTAACTATTGCTTGGAATATGAATCTGCAAAACATAAGAGGTAAAATTAACCAAATGGTGCAAGTTTCCACTTATATATACAAAACAATTTTGCAATATCAACTACGTGAATCTTGTCCCATAAAGAAGCCGAAACCCCTACACCGAAGAGCCCTCCGAGATTTGATCATTGTCCACACGGACTGAAATTGTCATTTGAAGCCAAGGCTTTAATATGAAGCCAATAATTTCTTTAAAATAGACGGAAAAATCGGAAGTTATAAGCATTTTCATATTTTTGCCTTTTCTTATAAGGGAGCCGTAGCCCCCTATACTGAAGAGCCCCCCCCCGGAGATTTGATCATTGTCCACTCGGACTGAATTTGTCATTTGGAACCAACACTTTAATACGAAGCAAAATATTTCTTTAAAATAGACGAAAAATTCGAAAGTTATAAACATGTTAATAATTTTGCCTTTTCTCATAAGGGGGCCGTATTAGCCTACACTGAAGAGCCCCACGAGATTTGATGATTGACCATTTGAACTGAAATTCTCATTTGAAACCACAACTTTTAATATGAAGCCAAAAATTAAACTTTTACATCAATTTAAACTGACTGGGTTCCGGTTCCCCCCACTATTGTTTAGTTTAGTTAAGTGGTAATTTGTGACAGCTTCACATCATCAAAAGAATGTTTCACTTCAACTCCCCTCCCCCAGGAGTTCGTGCTGGATCCACCACTGGAATCAATAGACACTCTTCCTATTCTTTTTGTCACCCTTGATTGTGTAGGGGCTCCCTCGTACAAATAAAGAAGCGGTAATATTACAATCAAGGGGCGCTATATATTAGGTATTTTTTTAGTTACCTACCCCTAACCGCACAGGGCCATCTTTCGTAGAATAAAAAATATTACGTGATATTCCAATCATGAAAGGGGAGAGGATGCTGTAAATATATTTCTTATTCATTTTGTCTGTTCTGCTTATCAAAAATTACTTTCTGTTGGAAGGGTACTGAAATGAGAGGGGCAAAATAAGTCGTACCCCCTCCTACATGGTTGCTTAAATAAGTACTAAAGAAAGCATTTTAAACTAAGATATTTAAGATTTAAACTAGGAAACTAAGATATCCTTACATTATGTAAGGATGGCATATTCAGGATTATTATTATTATTATTATTATTATTATTATTATTATTATTATTATTATTATTATTATTATTATTATTATTATTATTATTATTATTATTTGAATGTTTTTGGAGCACCGAAATTTTGTGAGACGAACAATGATATGTAGAGGTTTAAGATGGGTGGTCATAGAGGAGGAAAAACCAGGATTTTTCTCTGTCTGACTCTCTAACGTAAAGATTATGTGCTGAAGGTAAGAAGCATCATCATTCTACAATAGGTTGCTTTTACGTAGAATATCAATTACTTGAGTTCTCCTCCTTCGGTCTACTTACCTTATGTAGTAAATTCAAAACAATTTCAATTCAATACAAATACATTGTAAAACTTTTCCGTAATTAAACATCTAGGGAAAATTAAACATTTAATAGGGACATCTGTTATCAAAATATCCAAACACGTAGATAGAAGAGTATCTAGTGAGAAATATTGTAAAACTTTATAAAATTCTCCAAATTAGAATTAACATTTACTGGGAAACATTCGTTATGCGCCAGCGAGCATATGGTGAACAGTGAGCACAGGGGAAATAATTACGAAACTGTTTGCAAACAAAATTAGGGACGCTAATGCAAGTGCGACAACGGCATTTTTTCTTTTTTTGGTATCGTCATGAGTTTTACACATACGTTACAATTTAATTCTTTCCCACATAAAAAAATAAATAAAATAACCGTAGTGTAGAGATAAAAATGACAACGGCACTTCCATGGGATCGAACCCGCTACTTTCAGCATACAGACTCATTGCTTTAACTAACTGAGCTATTTGTTTTTTTTCGTGAACTGAGCCTGTTCCGGTAAAGACGATATTTCATTACGATCGTCCTACCAATTCGTCCCTTTCCATAGGTAATTTCCACTATTTGCTCTATCTTTATGTTAATACTTAGCATATATTCATATATTTGGAGTTTGCAGATAATGCATATAATAAGACATACTAGAAATATTCGTTAAAAGTTTAGTTTGTAGATTTAATTCACATTTCTCTCAATGACATAGATGTCGCTGCTTCGTGTTGAAATGCAGAATTCCCTCGTGTTCTTGAAAATTTCCCACTTTAGCAGAGTTGGTAATTCTCGAGATTTCTGTCGATTTAATGTTTTTTGCTTCTAATTTCTTTATTTTAAGCTAATATCTAACACAAATATTAAAAACGGGTTTGTTATTAACCTGTCCTGCTGGGGAAACCTTCCGAAATTTCGAACATATAAAGAAAACGGAGATATTTTCAAAAAACTTCAAAATAAAGAGACGCGTCATTTATTTTGCTCATGGTAGTACATCAAGAGATCTAAATTCACATAAATTCACATGAATAGACACATAATACTTATTAATGGGCATGGAAAAAGTACATATTAGGGGGCCAATCTTGCGTACAAGATAGCCTCCCAAACGCCATCCACTCTTTCTTGAAAATTATCAGGGTACAAACAAAACTTTTTTCGGTACAAACGGTAAAAACGATATGCTTTCGAATGGTGTATTCCAATTTTTTGTGCTGTGATACGGGGGGGCTATCTTGGCGCCAAGATAGCCCCCCCAAATATCATCCCCTGTTTTTCGAAAACTATCGGGGTACAAACAAAACTTTTTTCGGTACAAACGATTTGCTTTCGAATGGTGTATTTCAAATTTTTGTGCTGTGATACGGGGGGGCTATCTTCGCGCCAAGATAGCCCCCCGCCCAAAATATCATCCCCTGTTTCTCGAAAACTATCAGGGTACAAACAAAACTTTTTTCGGTACAAACGGTCAAACGATTTGCTTTCGAATGGTGTATTTCAAATTTTTGTGCTGTGATACGGGGGGGCTATCTTGGCGCCAAGATAGCCTCCCGCCCAAAATATCATCCCCTGTTTCTCGAAAACTATCAGGGTACAAACAAAACTCTTTTCGGTACAAACGGTACAAACGATATGCTTTCGAATGGTGTATTCCAATTTTTTGTGCTGTGATACGGGGGGGCTATCTTGGCGCCAAGGTAGCCCCCCCAAATGTCATCCCCTGTTTCTCGAAAACTATCGGGGTACAAACAAAACTTTTTTCGGTACAAACGGTACAAACGATTTGCTTTCGAATGGTGTATTCCAATTTTTTGTGCTGTGATACGGGGGGCTATCTTGGCGTCTAGATAGCCCCCCCAAATGTCATCCCCTGTTTCTCGAAAACTATCAGGGTACAAACAAAATTTTTTCGGTACAAACGGTACAAACGATTTGCTTTCGAATGGTGTATTCCAATTTTTTGTGCTGTGATACGGGGGGGCTATCTTGGCGCCAAGATCGCCCCCCGCCCCAAATATGATCCCCTGTTTGTCGAAAACTATCAGGGTACAAACAAAACTCTTTTCGGTACAAACGGTACAAACGATTTGCTTTCGAATGGTGTATTCCAATTTTTTGTGCTGTGATACCGGGGGGCTATCTTGGCGCCAAGATAGCCCCCCCAGTTGACCTCCCAGGTACCCCTATAAGGAAAATGGTACAAACGAAAATATTTTCGGTACAAACGGTACAAACGTAGTACAAACGAATGACCTAGTCATTGTTTCAATTTTCTAAAGTGGGGGGGCTATCTTGCCATACGTGATTTTGCAGTACCACTGGGCGAATACCGGGATACTTTTAATACATAAGCTTTGGCAAATTTTCTTGAAAACTTTATTCTTGTGTTGTTAATGTTTCAGTGTGAAATGGCATTTTGCTGCATGGAAAATATTTTTAGTAAACAAAATATAGTAGATGAATGGTTAGTATAAGCACAGAGAAAAATCCGTTCTCCGGACAGCGGTATATTGTACAAATATACGGTATCCTCTTGCTCACTATAGAAATAAGTACGGAGCATAAGTTATGCTACATAGGCACTGCCCTTAGATGTTACATCATGCCATTGCAGGATGTCTGACATCTTACAGTTTTCCGTATATCACATGCATATACTTATGTTTCCTTCGTCAGCTATATATTATATACGTCCACTTGTATGTGAGATCCTGACCGCCTATATTGTTTCATACGGAAAGTACGTATAGATGGAACACTTATACAGAAAGTATTATAAAACATGCGTTTTCAGTTATACGTCTGCTGTACGTTAAGTCCAAAAACTACAGGAATTACGCATGTAACCTATCTTTTTAAGTATGCCACCTACATTTTTTTTTCTCAGTGAGGGACTCCTACTTGTTTACTTTAGGTTCAAATCCCGACTGTTCTTATTGATTTTTTCTTTTAGTTACGCTCATATGTTGCGCTCCAGAAGTTCAATTTTGAATTAAATGTAGTCGCAGCTAGTTTAAACTGAAAATATTTTCAAAACTTTTTGCTATTATATGTTTTTGTTTTACTTGCGATGTTTCAACTTTGATATTAGATCTTAGACTTTAATGTAACTCATCTTCCTACGTCATATTATGATGAATGTTTTCACAACAACGATAGTCGGGCGGTAATACAGAATTCCATTGTTACTGCAGGGCCGGATCTTGAATCCTGCGAACTACGCGTTCGCAGGAGGCGCCAGGTGAACAGGGCGCCAAATTAGAAAAATGAATTTTGTTTTAAATGTAAATATTCATTTTAAAAATGTTATGATGAAAACTTTTCCTCATATAGCTTCGAATAAATATTGTACAGACTGAGATACAGATAAAATACATCAAAAGGACAATAAAGTCGAATCTTCGCTTAGTTGGCTGTAAAACACCCCTTTACAAATGAAATGGACTCGCACATCAATTTCTTGCTGTACTGTACTGTGGAGTTACAACCACAGTTATTTGCTCAATTATCAGTTCTTTACTGAAAGAATGTGGGAATAGCACTTCGCATGGCAAGAGAGAAAGTACGTGGGGATCTGAGCAGTTCAGCGCTGAAGTAATTAATTGGGGATGAATGAAATGAAATGCATGTTTTCTAATGGAAGAAATCACAGAGACACAAAGGTTAGGAAAGGAAAGGGTTTTACTGTACCTCAGCCATTTCGATATGATGAGCCTCTTCAAATATCGGGTGAAACCTTATCCTCCAATTCGTTGAGTGTTTCCGTCTGGTATCGATCCCGGGCCTCACGTTCGAGAGTGAAGAACCTCTCGACTTCAGGGCAACAGCTCCCAGATGTCCTGGCCTCTTCAGAATGACACCTCTGTGATGCAATGGTTGGTGAGGGCCCAGGCGTGCCGACCGTCTTTCAATTGCTGCTACGACGACTCTTCTGAATAGGGGTCCAAAGTGTGTTTCTGGCGGCTTCTGTCACACTTCTCACCTCGAGGGTCCCGTGTCCCCTGGTTTTGTTCTACTTCTTTGCTTTTGCATCTTCCTGGTGCTCCGCACGTGGATGACTAGCTCATCAAAATTATCTTGGTCAATAGGGAAGTTTGTTAATTGCTGAAACGGCGTGGCTGAGCTTGTTTTGATGAAGTTACGGAAACTAGGAAGAGAATGGTAAGCATGAATTTGTATTGGGATGAGGTGACAACATAGGGAAGTCTCTTCTTTATTATTTAATAATTACAATTTCTTGTTTGAAGAACAATAACAACATACAGGGAGAATTCAAAATAGGCGCTAAGCCTGATATCCTCTAGAAATTGATGCCAATGCCACACTCACAAGAGATGCTAGTTTGAGGAAAATTTCCACGGCACAGGATAGATCTTTTAAAGAGGGAAAAGGGATGTTTTACGAATATGAGATAAAATCAATGTAAATTTAGCTTTCCAATAGATGTTGTATTAAGCACTATGACCGTAGAGCTAAAGACTGGTATTCTTTCCACAATCCCACCATATGCACAAAATACAAATATAACAGACTCTTCATTCCTTTCTCAACAGTTAAGGGTTGAGAACGATCACCGTAAATGAAATGCACATTATCAAAGTTGAAGCAAGCATGGGCACCCAAAAGGGGACGAAAGGGTCAGGCCCCACCTGGCTTACGACAAGTATAATGTATATGTATAATTTCTTAAGATTTTCTTAATACAAATAAAAATACCAAACGTAATATAGTAACGAGGGAGATGACCACCCTAAAAACATTCTTCGGGCCCCCATGCAAGCAAGTAGGCTTTCTTGTCCATTCGTCCAGGGAGTGGAGCGAATACTAAGAAGAGACGGGCGGTACAAATGGGTTCTTTAAAAATCATTTCTGAGGGAAATTTAACTTAAGTTCCTAATGACTCACAATCGCTGTCCAGTGCTTAATGCTCACTTTGTTAATATCTATTAGTCATTTGTCATTCGTCAACATTTTCATTTCTATCCTAAGTCATTTCGTTTTTGTTTATATTTTTAATTTATAATGATGTGTGCTTTCACTTTTTAATAGTACTTTGTTTTTCATGTAATAACAATGACTAACGATATAAAACCAAGTGAGCATTTTATCGGAAAAGAAAGCTACAAAACGTGAAAGAAGATAAGAGGCAACCGAAGGCTCTAAAAAAGTTTCTTTCGAGTGCTGGACAAAATTAGACAAATATTGAGGTGGGGAGTTGTCAATATCAGTCACTGTTAACGAAGCATTTGCAGGTCGACATTCTTTTGAAGCTGACAAATTTATTTTAACCTGATTGCAGTAATTTAATTGTGGAATTAAAATGGAACGATACGATCATTTCGGTTACGGGTCTGAATTAAATTTCATGTATTTCAAAATTTGTTTGAATACAATTAGTTTTCACGTGGCATATAAGTATAGAACTTGAAAGGATATAATCGAAAGCGACGAAAGGTCATTTGGATGACAAGTATTTTTTTCAGTACTCTCACTTTCAATCACAGCAGCGTATACAGATGCTCGTTTTATTATGACAGATAACACTAATTATTAATCCATTCTCTGCTAATAAATATAGATGGAGCGATATTTTAAATTAGTAATAATTCTAATGCAAAGTAGAGTTTTGATTATTAGTTACTTGTGTTCAGGGATGTACCGACATAGGTGCTACGGATGCGCAAGGGGCCAGGTCGAGACAGAATTTTCCAGACAAAATTCGAGTCGAGACACGGCTCTTCCAATAGAGAAATATACATTTTTCGAGTCGAGCCATCACTTTTACAGCACATTTTCGAGACGAGACAGCCACAAATCTTGTATCGTGCGCATCCCTAATAGGTGCAGTTTTCTATTCAGAAAACATCTTCCGGGGGGCACACTTAGTAGGGCCACTGCTGGTACTCTTTTATTTATTATTATATTATAGACGTATTATTTTGATCTCCTCCCGGGGGGAGTGGCCCCCTAAAATATGTGTGGACGAAACACTGAACAGGCAGTCTGAGAGTCTGGATCCCCCAATTAGCATAATTTCAGGGGGCAAATACACAAAATTATTTGCATTTTGTAGGCTATTCCGAAAAAATCTTCGGACCTCAATGGGTGTATCATTACTTGTGTTTACATTGTGTTACTGCCTGATTTCGAACGTCTATGTTGGAAAGAAACATGAAAGAATTGAATTGTTCTATAGGCATAAGGGGCCCTGAAAAGAATTTTTGCGGAGAAACCTGATTTTAAAGTTCTGCCACTGATCGGGGACAAATTACATATAAATTAAGACACACTTTTGTCATTTGTTGTGTATTGAACTAGTTTAACTAAAATTAATAAAGAATTATTTGAAATCAAGTATATCTCAAGAACGATTAAATGGACTAGCTTTGATGGCCATTGAAGATGACATTCTGAATGAAATTGATATGGATGCAATAATAACAGATTTTGCCAAATTGAAAGCCAGAAAAGTGTCTTTATAACATGAACTTTACACGTCCGAGAAGTTGCCCCCCCCCATTGAAGCACTAATGATCTCTTCTAGTGCAATCGTTAGTGCTTCGTTAGTGCTTCTTAGAAAACCAACTCCCAACATTAGTGCTTCAATAGTTTGGACGCTAGAAGCAAAATACTTTTGGGGGGCAACTTCACGTTAGCCCCCCCAGAAAGCACTAACGATTAAACCTAGTGGAATCGTTAGTGCATCGTTAGTGCTTCCAGAAAACACGAATAGTTTCGTTAGTGCTTCACAATTAGTGTGGCTATAGCCAGTTATATGTCACGAAATTCCCATAAGGATTACATGGGGAATTTTTAATTGGCTCAAATTCCCAACCAATTCAAAAGCGCTAATGACCTCTTCTAGTGCAATCGTTAGTGCTTCGTTAGTGCTTCTTAGAACACCAAGTCGAAACATTAGTGCTACAATAGTTGGGACGCTAGAAGGAAAAAACTTTTGGGGTGCAACTTCACGTTAGCCCCCCAGGAAACACTAACGATTAAACCTAGTACCATCGTTAGTGCTTCCAGAAAACACTAATGTTTTCGTTAGTGCTTCACTATTAATTTGGCTTTGGCCAATTACATGTCACGAAACGCCTGTAAGGAATACATGCGGAATTTTTCATTGGGACAAATTCCCGCCAAATTCTAAAACGCTAATGATATCTTTTAGTGCAATCGTTAGTGCTTTGTTAGTGCTTCTTAGAACACCAAGTCGAAACATTAGTGCTGCAATAGTTGGGACGCTAGAAGGAAAAAACTTTTGGGGTGCAACTTCACGTTAGCCCCCCAGGAAACACTAACGATTAAACCTAGTGCCATCGTTAGTGCTTCCAGAAAACACTAATGGTTTTGTTTTGCTTTACTATTAGTATAGATGTGCCCACTTATATGTTACAAATATGTCCAAACTCACGAGGTCGGCGCTCACGAGTTCGAAACTTACGCTAACTCGACCTCAACCTCACGAAGTGAGCGTGAGATAAGACTGGTGATGTGAGCGTGAGGTTGAGTGAGCTCTGGGTGAGACGGGTGAGGTGAGCGTGAGGTCAGACTGGTGATGTGAGCGTGAGGTCAGACTGATGATGCGAACGTGAGGTTGAGTGAGCGTGAGGTCAGGCTGGTGATGTGAGTGTAAGGTCGAAATGAGTTTGTGAGATCAGGTCGAAATTAATTTGTTGAGCGTGAGCTTGAGTGAGGTTAGGTCAAAGTGGTCACCTCTTTTTACGAAACTCCCATAAACACATGGGGAATATTTCACTGGGACTAATTCCCGACAAACTCAAAAGAGCTAATGATATCTTTAATACAATCTGTAGTGCTTCGTTAGTGCTTCCTACAGTAGTGACTCTTAGCACTAGTGCTGCAATAGTTTGGTCTCTAAAAGCAAAAAAAAATTTAAGGACAAACGTGAAGTTAGTCCTTTTTTTTTTACTCCTAGCATCCAAACTAATGAACCATTAATGTTGAGATTTCGTACTCTAAGAAGTATTAACGATTGCACTGGAAGAGATCATTAGTGCTTTTGAATTTAGCGGAAGTTTAACTCAACGAAAAATTCCCAATGTTTTTCTTACGTGAGTTTCGTCACTAATAATGAAGCACTAACGAAACTATTAGTGTTTTCTAGTACCACCAACAATGTATTATCAATTGCACTAGGTTTGATTGTTAGTGCTTCCTGGGGGGCTAACTTCACGTTTGTCTATGAAACTTTTTTGCTTTTAGTGACCAACTATTGCAGCACTAGTGTTAAGAGTCACTGCTCTAGGAAACACTAACGAAGCAATAAAGATTGTATTAAAGATATCATTAGCTCTTTTGAGTTTGTCGGGAATTAGTCCCAATGAAATATTCCCCATGTGTTTATGGGAGTTTCGTAAACAGAGGTGACCACTTTGACCTAACCTCACTCAAGCTCACGCTCAAAAAATTAATTTCGACCTGAACTCACAAACTCATTTCGACCTAATGCTCACACAACGTCACGCTCGAATCACCAGCCTTACCTCACGCTCAAATAACCAGCCTGACCTCACGCTCACTCAACCTCACGTTCGCATCATCAGTCTGACCTCACGCTCACATCACCAGTCTGACCTCACGCTCACCTCACCCGTCTCACCTAGAGCTCACTCAACTTCACGCTCACATCACCAGCCTTATCTCACGCTCATTTCGTGAGGTTGAGGTCGAGTTAGCGTAAGTTTCGAACTCGTGAGCGCCGACCTCGTGAGTTTGGACATCTTTGTGACATATAAGTGGGCACATCTACACTAATAGTAAAGCAAAACAAAACCATTAGTATTTTCTGGAAGCACTAACGACGCACTAACGATTGCACCAGGTATAATCGTTAGTGTTACCTGGGGGGCTAACGTGAAGTTGCACTCCAAAAGTTTTTTCCTTCTTGCGTCCCAACTATTGCAGCACTAATGTTTCGACTTGGTGTTCTAAGAAGCACTAACAAAGCACTAACGATTGCACTAAAAGATATCATTAGCGTTTTAGAATTTGGCGGGAATTTGTCCCAATGAAAAATTCCGCATGTATTCCTTACAGGCGTTTCGTGACATGTAATTCGCCAAAGCCAAATTAATAGTGAAGCACTAACGAAAACATTAGTGTTTTCTGGAAGCACTAATGATTGCACTATGTTTAATCGTTAGTGCTTTCTGAGGGGGAGCTAAAGTGAAGTTGCCTCCTAAAGTTTTTTGCTTCTAGCGTCCAAACTATTGAAGCACTAATATTGGGAGTTGGTGTTCTAAGAAGCACTAACGATTGCACTAGAAGATATCGTTAGCGCATTTGAATTTGGTGGGAATTTGACCCAATAAAAAATTCCCAATGTTTATCTTACGTGACTTTCGTCACACACAATTTGCCATATCTACACTAATAATGAAGCACTAACGAAAACATTAGTGTTTTCTAGAAGCACTAATGATGCACTAACGATTGCACTAGGTTTAATCGTTAGTGCTTTCTGGGGGGGCTAACGTGAAGTTGGCCCCACCCCACAGTTTTTTTTGCTTCTAGCGTCCAAACTCTTGAAGCACTAATGTTGGGAGTTGGTTTTCTAAGAAGCACTAACGAAGCACTAACGATTGCACTAGAAGAGGTCATTAGCGCTTTTGAATTTGTTGGGAATTTGAGCCAATTAAAAATTCCCCATGTATTCCTTATGGGAATTTCGTGACATATAACTGGCTATAGCCACACTAATTGTGAAGCACTAACGAAACTATTCGTGTTTCCTGGAAGCACTAACGATGCACTAACGATTCCACTAGGTTTAATCGTTAGTGCTTTCTGGGGGGGGCTAACGTGAAGTTGCCCCCCCCCCAAAGTTTTTTGCTTCTAGCGTCCAAACTATTGAAGCACTAATGTTGGGAGTTGGTTTTCTAAGAAGCACTAACGAAGCACTAACGATTGCACTAGAAGAGATCATTAGTGCTTCAATGGGGGGGGAGCAACTTCTCGGACGTGAACTTTACAGTAACAAAGAAAACGAGAAATTAAGCTAATTACCATATTTATATCACTAGAAAACACTATTTAAATATGCTTTTAATGAAGTGTAAGAGCATATCTCTTTGTCAAAATCAAACCTGTGATAATGTTAGACTTGAAGCTCATTAGTTTTATTCTATTTCGACTTTTATGTTTCAACTGTATTCGTCAAAATACATCTTAGATATACATTTTAGTTGTTTCCTGTGCTTATTTAATAATAATTATAATTATAATAATAATAATAATAATAATAATAATAATAATAATAATAATAATAATAATAATAATAATAATAATAATAATAAAAGATATAAATTATTAAAACTGGAACTTTGGTCATGATTCATCCACAGTTAATTAGGTTTAATTTTTCCATTTTCCTTTAATACTCACTGGAAGACTGAATTATTATATATTGAAGGAATCTGTAATTGTAACAATTATCTGAAGAATTTTTGTCCATTACAGCATTCAATTCTTTTATTATCATATAGGCGGGGCGCCTAAATATTATTTGCTTACAGTTACGAAATGTCTAAAACCGACCCTGTTACTGTTATATATATATATATATATATATATATATATATATATATATATATATATATATATATATATATATATATATATAGAGAGAGAGAGAGAGAGAGAGAGAGAGAAAGAGAGAGAGCTTCCCATGCTAAAGATTGCCAAAGAGCTCAACTTTATTTGCACCACTGTGCTATGAATAGGCTATAGATTTTAATGGCATTTACTTTACTGAATGCTCGCTTAGGTGTTGCTCTCGTCACAGGAAAAGTGAGATACTGTTATAAATGAGTAGGAATATAAACAAATACGGAAAACTATTAGCAATGACACCACTCGAAATGAGTTTTTGCAATATAATGGGGCAGTATTTTATTCGAATGTGAAGGAAATCATTGCGTAAATTGTCCCTTCCCCTCCTTAGAAGTTTAAGCTACAATACGTATCTAATAGTTTTGAATTAGAAATATATGAATCGAGTTTCATATCCTTAACTTTAAGGTGTCCTGGGTTAAGTAAATGCATAAACTTCCTGCTAACGAAAGAGTAAAGCTTTGGGCTTTAATAGTATCGGGAGTGTAATTATGCATTTCAGCGACCCCGAAAGCTATTGAATAGACACTCATATATTTCAATTAAGAATTATTACATTTTCACCCCTCCCATTAAACCTGCATGCAGATAATGCTAAAATTTGATGTGAACGGTATAGAGGGTATCATACATAATTCATGCACTCAAAAGCTATGGATTTAACATTTATATCGTTCATTTTCGATTATTTTTACATGTTCCTGTCTCCCATGATAGAACTAGAGGTGATACGGGTTTCGATTTCCGTCAGGAGTCGTGTGGTTCGGGTTCCACGTTAAGTCGTAGATGTACGTCTTGTATAGAGTAGTAGCTGAAAGACACACTGAATTCTATATCACCTCGCCTCGTGAGATATTCTACGTTTGCATAATTTCTAAACCACTTTTCTTTCTTTCAATCTCCTCCTTCCTCTTAGGACACGCATAGGTTCAAACAGAAACATTCTTCACGGTTGGAGGACGCAAGGCTACTGTACCATATGCGTACAACCCTTATGGGACTAGGTAGTGAGTTGCGCAGTTTGAGTAGCACGCACGAATAAACCACGCTTACATTTATTATATATAATTAATAAAATCTCATGTTAGGACTTACTCTGCACGTCAAACTTTTAACATATGTCACTTTTTAGATTCTGTTCTTCTTCTGCTTTATTATTATTATTATTATTATTATTATTATTATTATTATTATTATTATTATTATTATTATTATTATTATTATTATTATTATTATTATTATTATTATAGCTATATGAAGCAATTATCTCGGCAAACTTGGTTAATACACACCATTCAGCAACCGGTAGTTGTAGAAATCTGGCTTTTCCAACAGTAGTTGTTAGCTCAATCGGTAGAGCGCTAAGCCATGGATTCAAGGGTTGCGAGTTCGAATCTAGTCTAAGTCAAAAGATTTTTTTCCTGATATAATTCTTGAAATGGAAATGTTTCTCTCTTCACCTTTATCTCGTAATTCTGAATAGAGATGTTTGGATGTGAAAGAAAAAGTATACTAGAATATAAGAAAAGAGTGGTAATTTACATGATACCATTTGCAATTTTTAACTATATTTTCACCTATCTAGGACGTTTCTAGAAAGTTCAGACTTCTAGAGCTCCTTTTCGCTCTCTTATGTGTCCTTTAATTAATTTCTACAGTTACTTAGTGAATCACATATACATATATTACAGATGTTGTATCTCTTTCTCTTCTCTCTACATCATGTCTGGAGATGAATGTTTTGACAATAGGTTACAAACACGATTTTAAAAAATAATACGATCTGCGATATCAGTGATACATATTGTGGTGTTTAACTTAACATATAAAACAATAAATAGAAAAACTGAGAATACGAATCTTTTCGTGCACTGATGCTTCAATAACAGTGAACTGATGCTTCAAATCTGTGTCTTTACTCCCTTCACCTATGTTAATTCCCTAGTCAAAATAAAAACTCTTCAAAATTAATCACAAATTCTTATACAACCATCCCTTCCTTGGAGTACTGCGCGGTCACATACCCGTCACTGCGATGTAAAGGCACTTATGGCGACGAGGATACAATAAAGGAAAGATAGGTGATACAGATAAATACAACGTGATCCAAAGGTCATGTTACACTTCCTATTTATTTATGTATTTTGCGATTAGGTAAAGTTATGAATCTAAAGAGTGTATATACTGTGATAAGGGACGCAATAGTAACTTCATCAAAAGTGTCTGCGTGAACACTATCATCTGAAATTTTATTCAGTATTGCGCGAGTTATCGTTAAAAATGAACGGCAAGCAGCCTCTTTCAGTTCATTAGTTGTGTAGAAACATATGTTTGTTATGCTACCTATGCAACTCCGTATTAAACCATGAGAGATCGGGATTTTTGAAATATCAACTACTTGTACTGATAAAATATGGAAAACCGTATCAAATTCATCTGTTAGAAAACACTTCGTTCAGATATTTTCGCTCGGCCGGTGGTCTATCTTGCTGAAACCAAACACGATTGACAAGACTTGCGGTTGAGGGAAGAAACCAGTCAAGCAACATAGTGGGATAAGTTTCACTTTGGTAGTACAATTTTTCTCGTCCTGTACATGGTGTAACGGAACTGTTCAATCACACCGTACAACATGGATAATAATAATAATAATAATAATAATAATAATAATAATAATAATAATAATAATAATAATAATAACTATATTATTAATACGGATTCATTAGAGGGAAACTTGTAATATATAGAAACTATTAATTTACAGTAATTTAACATTGACGGTTAAGTACTTATGATACAAAGCTATCTTATGTTTTAGTGTAAAAGAACTTCATAGTAATGTCAATTATGTTCAAGAATAATAATAAATACTAGCCAATACAGTATTTGAAAGCGACAGATTTAAATTATTTTGACATTTATGAAACAGAACGATTTACTTATAAATAGGCCAAACATTACTATCATCAAAAGGGGGAGAAAAAGAAAGAAATGAGAAGTAAATCTTATAGATACAGTAATGACATTTAGCACAAAATTTACTAATTATAAAAATGTAGCAAACGAAATAAAAAATATTTTATGGTCATGTGTGAAAGTCTTACCATATAGGTCAATCATTATCTCGGCGACATCTATTGTCTCTGAAAGTCCTCTGATATTAATAGTAAAGTAATTGAAGTATTGAACTGGGTAATCTGAAATATTTCTCTGAAAGTGTTGATTAATGCAATATGTTGTTTTGCATTTGGCTGTGCATTGCGAAAATATATAGAGTGTTTCAAAACAACACCGATAACGTTTGGCAGGTGATTCCCGATACCAAAATAAGACAAAAAGTATACACCAAACGGGTGCACAAATGCTTCCTTTCGGAGTGTATAGGTTGCTGAAAACTTGAAAAAATGAACTTTAAAGGTCCATAGCTCCAAAACCATCGGAACTACCGCAGTCGGGTCAAAACTTCAAACTTAGGAACTAGTTTGTGCCCAATCCAAATATCCATGTATCAGAATCCTGCGTTACTTTCGCAACATTTTTATAGAGGTAGTTGGTGAGTACTTCAAATTAAGTACTCGCAGCCAAACTCCCTCTATAAAAGTTGTTGCCTGAGCACCTTACGATTCTGAAACATGTATTTTTGGATAGGGCACATACTAGTTCCTAAGCGAAATCTTGACCCGACTTCCGTAGGGTACATAGTTTTGTAGCTATGGACCTTTAAAGTTCATTTTTTCATGTTTTCGGCAACTTATAACTCCGAAAGGAAGCATTTGTGCTCCCAAGTCGGTCTATACTTTTTGTCTTATTCTGGTGTTAGAATCGACTCCCAAACGTTGTCGGTGTTGTTTTGAAACTCCCTGTATATAACAATGCTTATGCTTCACATAAAGTTTTGCTGCTTCGATTAAACAAGTAAAAACTGACATATTACGTGTTTACCATTAAAACACAAACTGAAGTTATTCATTTTACTCACAATAGCAAACGTCAAAGTGCTAATACAAAACGTAAATACTGCAAAGTAATGCATAATAAATTATACTTTATCTAGCAAAAGTGCTCGTTCTTTACACGGTAATAATATGGTTTAATGAATTCATAACCGAAATTTTGAAGAATTTAGGAATTGACTCCTTATTCCCTTTAGAAATGGAATTTATGAAGCAGCTGAAACATTCTTTTTTTAATTTTTAGCTAGAAGAATACCCGTTCTTCGCACGAGACAAATACGTTTCATTTTTGACATAAAGGCCTTGAATTCGGATTTAAATTAATCGAGAAAGTGTCACTGTTTCTCACAGCGAAGATGAGAACTATGAACTCGACACTAATATTGGTCATTTTCGATCATTTTTATATCCCCATCCCCCCCCCCAAGTTGCGGTACAGATTTCGGATTTAAACTTATCGAAAGTGTTACTGTTAATATCAGCGACCCTAAAAGCTATGGATTCGACATTAATATTGGTCATTTTCGATCATTTTTATATCCCCATCCCCATCCCCATGTTGCGGTACAGATTTCGGATTTAAACGGCATCGGAAGTGTTACTGTTCATATCAGCGACCCCAAAAACTATGGATTCGACATTAATATCGGTCATTTTCGATTATTTTTAAATATCTGACCCCTCCCCTTTGATTATGTTGCACTGTTAAAATGAAATGATAAAAACGATACCAGGCCCGAACCTCATGTTGAAACTTTCATCGAGATCAGTAGGGTGGTTCAAGAGCTACCAAGTCACAAAACTAAATCCACACTCATATATATGGGAATGAGTGGGAATGATGAAAGACGAAAAAGAGTGGGGAACAGAAGTTGCATGTTACGGAGATGACGATACTGCAAAGGACTTGTGGAGTGACGTGGAAGGACGAAATTAAGAATGTAAGTGATACAAGGAGCAATAACGGTAAAAACAATAGTAGAAAACCTACAAGAAAGTGAACTTCAATGATTTAGAAATGTAAAAAGACCTTCGGAATACGTAGCTCACCAAGTGGATGCTATACAACTGAGTGAGGAATGAACACGAAGTCGACCAAACAAAAAATGAAATGAAATGAAATCTTTTAAGTTTTACGTCCCTCGATTATGCCGGCTAGGCTAAAGAAGACGATGATGATGATGATGAATGAATGAAATGCTGGAATGAAGAAACTGGGATGAAACGGGACTGCTCCAAAAGGGCACTGCCCCCAAAAAATATGCCTTGAAGAAACACTTTTATTCCATTTCGAATAATTAATGTCATAAAATCCAACGAAATGTGAATTTTCCCCTGGATTGGTATCACTGCAATTAATGACTTTGACGGACTGTCCTTTACGGTATTTTTAGAGGACTTAAAATTCAATGGCTACATTTGCTTGCCTTAAGTTCATTAAAAGTAAATAGCATATTAATAAAATACAATGTATTAATGATTATGAACATTATTTTAAGATTGAGATATCAGATTACTTATGAAAGCTTATTCAAAGCGAGATAATAATAATAATAATATTAAAAATAATAAGAAAAATATCAATTACCGAAAAAATTACTCTCAGTTAACCTAGAAATGCGTTTGCAAATATCTCCCCTAAATCCCAAATCCTTGAAATTGTACTGGCTTTGAATCAATATAGTATAGGTCCAAAAATTGTGCTGTTACATTTCTTATGAATATAGACAATTTTGTCTTTCCCACTGTCACGTGTAGCACCAGTGAAGACACCCAAATTTCTTTTCTTATGTGGGACATGTGTATGTACTACCTGAAAAACACACACCTGTTACCCTTATTTAATATTGGAAAATTATTTTATCCATTTTGATTGGAATGCAAACAGTAAGGAAAAATTACTTACAAAATATTCTGGCATTCAGTAGGAGGAAATATGGTATTAGCCTTCAGGTAGTATATATTGCAACACAGATCCATTTTAAGGCAGGCGGTTACTTAACAACAAAACTATTTTAAATCTCAAACAATATACTTCAAAAATTAGTTTTTATTTGTATTGTTAAAGTCATATAACTTGTTTTTATTCTGTACATTGTAGAGAACTTCAATAATTTAGCTTCTATGAGTAACAACGTATAGTTTAAATAACTTAGGCTCAATAATAAATCTCTTGTCAGAAAGATGGTCTTAATTGTTTCTACGGAAGTGACGAAAATTTGTTGACGATAATATGTCTAATCGATTTGACTCCATGCATTTACTAGGCATGACCAGAACCAGTTCCTGGTTTAACCGGTTTTCGAGTCTGAACGGATGCGGTTCTGAAACCGGGTTTTCGGATCCAGGTCCGGAATCGGTTACAGAACCGGTTCTGAAAACCGGATCTCCGAGAACCGGAAATTTGAGGCCATCCCTAACATTTACAGTTTTAGTTTCTACCAGTTTTCGTAGCTTTCCGTAGGAAAATTTCCCTTAACTGACAAAATTTTGCCTAGTTTTTTGAGTGTCCATTTCCTAAATCAGAAGTTAAGTCATAAGACTAATTTAGCCATATTGAAGGAAATACCAACACTTGTTTTTTTTATTCAATTGGTTTTTGCTTCTATCTTTTTATTTTCTCCACTTTTTAAAGCAAAAAATACACACAGATACGCCCAGCCAACAAATTGTGTTGTATTGAACACACACACAAACTGTTAATGTTGTATTGGTTCATTTATGAAGAACGGAGAAAAAAATTAAGCATTTTTATCGGTTAATCAGCCTTTGCGAGAATTTCCCTGGATTTTAAGGTTTTATCGAAAAAATCCCTTTTTACCTTTTTGATAAATTTGCCTATAACATTTCTCTACATTAGGGAAGTTTTCCTCAAACGACGATCATGGTTTCTACCGTTTCGTATTTATGAGGGATACGGGAGAGAGAAAAAACTTTGTAAGAGCTTTGTATTCTATTGTTTTCTCGATTATGTGTAGAGAAAAGTTTATGACTTGTATATTTATTATATAAGGTATTCAAATATTTAGAAAACGGGAAATAAGGAATCAAAGTAACAGGATTTCTAGCAGTGGCGAATCAAGAAGATAAAAACTGGGGGAGACAATCAAAACCCATACTAAGATAGGTATATCGTGAGTTTAGTTTGAAATCTGGGTTGAGGGCAAGAAAAAAGGGCCCGTGAGTTTTTAACTGATTCTTGTAGTGCTCAACGAGAGAAATCCATTGGTGGAAGAGTTTTTGAAATCGGAGCAGGCAAACATGAAAAATATCATAAATGAATTTTTAAAATTATGTAGCAAGCACAGGGAATGAAATCAAACATTAAACAATTTAAGTTGTTGTTGTTGGACTGCGTATTTTGTATGATTTTCAACAGAAGAAACAAAACTTCTTATCTCATTCTCCTTTCCGTTATCAGCGAGTCTATCCGGTGTCTCTGCCCCTTTCATTTTCTACCTTGTCAACCAAAGTTCTATATGCATAGTTTGAGCCTAGACGTCGTTTTATATAGTGATAAAGCTATTGTACAGAACAGTGTCATTCTTTCAACTGCCGCGTTTTGATTGTTGTCGGTGTAAGCCCGCGAACTAGCAAACTAGACCATTGTCATTGAATATAACAATGAAGTTTATATGGGGACCGATTGTAGATAAGTAATGCCAGTTCATTCTTAAAAAATATATTATTAGGTAATAGTTCAGTGAAATATTGAGAACTGTAACGTTACTTGCTTTCTTCTTGCAAGATGGATCGGTGGACCGAAATTGAAGGCATTCGAGATTCGAATTTTCTTCAAATATTTGATTAAGATGAAACAGATCATTTTCTTCAGAAGTTTATGCTAATTCCTTCACCTGAGAACGTATCTCAGTTTCGTTGTCCTCGATATAAATCGACATGCTACGTTGAGAAAGTATCAAGCTACAAGATGGGCTTCAGGTACAGATGTTCCAAGAAAAAATGCATTAAAAAATCCGGTAAACGCAGCGAATGTGCTAGCGGAAGAAACAAAGATGCAGAAACGAATGTCGAGAAAACTACAACCCGCTTCAGAACACCTTTTTTTGAACATATGAAATCAGATTTTTCTCAAGTTCTTCATTTGATATTCCTGTGGATCCAATCGCCATCATTTTCACGAACTAAAATCAGTGAAGAAACCGGCATATCCAAAAAAAGTGTTACGTACTGCACAAATTTTCTGACGGAGATCTGTCACACACTCAATCAGAAGAAGCGAAAATTAAAAGGTAACATCGAGACTGACGAATGTCATCTCTTCACGCGTAAGAATAATAAAAAAAATCTTACGTGGACAAGCGTTATGGGCAGTTGGTGATGTACAAGTTGAGACTGATTATTGTATCATCGAAGTTACTAGGAGTCGAGATGCCAAAACTTTGGAGCGCATAATCCAAGAAAACGTTGAGGAAGGTTCCACAGTAATCACGGATTGTTGGTTGGGTTATCGCAACATTAAAACGAATTGTAAGGTGAAGCACTCCAGAATCATTCCAGAAGTTTCGCTCGTATTTTGACTGTTATTAACAAGACCACAGGAAGCTATACAACAAAAATCATCACTGTGAGAGAATGTGGCGCGAGTTGCGTCGCTATATGAAGTGTATTCGCGAATACATTAACTCTAAAGGCAAGCACATAAGAGTTTGCTCCTTCATTTGCTGATCAATTTATTTATTTTCATAACGTATTGCATCATGTTACGTACACAAACTATGGCAAACAACGCCCAGATTTGTCAGCATGATTTCAAGGCGTTCTTGAAGATATTCGAAGCGTGTATCCAGGTTTTCATGGCAAACCAAACAAACATCACTCCGAAAATATTATTGAAACGCCTTTGAGAGTTGTCGGGGAGCCGCGACAGCTCAGTGAGACGGATACAGAGTTAAGCAATACAATCGAAAACCATGAAGAGATTATCATTGACATTGACCTTGAACGAGATCAGAATTCTCCTCCTCACACACATGAGACATCAGTCAGCAACATAAAGAACTCACCATATTTCTAACTGAACTTATGAAGAAAAAAAATACTGTGGGATTGCCTATCCCGTACCAGAATGGCCGAAGAGAGAACACTACACACAGTGATACATTGATTTGCCTAACGGGCTGCACAGTTGCGAATGTATTGCTATATTACATATTGTATAATGGTCCCTGAGTTTAATCTTTGAACTATTTTAATTTGTTTGAGTATTTTTCTTTCATTTATACTCATAAAAAGCCAAAGTTAAACAAACTGATTTTCATAAACGATTTTTCCTTCCTTAATTACAGTTTATAGGAATATTTTGTACAACATCTTATTTTAAACTCAATTACTGCGAATACCAAAGCCTCAATAACATACCAGACCTATCATGCACAACACATAATAATAAATGTAGTCTATATGAATAACAAGTATTTCCAATTATCGAAAATAATTCTTATACATTTAAACCACATTTTATACAATATACTCGTTGATTTGTAAAAATAGTGTGCATGGAAAAAATGTAAGCAATCTAGCACTATTGTGCTGCCAAAATGTTTTGAGCCGTGGCAAAAATGCGAACTAAAGCTCAGACTCTCACACACCCAGGCGTTGAGCCAATAAAGGTTCAGCTGTTGCTAAGCGAGGGAGCCTTAGCGAAAGAGAGTGGAATTCCTTCAGCCGATAGCAGCGCTTGCAACGGAAGACTAGGGATCAAGTCAACGTGGCATATCTTTAAAAGATGTTGAAAGCATCAATATTTAATTCTAATAAAATACGTATCCCTAACTAGGGAAGGTCCCAGGTTATTACTCTGAATTCATGTCGTTCGACTCGTTTTCACATATGGAACAATTACGTGAACCTAGAAATTCTCAATCGCAAGCATGTACGAATAAATCTAATATATGAGAAGGCACACATTCCTCACGCCACGCATGCGAAATATTTGGGTGTGACATTAGATCATGGGCTCACGTTTGCCCCACACATCAAAGATATAAAGCAACGAGCATTACGGAAAATCTCGGCATTGTACCCCATTTTTCGCTGCAGTTCAATCTTTGACAATGACAGCGTACACAGACACAAAATATTTGGTCTTTGAAGGTGTACCAACTAACATCGTGAGTGACGTCCGCACGGTAACAGTTGCCATTGGAAAACCTTTTCACCACATGTCGATATTCCTGCCCTCTCTTGAGCACCACTGTAACTCTATCTATAATGCATACCTTCCTTCCTCTGTGAAGAATAATTTGTCTCGTATCACGAAATAAGGTATATCATGAAGATAGGTATGTCTACTCTACATATACTATTATGAATTGTTACATAATATTATGGAAAATGGAATTTCCCCCCAATTGTTATTATTGTAAAATTATTCACATGCAATTAACTTCTCAAAAGAAAATATAGCATGATTCTAACATACCATCAAATTAGTTACATCGAATTTAAAAATTATGGATTTTAATTCTACTTATTATCTTTTCTATATAAAATATATTTAATTTACCTTAGAAAAAGCACTTGACTTGTCTTGTACCGCATACATCTGAAAACTTAGCAGGCTAGTTTACATAATAACATATCTATAGTAACAATTAACACAATTGTAGTATATATTAATGTTACAATTAGGATTGTCAACCGTCTGGTATTTTATCAGACGGTTCGGTTTTAGACCTAATTGTACGGTGTCCGGTACGACCTCAAAACCGGACGTTTAATGTCCGGTAATTTTTTCCTCTTACTAGTCCCATTCTCTGTTCTATTTAGATTATTTTGCAGCGAGGAAAGAATTAATATATCGATCAACATGATTAAAACAGAGCTTATAATTCGTTTTGATATCGACCTGTCGTGAGCAGAATTTGCTGAACTGTTGAAGGGAGGAAAATTTACTGAACTTATCCAAACTGCTAGTCAACAAAAGTACATTAAGGGCGCATTTAGTAGGGTGGGTGCGCCATATATGGAATACGTTCCTAATATGAAATACCTGACTATTTTGTCTGCTATGTGCTGCCACCGAATAGACTTTACGTAAACTTGTGCACTGTGTCAGCCTCCGTCTGCGCATGAGTGGTTTGCTGCCGAACGATAACATAACATTTCCTTTTGTTGCAGAATAGTTTTTTGAAGAACTTGAGTTTTCCGGACGTACATTTCCAGGCTGCTGAATATACGCAAAGAGTCATATATTATTGTTGAGTTTGTGATATTTAGATTACATATATAGTGTACCATAAGAGCATAAAGATTCAGTACACAGAGAATCACGTAAGTGTGTGTAGGAAGATAACTATCCAAAATGGCGATTTTCCTAATATGGAATACCAGCAGGATCCTAATATGGAATATTCCTAAATAGGTTCATAGGTTCATACGTATGTGAACTAGAAGTGAAGAAGAATAACTGAATTGTAAGTTATATTAAACCTGACATTGTTTTAGACCTAGCATCAAGGAAGTCTCCTAGTCGAAACGTTTAGCATTTGTGTAGTCTGTCTACACAGGGTGTCCATAAAGTCTGTATACATGGGGAAAAGCACAATTTGGTCAATTTAATGTTAATGAATAATATTTTCTACATTATTTCCGTGCTGTTCAATGCATAATTTGATACGCTTTGCAAGATTAAGGTGAACTCAATGGAATAGGTCTGAATTTCCGTCAATTTCAGCACACCGACTGGTAATGCGTTCTGTCAGGTGATTTAAATTTCTAATCTTCATCGAAGAAACTTTCTCTTTCAGTATATCCCAGAAAAAGAAAACAAGTGGAGAAACGTCTGGCGAACGAGGGGACCACTTCACATGACCTCTTCTTCCAATCCAGTGAGGGAAATTATCATTCAACCAATCTCTAACAGCTGCAGCAAAATGGGCAGGGGCCCCATCCTGCTGAAACCAGTCTGGAAGTCCCTCACTCAAACTCTCAATTTGAGGCATCAGTTTGTCTCTCATCATGTTTAGATAAGTCTCACTAATTATATGTTCATCAAAGAAGAAAGGTCTTAGCACGGAACGGGGTTTGTTCAACATACTGCCTGTTTCTTTAAACTTGATGATTAATTTCCCGACGGCAGTAAAACAAATAGGTTGACAATGAGGGTGTCGAAAGTTAAATTCTTGCGCAATTTTGCGATACGATCATCCTTTTCGTCCACTTAAGAGTACCAAATCGGCTCGTACTTCTTTAGTCAGTCATCATTCAATCTGGAAAAATAAAAACAAATTACTAGAATTCTCTATTTGCCAAGACTTTATGGACACCCTGTATGTGAGTATCTGTTTGTGTGTGTCTGTGTGTCTCGCGATAACTCCTGAAAGCATGAACCAATTTGAATAAAACTTTCACAGATTAATTATTGGTTCAAATGTCCCAACTGCCGTGTCGTCTACAGTGTTAAGTGAAGAGAACAGCACGACGGTACCGATTGAAGTAGTGAGTCCGCCACCACAATTACAGCCACAGCATCGCAGCACACATAGTCGAAAGCCAGGTGGGCAAAAGTACTTACGAGTACTCCGCACAAAAACGATTTAGAAGCTCCTTCTACTTCATTACAATGGGCCTTTACCTCATCATTGCAAATAATTAAAAAGATGTTTAGCTTTCTAAGCCCCACCCAACAAAATCCAATCGAAACAGCCAAACAAAAGGCCTCACACTACTGCAAATTAGATAGTTAATCCGAAGAATCAGTGAGTGACTTGAACGAAAGAAGTGACAGTTTAAGTGATCCTACAGATGATGTTGACGATGATGAGGAAAGAGGACATTCTGGTAAATTGTAGTCGCTCAGTGCAGGGGAGGGAGATTGGTTAAAATGCCCAGTTTGGAAAAGATAATCCCACGAAATGTCTCCCGTGAAAGGTGGAGAAAAATATGTTTGTGGCCATTGTTCTGCAAAGTAAAACTTGAATCAAAATTTAGACGCCTTAAGACACGCTAATCCAGTATGTTTTTACTTTTTCTTTTATATAGTTTTATTTTTACTTTATTTGTCGCACGTAGTTTCATTCCCCGAATGTTTCGTTCTATTATTTTTATTATTGGTTGTAGCTAGTAAACATGCTTATTCCAAGTTAAAAGATATTATAGCTACTCCAAAAGTTAAAATAAGTAGGTATTATAGCCTATTACAGTAATTTACAAATATAGACCTAATAATGAAGAAGTTAAGTCAAGTTCGATAATTATCTTTGTACTACGTAAAATTCTGGTATTTCTGCTGTTTTATATTTTAATTATCTTAAGAATGTTATATAATTTTTTTGTGCACTTGTCTTATAGACCTACCAAATATGATATATACACTACAATGCCTACAACGCGACATTTGGATAATTTGAGCATGGGCACGATCCCTGCTCAGACCACCCATCCTAAGTGTAGTTTTTCTGGTTTTCCTCAGTCCTATCAGGCGTATGCCAGGATGGTTCTTTCCCAGAGGTCAGGATCGAGTCCTTTCCAATTCGTAGACTTATCTTAAGGGTCGATGTGATTTCGGAGTTGGAGGCTCGAACACTACCTTTGCTCCTTTCCTTGAACTAATAAATAAATTTATGTCTTAAATAAGCAAATAAATTGCTCGAATGCATTGTCCATACTCGAATTATCCAAATGTCACATTGTAGGCAGAAGTGCATATTTTGTTCTAGTATTCCATTTTAAGAACAGGTAGTGTTCCATATTAGGAGCTGGGTGTGCCTAATATGGGAAATTGAGTTTCTTTCAATTTCGTAATATTGTAAAAAATCAATAATGTGGAACAAACCTTCATACCTGCATTTTGTTTTACAAAGGTACCACAAGTATTATGATGTATAATATTTTTATTCTGGAATACACGTTTCTGAGAAATAAAGAAGAAACAAAAAGTATTCCATATTCGGTACCTTTACCCTACTGCTTCACCCTTAGCTACATCTTCTAATTAAATAATGCATCCAGATTCAGTAAACGTATGAGGCATTATGACGCATTACTTGTAATAGTAAAGCTGGTAAGACTTATTTTTCAAGTATGTCCTATGTGTTGTCCATCCAAAATTATATTGCCAATTACGTTTGCATTTCTGTTTTTAAATATGATGTATTATTGATGGCAGTTTACAAAAATTACACGTGCCATCTCAACCAAAACTGGAATACGCAAGTTTCATAAATGCTTCAAAAGTAACTACAGTTATTAAATTCGAATTCCGAATCGTTCAATTTTTATTGTGAAGTAACCACTTTGAGGTTGTTAACACTTTTGACGAGCGATGATGTCACGATCTTAATAGCATACGTACTCCAGTAATGTTCCGATATTCCCTCCATTTCCAAAAGTTGACAATCCTAGTTACAACAAAAATGATTCTGTTTCAAATCATATTATTCTTCTTTGTTATTATTACGTATTATTAATTAAGCATTACGATAATATTATTAAGTGCCCTATTTCAGGTAGAATACCTAACAGCTCGAATTACTTCAGAAAATGAATATTTTAGGGAAACAATCATTATTGACTTTTAACATGCTTTAGAGACTAGTGAGCAGTAGCCTAGGGAATGGGGGGCCCAGAGGGGCCGCCCCCCCCCAAAGAGGTCCGACAATGTACTTTGGTACTTTGATGTTTGTAATTTTTTAATATATTTTTATGTTTATATATTTTTTTGTTTGTAATTTTTCTAAATGTACTTATAACAGCACTTGCCCCTCCCAAACACACATCCTAGCTACGCTACTGCTAGTGAGTATATCTGGTGGATGTTGTCTCCACCGCTTCAGTACCCAGTTGAACATTGAGTATATTCCGATGGTTCGATTTGTACCTTGAACTGTCGATCTACGTCTCATATAGTCTCTGCGCTGGAAACGGAAGATAGAATTTAACGAAAATCAGAGGCGAATCTAGAAGGTAAAAACTGGGGGAGGAGTTCAACCAGATCCCAGCCTACGATAGGTATATGAGAGTTTTCAAACAATAGCTTCAATTATTTTTGTCACTCTGAATGCTGGGGAGGGGGGAATAGGCTCCTCCGGCTCCGGGCTAGATTCACCTCTGGCAAATTCAATATTTAGTTTCTCGTGGAGGGATTGATTGAAAGGGTGCATCTGGGCGTGCCACTGAGGGATCCAACAGTGTCAGTGGAAATATATTAAATAACTAAATGTCCTGGTTCGTGATCAAACTTTTCCTCTGTTATGAGAATAGTGCCAGTAAATAGTGTGTGATACGAAACCATAATTTATTAAAGCCCAAAATCCTCTCTTCTTCCACGTCTTCGTTCAGGTGCTTTCTCATGAAAATAGTTCATATCGTTTGGATTTTAAAATTTCCAAATAAGATCAGTTTAATAGGATTGAGGCCGGTTGATGATTGTACCCTTTTTTCAGGAATCCATTCTAATACAGCATCTGCGGACACGTCATCTGAAAATGGTGTACGAACCTCTCATGTTACGATTGATCCCCAAGTTTATATACAGAGAGCTAGCCTTAAAAAATTACACACACCGATACTGTCGGCCATGTGACGCAACTTTTTGTCGAATGCTCGTCTCGTCTTGATACTCGAAGAATTATATCTCGTCTCAATTCTCGAAAGTTATCTCATTTCGAAAATTTTGTCATTATTTTTTTTAAATTTTCAAAAGGCAACCCGAAAGTTTTCAGATACTTAAATTGAAATAGTACTGAATTGTATCACGTTTAAAAGCATAGCCCTCTAAATTTAAACGGGGCCGATAATCCGACAAATGATCCTCGCTCTTTACGCCCTAGTACCAGTATTCGTAGGTTTTCTTAAGAAAATTTCCCTCGACTAACTCACAATTTTCCTTTTTCTTATAAAAATTTCCCTAAATTGTTGATCGTCCAATTTCTATGACAGAAATTATGTGATAAGATTAACTTAACTATGAAAGGAAATGACAACCAAAATAGTCAAAAATAACTAAGATAATAATGTTTTAACACTAATGATTCGACACAAATTGTAATGAAATTAATAAATGTGTAATTTTCTTCCCATCTTTGCTATTGATGTCTGAGAGGTAATCAGAAATTCAAATTAAGTGTTATTCAGTAAGCAAGAAAAGAAATAAGTGTAAAGAACTTGTCTTTTGTTCTTATTATCTAATTTTAAGCACTGACTTCACACAACTAACACACTTAATGCGTTTGTCCAGAGTCTTTCAGAGTCTATGTTTACATAAAGAAAGACAATCATTGAAACTCCCACCAACTTGGGGCTCTCCCATGAATTCCACCACGCAAGTTTTTGCTTCTTTCACCTTGTCTTTATAAGCTTTTTCTATTTATTATCAAAAGCGACAGAGACCATAGAGGGTGTATCTTTAATTGCTTTAAGATTTTGTAGATATTTTTAAAGGACTGGCTCGGGAGAGTAATACTCCGGAAGTAAGAACTAAATACACGGTTCTGATTGGTTGGCGTTAACTGTTTCCTGTCACGTTGCATACATATAGCAAAAATTAGATAGGACTGCTAGCAGTCCTCCTGGCCGAGCGGACTATCGCTACAGGCTAATAACGCAAATCACTTTTAACGTGGGTTCAAACCTGGATAGGGCGACCATACGTCCCATTTTGATCGGGACAGTCCCGTTTCAGGGCGTGCCCCGACCGTCTCATTAGTAGAAGGAAAAACGTACTATTTGTCAAGTTTTATGAAAGTGAAAGAAGTAAATAACAAATCCAGTGCCTTTACTCCATGTAAATATATTATAATTAATAACAACAACGAAGCAAGAGTTGAATTCAAATTTCCTACATTAAACATCATCTATAGTTTGCAGTACTTCTCGAAGGGCAGCAAAGGTTACAGCAGTTGCTTGTTTGTTGGACAAACTTCAACGTGTCTCTCCTTTTTCAAAAGTATCGAATTACTTGACCCAGCTTTGTGACAAAGAGAGAAAGAGAGGAGGCGGAGCTCTGATATCAGGGCGCTGATAAGAACAAAAGTAGACCTAAAAGTCCAGAGTTGCTTGTCCAGAGGAATTTGTCCGTTTTTCATCTGAAAATTTTATGGTCACCCTAAACCCGGACTAAGGAAATTTGTTCAAATTTTAATTTTCATAGCACTTTTTTTCATTAGAATAAGATGATAATACTCAAAAAAGTGATTTACTTACTTTTGTGCAGATCAGTAGTAGTAGTAGGGACGGGTTAGAAACCCCGCAGGGCTCGTTTTGTTCCTCCTTGAACCCATTAATATAAATTTCGTGACCAACTTAAAACAGCTAGCTAGAGTAGTGCGCGAAAAAAACGTACTTCCGGAAGTATTACTCTCCTGAGCGGGTCGTATGGGTCAATCCATCTGAAGTGGTCCAAAGATTGCCAAAATGGTTCCTCGACCATCTCCGAAAATTATAAAAATTTGAGTGTGACAAACCTTGTTTATGAGAAGGTCAATATCATCATTCACGTTGTCGCATGTATAAGTATTTCTGAATTGTGGCCATCTTTGTTGTCGGTAGAGTGCCATTTTCTGCATTTGGAAGCGTTTACGAAATCTACAATTGTTCAGGACGTACCTATTAGAAGAACACCAAACAAAAACTAATGTTTAGAGTAGAGACACAGAGAACATATACTCTTGCTTCTAAATAAATAAGTAGAGTTGCAAAACAATACATGAAATTACCAGGAAAAGTACAGAAAAAAACATTTTTAAAGGGGCTGTAATTTGGAATGGCATAAACTGGAAGGTTCATAAGTTTTATGCTGAATACTATTGCATGTAAAGAGTCTGCAGAAATATCCACACCTATGATTTTACTGGCACAATAAATTTATGGAAGTCCGAAAGTTGAAGTTTGTGATTTTTGGGCGTAATATTTCAGGAGGACAAAGTGCTAAATATTGCTGATTAGGCCACAAAGTAATTCTGTATGTGAATAAGTTATTGCAAAAAAATCATGACTGATATTACTGGAGAAAGAAGTAAGGACATGTTAAAATCGTTAAGGAAGCTCGCACGTCGTAGCCCGGAAAAATTTAAATGTTTGAATATGTTTCATTCTAGATCTCTGGCCAGAGCTTGCTTCAAACGCATTAATTGTCGTCGATAACGTTCTCCATTCATAGTTTCACCCGGTTGCAGCAGCTCATAGTACACCACACCTTTCATACCCCATCATATGCACAGCATAACCTTTGCACAGTGAATATCTCGTTTTGGTTGTGATGGACCTGGTTCACCTGGTTTCACCCAGGCCTTTTTTCGTTTAGGGTTCTCGTAATGGATCCACTTCTCATCACCCGTAATAATTCGATGCAGAAACCCCTTTCTGCTCTGTCGTTGAAGCAGCAATTCGCAAATGGTTTTTCGTCTTTCAACGTCTCTGTCTTTCAATTCATGTGGAACCCAATGTGACATCTTTTGAATCATTCCCATGGCTTTCAAGCGTTTGGAGACTGTTGTTTGATCAACGCCTAATGCTGTTGCAAGTTGTTCCTGCGTTTGACACGAATCCTGCTCGAGCAATGCTGTCAATTCTTCGTCTTGAAATTTTTTTGGCTGTCCAGCTCGCTCTTGGTCTGCCAAGCGGAAATCACCACTTCTAAACCGTGCAAACCACTTCTGACACGTTCGCTCAGTAGAGCATGGTCACCATACACTTCCACCAAAATACGATGACTTTCAGTCGCACTTTTCTGCATGTTAAAGTAATGCAGCAGGACACCCCGCAAAAACACTTTATCAGGCACAAATTGCGCCATGTTCACTTAACTACAAACTGGTGTTGTTGACGCTTTAATCCACTGCCCTATACTACGAACGATACGCGATGACAGGGGTTTGCAACACATGTGTGGATACACGGAACTGTGGGACGCTCCGTTCGTTGCGCCATCTCTTGTCCACCCTCACGAATTAATTCCTAGACCAAATATATCCTGATGAAAGTAGCGTATTTGTGGAAAATATTCAAAATGATTGTTGTTTCCCTTCTCTTCTATAGCATTACAGAAATATCTTCATTACAACAAGTTCTCGCAATTACACAATGTGAGCAATGTTCCGAATTTCAGCAATGTTTATCATATCTCCGGAACGGTTTGAAATATCGAAGTGCTGTAAACGGCAAAATAATTTACACATCCATATCCTATGCATCTCCGTTATGCTATATTTGCGTTAGATGCTTCCGAACTTTGGATGTTTGTGATACTATAACATCCTTAGTTTGCAACATTGAATAATAAAAGTAACATTTTAAGTTTACGTTTGACTCGTTGATTTCGTATATGTAATAATCTGACGTAGTGCTATTTGAAAAATATAACTTTATATTGGGTTGGTAACACTGTTTGTTAGGTATTTCTGTAATACATATGTAGATGTCAGCCTCCATATGCTTGCTTCGTGCAAAGTTTCGCCTTTCTGTCCCTTTTGTTTTGTCCGTTATAGCGGGTGTTCAAGATAAATTGTCCACCCTGCAAACGTGGCAATGATCATGGAGCCAGAAAGATGGAACAAACACCGCTGCGCAACTTAACACAAACAAAAGCAAACCTAATTGATGAACCGTGCGTAGTTTTTGAGGAAACATATCCAAACATTAAAATTTTTTCGGGCTACGACCATCGGCATGTACGAGCTTTCTTAGCGATTTTACCATGCCCTTACTTTTTCTCTATTAATATCAGTCATGATTTTTTTTTTGCAATAGTTTATTCAACATACAGAATTACCTTGTGGCCTAACCAGAAATATTTAGCACTTTGCCCTCCTGAAATATTACGCCCCAAACATGGCATCAAAATCACAAACTTCAACTTTCGGACCCCATAAATTTATTGTGCCAGTAAAATCATATCCGTGGACATTTCTGCAAACTCTTTACATGCAATAGTATTCAGCACAAAACTTATGAACATCCCACTTTATTAGGGATGGGCACGATTCGAGCTGAAACTCGACTTGACTCGAAACTTGACTCGAGTCGAGTTTCGAGCCGAGTCTAAGGTAGTTTTCTCGAGTCGAGCTCCGAGCCGAGTTACTGATTTGAGATCGAGCTTCAAGTCGAGTCGAGTTTGATACATGGCTTGCTTGTTTAGCTCGTTTTAGCTCGTTTTGAAATCATGGTCTGATTAAACTGGAAAGCGAAAGCCATGAGAAATGTAAGCAGTAATATGGAACACTTTAAGTGTTGCTCACGAGAGGGAACTGCTTGCATCTCATCTCATGTCTCGATAACGAGACCACAAAAGATTTTTATAAAGAGCCAGTCTCAAATGTCGTGAGCTCCAATATAAGTATGTACTGAAGTTCTTAGCATCAAGGCTGAGACCTGCACGGTCGAATTTCTGAACCTAAGCAGATGTCCAACCCAGGTAGTGATGTCAACCGGCTCGGCTCGGTTCAACTGAGCGAACAGCTAGAGCCGGCTCTGTTGGGATGAGCCATCAGCTCGGTTCAATTGAGCCGATGGTCTGAGCCGGCTTGGTCGGGATGAGCCACAGACTCGGTTCGATTCAGCTCAGGTGAGCCATCGACTTTTGCCGGTTCGGTTGTTTAAGGTGTTGGCTCGGCTCACTTCTCGGTTCGGCTCGATAGTAGATGAGCTGTGAGGTGAGCCACTAGAGCCGTTGACAACCCTAAAACCGGGACGAGCACTGCGGTGATTCAGATAACTGCTACCTACAGAACAGAAAAATAACAAGGTTGCCGGGGTATTCAAAGATGGATATAGGCCTATACAGGATGTGTCTCATGTAACCCCTCTTTAATCAAATTGATGTCGGTATAAAATTATCTCCTGGTATATACGGTACCTTTATACTACAGCCGTGTTGAAGCAGCTCTCACGTTATGAATACTCGTAATTAATTAATTAATACGTAAAATTTAACTTATTTTCCAATATTTTATCATATATATCTCGAATTACCATCTCCAACCATAATTATCAACATTAAATCTCCTTGTCTTTATATTTGTGACTGTGTATAGCTGTGTTGAAATGGCTCCCATTATGAATGATTAATAAAAGGATTAATTCAAAATTGATCACTTTTCTGAATATCTTATCATAGGCTATCTAGAGAAATTACTAATTTTTCAGTATTAACATATTGCTTTATTAGTCTGTTTTTCTGTTAGTATCAATCATTATAAAGAATTCTATAGTGACAAAAGAAATCATACTTAACTTTAAATTATCTTCATAATACTCTTTCGTAATATTCCTATATTGTCTTTAACTGTGTAATTTTCCTATTTTTTTTAAATTCCTCATATTTAGAATTTCTTCAGAGAAGAATAATTGTCACCTATTATTATTATTATTATTATTATTATTATTATTATTATTATTATTATTATTATTATTATTATTATTATTATTATTATTATTATTTACTGATTATTAAGCTGGCCAAGAACACCAATATTTTCATTATTAATAGTGAAAGGATACCGATATTTGCAAAAAGCCTATTCCGGATAACAATGTTGTTATTTATATAATATTGGCAGCTCGTGGAAACATAATGGTGTGCCACATTTTCAAACTTTCGAGTAACGCTTCTTAATATTTTGTATGGCCGGAAATTCTTTTATCTTATTCATTGGAGGCAAATGTTCTTACAGATTTAGACTGGACTGCAACTGAACACGTGTGGTTTATTGTTCAACAGCCCTGCAACTCTGCAAGTAAACAAGTTACCACCAAACGGAATCTGTAATCAGAGGTCCCTACAGAGGTTCAGACTTTTCTTTACTGAATAGTTTTAAGCTCTTTCCTTTTTTATAGTGGGCAATAAAAATAGGAGAAGAACAATATTACTTTTCTGCGGCAGTGTGTCATTTATTTGAGCAAAGCTATGGTAGTCAAAATTTGCAGACACTCCTCAAATAACAGGAAGAATCCCACAGCTATTTACAAAGGCAATCGGAAAAAAAAAAGTTCATTTCTCTGCTTTCACGAAATATTTACATGTGTGACACTTTGCGTGCTGAAATTAATAATAATAATAATAATAATAATAATAATAATAATAATAATAATAATAATAATAATAATAATAATAATAATAATAATAATAATTATTATTATTATTATTATTATTATTATTATTATTATTATTATTATTATTATTATTATTATTATTATTATTATTATTATTATTATTATCTACAATGTATTATCATTATTCATACTTTATCTTATTTCTGACATCAGTGTTGAATATATAATTTTGTCTTCTTCAATCACAAGCCACTGTTGTGGTTATCCGATTGAAATCTCTCCTCCATATCGTTCTGCCTATTTACTCAGTAAAGTACTACTAGACTATTATTCATAACAATTCTTTGATCCAACACTTGATCCAATTTGTTTTGCATATATCCACATTCATGTCCAGTTCCATCTAAAGAAACTACTGTTAAAACAATTTTGTTTCCCAGCGTTATAGTAGTGTATGATTGAATTTGGGATATGTGAAGGCCTATAAATATGTAAATTACATATGGGCCGTTAAAATTAGTACAATATGCATTCGGCCGCGGAGAACTTTGCATTTGAATTAATTTTACACGAATCCCGAGAGAACACTTCGCGAATGTAGCATAGATTGTAAGTCTTAAGTTACTCATATACAGACCATGACAATACTCTACGAGACAAAGTTTGTGGCTGTCTCGTATCGAAAAAGTATCGTAAAGGTGGTGGTCTCTTAGGGAGTGTATATGAACCTGGAAACGTATGACTTCATGCCCACCATCACCCATGCTTTGCACAATTAAGTGAAGAGAGATTTATTTATTTATTTATTTATTTATTTATTTATTACTAAGCTACCAGATACAATCTCAGAGGCCATTTTACACTTCAGCACTCAACAAATCAACAATAATAACATTGGGAAAGGAAGTGGAAGGATGGCGGCCAGGGTCTGTATTTTAAGGTACCATTTCAACATTCACCTGGTGTAACTGAGGAAAACCGTGGAAAACCTCAGTCAGGATACTGAACTCTGGATTCGAGCATGGGACCCCCCGATTGAGAAGCAAAAATGCTGTAATAATAATAAATCTTTGAGTTTTACGTCCCACGCGTATGCCGGCTAAGTTAAACTAGACGGAGATGATGAGAAATGAATGAAATGGTGGAATGAATAAAGTGGGAGGAAACGGGAGAGCCCCGAGGAAACCCATGCACACGGTGTTCGTCCACCACAAGGTTCACCTGGTTGGAGCAGAGATGGAACCCGGAATCCCATGCTCTACCATTGAGCCACGGCGTCCCTTATCATAATAATAATAATAATAATAATAATAATAATAATAATAATAATAATAATAATAATAATAATAATAATAATAATAATAATAATAATAATAATAATAATAAGTAGTAGTAGTAGTAGTAGTAATAGTAGTAGTAGTAGTAGTAGTAGTGTCATTGATAATAATTTTATTGTGTATGTAAGATACTTGAACTACACACACGATTCGGCTCGATTTGGCTCGACCCGACTCGAAACTCGAACCAAATTCAAGTCGAGTTGGAGGAAATTTTTCGAGCCGAGTTCTCGAGTCGAGCTCAAAGATGTCTGTTTCGAGTCGAGTCGAGTTTCAAAGAAAACTCGCTCGAATTCGCTCGTGCCCATTCCTACACTTTATGCCATTCCATATTACAGCAACTTTTAAAGTGTACTTTTCTGTACTTCTTCTAGTGAATTCATGTATTGTTTTGCAACCCTGCTTATTTATTTAGAAACAAGAGTATATGTTCTCCGTGTACCTCGGTCTCTCCTGTAAACTTTCGTTTTTGTTTGGTGTTTCTGATAGGTACGTCTTGAACAACTGTAGTTTCCGTAAACGCTTGCAAATGCAGAAAATGGCACTCTACCGACAACAAAGATTGCCGCAAGCCAGGAACACTCATACATGCGACAACATGAATGATGTTCCTTCTTATACACAAGGTTCGTCACACTGAAATTTTTATAATTTTCGGAGATGGTCGAGCAACCACTTATGGACCACTTCGTATGGATTGACACATTTTTTTACCTTCACAATGTTTTACTATTTCGCATTCTCCGCAATATAACATCACACTACACGTCAAAAATCTACTTTTCATTATTATCTTCCACTGCCTTAGGCCAACCCTTAAAACAAAATCAGTTTTCGTCTCTGAGTAGTTCCCCTCTACTAACCTTTATCTTTTGTGGTGTCGCCAGACTTGTTTTGATTTCCGCTTGTTTTAAGATGCACTGCCTCTATTGAAGAAAAATCGATTTACTAACACATACGCATAATGTGTAAATAACAAAACACATAAAATTCAAAAAAATATCAAAGTTCCGGTTCCATTAACAACGATTAGGCATGCACAAATTTTGACTTTAAGTATTGGTGTCCCCTTCCCAATAACGTGATTTAATTTTAGATTTTATTAGGTTCGTGTGTCACGTCACCTGATTATTCACTAACGCTACCGTACTCTTCTGCCACACATCGAACTCGTAAATGTGTTTCTAATAAAGTAAATTCCTCAAAGTTTATATTCTGTCGATGTATCTACAAACAGCGAGCAATGAATGCCAATTATGCTACTTTGAACACACATTATTGTTATAGTATTGGTTTATTGGTGCGGAACAAAGAAAAAATAAGCATTTATATTTGTCAGTAAATCTGCGCGAAAATTTCAATAGATTTTCACCTTTTATCGAAAAAATCTCTTTTTTTTTCCTTTTCTGTAAATTTACGTACAAAATTTCCCTCAAACTATGAAAACTGCCTACTAACTCGGATAAAAATGTTGCAGCGAAGGGATACTCTTAATGCCAAGCGCAGATCGGTTTTAAATTGCTGCTATGCGCACGATGACACGAAGTAAGAATTAAAAGAAAGTTGTGTGTCGCTTTTGCACATGAAAATAACTGAACTGGTTGAAGTGAATTTTTGCATATGTTTAGTACCCATGTTGAGGCAGATTTATATAACGTCTTTTTTTTTTATTCAAACATGTATCCTAAGGTGGGACAAAGAGGGTTTAATATATATCAAAAAATGAGTATCTTATGAGCACTCCATGGTAGAGAATTGAAAGTTGGTATACAAATTCGAAATTAGAAACACCTGAATACATACAGTATAAACTATGTGATGCCGTATAAAGAACGCGACTTTTGAGTGCAAACAGGAGTAAAAGTGGGACAAGAGTAAGGCTGTTGTTCCCCCACATCCAAAAATATATATAACGTCTCTCCATTTCCTAATAATTACAACAAACGAAGATATGCACGGGGGACGGTGTGAGGTCATCCGTCCCCTTATCTTTTCAGATCAACATTTACTCTTAAATTCATAATCAGATTTGTTGATGAAATTTATATAGTTTTGCAGTATATGCTACCTGTGATTATGTATGAAACATGTCACTCAAATGAACTGCAGGCACATTCTCGTTCTTTCAATGAACTTTTCCATAGCTTTTTGGCGTAATTTCACCTTTAATTCTAAAATTACTCTCTGAATCTCGGCCTTATGCTCTGGAAGTGATCACTTTTCAGAAGAGAAATGGCGGGCAGTTCAAAAATTGGGTTCTTTGTGGGATGCCCTGCCACTTCTAGGACACAAAGGAGTAATTTCTATACAGTTTTTCTTTCCGGTTTGTAATTATAAAATGTGAGGAAACGGCTGTACCCTTTGAAATGAAATTTCACTGAAATACGGGGGTCACTACGAACGTTTTGAGATACGCATTGTTGTGGCACAGTATTTAAATTCCAACAATTGGTATCCAGAGCGTAGAAGCGAAGCAAGTTTCAACTCGTCTCGCTTATCGGCGTGGCTGTATCGCCTTCACTTGTTTGTTGATGTGAGCAATATTTGGCTGTCTAGAAAGGAGCTCGAAAGGGAACATTTTCGGGCCATGATCCTTTACGATTTCAAAACTGGTTTGAACGAGACACAAAGCCTTGACCGTTTGCTGAGGGCATTTGAGGACCTTGCTCCTTCCCGTGCTAAAATTTTTCGGTGGTTTGGTGAATTCAGAAGAGGCCGGACATCGCTTAAAGATGAAGAGAGAGCTGGACATACGGCAACAGATGTCAGATGAAAACATTGCCGCTGTGGAACAAATGACTGGAGAAAATCCTCGAACAACTTTCAAGGACATTGAATCTACAGAGAACATTGGATCGCAAGCAGTAACAAAAATTCTTCATGGTCATCTTCGGCTCAGGAAGGAATCATCTCGTTGGGTGCCTTACACTTTGACTGCAGCAGAAGCGCATACGTGTGGAATGGTGTGAAGAAATGCTTGCAAGATTTGATGGAGGCAATTCTTGACGTCTCTGACACTGTTACTGCTGATGAGACTTGGATCTATCAATTTGACCCTGAAAATAAACGCCAGTCTACAGTTTGGATCTTTCCAGACGAAAATCCACCCACGAAAGTGAAGCGACCGCGAAGTGTGGGGAAGAAGATGGTCGCAACTTTCTTCTCCAAATCTGGCCATGTTGCAACTGTTCCACTTAAAGAACAATGGACTGTTACTGCTCAGTGGTAACACTGTTTGCCTAACAAAAGTGTTCCAGAAGCTTCGGGAACGGCGTCCAAGAACTGGATTACGTGGTATCCTGCTTCATCATGACAACGCGTCCGCACACACGGCCAACATCACAATTCAGTTTTTAGAATCTACGGAGGTCAAACTTATGACTCATCCGCCGTATAGCCCTGACGTGGCCCCGTGTGATTTTTTCTGTTGCCCAGGATCAAAAGATCGCATGCGTGGGAAGAGATTTTGCAGCCCTGAAGAAGGTGTAGTGACTTACGAGAATGGACTTTCAACACTTGAAGAAAAAGACTGGCAACACTGCTTCCAAAAGTGGTTTTCGAGGATGCAAAAGTGTGTACAGTGTAATGGTGAATACGGTACTTTGAGAAAATGTAAGTGTTAAATTGATTTTAAGTATGTAAGTTATTTCACATCTCAAAACTTCCGTAGTGACCTCGTATTCTAGTTATATCCAGTAACACAACCTTGTGGAGGAGATCAAATTTCCTGGAATTTTTTTGACATTGATTTATCGAAAAGGAATAAAGGCAATTTTTGTCGTAATTGTTTGCAAATATGGAATTTTTCATCGACACTAACAATATTTTCTGTAAATGGAGTTAGTAGACTAGCGACTCCTCAGCAATCTTGAAATCAGTGTTGATTGCCGAATTTTTTTTCATTGGATTATGCACGCTAGTACAGGAGTAACTCGGGATTTTAAAAAAAGAGCTCCAAAGAATATAAATCGTGCTCAGATTGTACTTTTCAATACTGGACAACCAACTTCAAATACGTTTTCCACAAAACAACTGGAGGATAAGTTATTCTAGTGTCTTTACGTTCATAACAATATAATGCCACACAAGAATTGTAAATGCTAAATCCTTACGACAAATTCTAGTTGTTTATGCCAACATTTTCAACAGTTTCTATTAAGAAACATAGATATTCATCAACTACTTGATAAACGTAGAACATCGAAATTTACAGGTAATTTACTCATATTCAAGGAAGTATGTGATATATGTTAGTTTCATTTTTCATATTTAAAAAAAAAATAATAAATTGGCATTTCGTATAACATTGAAATTCAACAATAAAATGGCAATTTCTGCTTCTCGAGATGGGATTTTATAATGTTCCAGGTGGTACACTGGTTAGATTGGTTGGATCATGGGTTGGTTTGTGTATTTATCTTTTCTCTATGATTAAATTATATTTCCAAAGAGGTAGAAAGGGGTTTCATATATATATATATATATATATATATATATATATATGCGTGTGTGTGTGTGTGTGTAGTGAGGCCCCGCGTAGCGTAGTCACTGACGCTCTCATCTTTGGTTGAGCTGTACCAGGTTCGATTCCCGGTTTGGAGACTCGGTCGCAAAAGTGTAACAGCTTTTTCAGGTCAGCCATCATGAGTGAGGATTTTCGAGGGTTTTCCCCACTGACACCAGGAAAATGACGGGATAGTACCTAATATAATAGCTCCAGGCTGCTTCCTTCCTTAACCATGCCTTTCTTCCTCCCCGATTCCCTGGACAATGTGTTCATCGAGGACGTCATCCCTCACCTGTGACGGGCTACCTTGTAATTGATGCCGGAAGCCCAGTAATGTAATTCCTAATCTTAATATGTGTGTGGCTGTTTAGGTCGAATTTAAGTAGAAGTTTGTGTATGTATTGTATTGAGTTAAAGGTATGCACTATTTTCAAAAGTGAACATCAAAAGAATGTAACGCTCCGCAGTTACAAGGTGCGTTAAGTAAAGCAGAAAAACTAAGAGTGCAAATATAGTTGTTGTTGTCGTATAATAGTTCATCATCCCTTTCAGCGGCGAGACCATACGAGACGTGAATCTACTCCTTAACGCGGAACCGAACCACATAAGCTCCCGCTGGGAAGCGAACCCCGAACTTTCGAGTGGAAATTACGTATGTAAACCATATATCCATGAGCAAGTTCCGGTGCAAATATACGTAGGCTGATCAATATAAAGGCTGATCATCAGTGTGTATGAGGTGAAATACGGAAAACGAAATATGTCTGTGTAGTGGGAGAAGTGACGAATAGATTGGACAAGTTTGGAGGCCATGACATCAGGAATGTTAGTTTCAGTTTCGCATAAAGCAACATGGAAATTACACGTGGAGAACAGTACAGAAATTATGTTGAGTATCTTGCAAAGACCAACGTTCCGTGTGTACCCCATCCTCTATTGGTCCTGATTTAGCCCCTTCCGATATCTTTCTTTTACAAATTTTGAATAAACACCTCCGGAAACGGCGTTTTGCAACTTTAGGGGCAATTGTGAAAGCTGCGGAGGCGATTTTGAAGGATCTGTCCAAGAATGGCTTCCAGCATATTTTTTGATGACTGGCAAAAACGTTGGGACAAGTGCATTGCATGTACTGGGGACTATTTATAAAAGAGACCATCAACATTTAGAGGATTACTACAGGTAATTATGCTTTATTCATTTATGATCACTATTTATTGCTCAGCCCTCGTAGTATAGAAAAAAAGATTAAATCCTTCAGGTTTACGTTCCACTTCTATGTCCTGTCGGCTTAAGGAGATGGACAATTAATGGAAGTGAATCATTATGGAAGAATTGTGGAATGGGGGTATGGAAGGAAAAAGGGGTACTCCAAAGAAAAAATCATAGATTGTGTAGTCTACCAGAAGCATAAATGGCCTGGTATCGAACCATGGACCCTTTTTACTAGAAATGAGAACTCTGCCACTGAGCTACTATATCTTCCATTTTCAGGAAACATGGATTTGCTAGTGTTGAAGAAATGACGTTTCAATTTCCACCGTCTGTTTCCAACGTAACGAAGAACTGAAAAGATTTCCAAATCTTGCTGAATATATGGCTCATTCAGAAAAAAATGATGCGTTAAAGAATACCACCTACAGAATTTATTTCTTTCTAATAATGGAAAGCTTCTGAGAGGTTGGCATATTTTCTGTCTTACGCAGAGATCTCCATGGGCGCCGATTCTCTAGGCTACGGCTACGGTAGCCAGTCCCGCCATACTTTGATTGGATCTCTAGAATTTGGACACTGTATTTGCTTGAATCTTTGCTTCGTTACATGACAATGACAATGAAACCTGAAGCTCGCTACCCCACGTTATACAGAAATTGGCGCAGCTAGTGGTCTCTACATTCGATCAGAGAAATCAGTGACAAAATAAGAAGATTCGAGCTAATTTCAATTATGCAAACGTCGTGGGACATTGAACATAAGCATTTGAAGGGTACGCGTAAAAAGGGACTCATTGCAATTTTTGTGAAAAAGCCGATATCGATACTACCTGTTGGTGCTAGTTTGTACTTCTAAATGCACTACGAATATTGTGAAAAAAATAACTCGTTGAAGAGAACTTACAGAAGAAAACCACCTATAGAAGGAAAAAAAAGACGCTGCAAAAATGTAAAATGTCGATTAGCCCCTTCTTGCCGTGTACCCTTCGTTTCATTTCATTTTTGTTGCAACAGCAAAAAATGTTGTGAAAGAGGATCACTACAAGGAAATTCAGTCAACCTTGAACCACTTGATTGCTTCACATAACACTTTTTATGAGTGTATCCCCAAGGGGAAGTAGGCCCCAAAAAACCTGACGCAAAAAAAAAAAAACGAACTTTACCCCCTCCGCCGTAGTACGACATATACTACATAAATGAAATAAAATTTTTGAGTTTTACGTCGCACGGTTATGGCGGCTAGGCTAAAGGAGACGACGATTATAAGAAATGAAGAAAGTGGAATGAAGAAAGTGGGAGGAAACGGGAGAACCCCGAGGAAACCCACGCACAAGGTGTTTGCCCACCACTAAGTTCACTTGGTGGGAGCAGGGTTTGAAGCCGGGGCCACATACTCCAGAGGTCAACGCTCTACCACTGAGAAACCGCGTACATAAATGCACATCAGCGTAAAGCTTTATCTTTCAGGAGCACATTGATACCAACATTACCTCCCCAGGTTAATTAGGAGGTGAGCTTGAACTATTAAAATTTAAAGCCTTAACGCAGCAGTTGCATCGATGAGTGTTTAAAGATTTAAGGGCTTTATTTAACCCATTTCCATACTACTCCATCGTTCATTATGTTCTCCACATACATTAAACTTGTCTTAGAAGCATTTACACTCAACATAATATATTACATCAAAATACATAGACTAATATATATACCTCGTGAATATATTAGCAATCTTAATAACTCAAGTGCTGAAAACTAGAGTTATTTAAATGCTTAGAGCAAACCAAAGTCACACGAAGTAAGACACCTATTTTTTTCTGACTACCCTAAAATTTTGTATGCTAAAAATAGCAATTATTTCAGTATAAATTTACAATTGTATAATAGTTACTTACATAAGACCTTAATAAAGCTCTCTGCCATCTGTTAAGTGTTAAATCGTACAATATGGTATGGTAGGAGATTTCTTTGTCATCTGATTTTTTTATGCTAGAAGAATAAGAAATTTGATTTATATATAAAGTTATCCTCTACTATGTGATTTGCTTTCGGATTGTTCTGTTTATGTACATGTTATTTAAACTTATTAGTTGTTTTAGTTACATTTCACTCAGTTATTTTCAATATTCTTATCAAATTCCTTCTCTTGGTATACATGACATTACTACTTGTTATAATATTTTTATAAATTAATAGGGATGATTATTTATTTTGTAACATGATGTAATTATTATTATTATTATTATTATTATTATTATTATTATTATTATTATTATTATTATTATTATTATTATTATTATTATTATTATTATTATAGGTGAAAAAATTCAATTTGTATGAGAACCATATTACTGATACCTAGGTACAGGTGAAACTAAAAATGAAATATTAGAATAAAGATACCACAGGAAAACATACTAAATATTACTGAAAGAGAATTCTACGCTGAATGTGTGTGATAACAGGAAGAGATAGAGTGAGGTACGAGAGAGTAACTAGGACAATCAAGACACTTAGATACAGATATCTAACAAAATCTAACAAGAAAAGTTTTTGAAGTGTCACACTCTGATTTGGTTGAAACCTTTGGATTGAATAAAGGAATCAAAAGTAGGAAATATGTGTTATATATATCGGCCAATGTGGGGGATGAAGACGGTAAATACCCACTAAACTGCGAACATAGGACAATACGACACCTATTAGCAAGGTCATAACTAGCAACGTAGAATGCGGATGAGCTTGAAACCCCTGCAGATAATAAATTAATCAAAAGTTGGACATACGTGTTTATATACAGGGGTGCCCACAAGGGGGGGCTATGACGCAAACTGCGTCATTGAAATATTTGGGGGGGGGTTAAAAATCTATATAAATATGTTTGGCGGGGGGGGTAAAATTAATCGAAAAGATTTTTTTTCATGGAAGAATACCTATAGATAGACAATTGCGGGGGGGTGCGTCATGGACATAAGGGGGGGTGGGCACCACTGTTATATATATATATATATATATATATATATATATATATATATATATATATATATATATCGACCAACGTGGGGAATGAAGAGGTAAATAGCCTCCTAAACTGTGAAAATTGAACAATATATTGAGCATTGTAGGAAGACCATAACGAGCAACCTACTCCGTCGATTCGCTAGACGCCTTGCTAAAATGTGTCATATTGCCGTATGTTCACTTTGATAACCTTGCTTGTAAGAAAGATGACTGCAATGGTATGGCATCTAATGAGGAAAACAAATCACTATGTGGTCCGAAGAGTGAGTACATTAGAAGTGCATGTAAAGAGAAGTAGGGAGGGATGAAGAAGGAATGGTTAAGAAAGTCTTCAGGGAGAAAGATCTAAAAGAGAAATAATTCCGAGACAGGGCTTTATGAAGAAGATTCATTAGAAACGTCGATCCGCACATATATGGAAAAAGACAGAGAAAAAGAAGAATTTTCTAAAGATAAGAGATATATAAAGCGGTACATGTTATCGACCTAAACAAAATTTGCGCTTGAGGTTAAATTCGCGAGTGTAGTTTTCTGGAAGAAATCTGAAAAAAACGAATTCTTATTATGCTGAATTGCATTTCCTTCGTTGCCGACTAGGCGCGGTCGGAAAATAACCTGAGATTGGTCTGTGCATGAAGTAGTCTGTGCAGCGTTACCATCTTTGCGTAGACGTACGCGGCAAATCAGTCTGTATCCAGCCGTGGTAGGTTGAAGGTTGTCTGATCACTAATTCCATTTTTTGTATTGTCGCAAAATGTATGCTGCAATAGAAAACCCCGCCGAGTGCGAGGTGTGCGCTGTTATACGTTTTCTTACGACAAAACAATATTTGGCAGCAGATATTAATTGGGAACTTTTAAATGAACGAACCTACTCACGACCAATTCCTCCATTTATCACAGTTGGTTCACACACGGTAGCTACAAAGTGGTCGAAAAAACATTCATGACGAAAAGACGAGTGACCAGTCATCAGTAGTCACTTATGAACTCGTTCAGAAAATTGTTGGAAAAGTTCGTGAAAAATCGACGTTTTACAATTTCGGAGCTTTGCGATGAATTTCCACAAATTTCCATGACTGTGTTATATGAGGAGCTGAAAGATGCAGTTGCAGGCTAGCTCAATGCACAGGCGGGAGATTTTTATGCTGATGGAATTTCTAAGCTACTGCAGAGATATGATAAACGCTTGAATGTTTATGAAAACTATGTTGAAAAATAAAACAAAAAAGTAATTTTAAGATGTGTATAATAAATTATTCTTAATTACTTTGGTGTTTCTTTTTTTAACCAATCGGATGTTAGTTTCCAAATTGCCCACGAACATGATAAATTATATTCTCCTGAAACAGATTGTTTATTAATTTATGTGCTGAATATATTGAAAAGTGCCTTGTTAAGTAGAAGATTATATCTGTTGTTGTGTATCTTGTAATAGTGACACAATACTTCTAATAGTGACAAACGTAATCGAGTCAATCCATTCTAAGTGATCACGCATATGCCGCTCCAATATCTCCAAAAAAATCTATTTTTTCATGAATGTTTATCCTATATTAGAGTACTTCAAAACCACAATTAATTATTTTTCACATCCCATAGCGACGCAATGGCTCCCGCCATTTTGCGTTTTTTTTTTCGATTTTAGGCGTATACGTTGTTTTGAGTATCTCAGCATATATTCGTACTAACAAATTGAAAATTGATGAACGTCTCCAACTTGTGCAGAGCTGAAACTTTGATCTCTTAACATTTTTGCCTACAATCACTTGAAGGAGGATGAAATGAGGGACTACGGTAGCAACATTTTTTTTCCATTGAAGACATGTTTGGGAAGAGAAAAGAACTGACCACGAGATCTGAATTTCTGTGTGCATGTAGTCCGGGGTCATAAGTTAATACACAAAAAATTACAGGCTTGTAGCTGCTCCCAAAGGCCTGGAAAGAAATCTTAAAGTTTGGGAATTATGCCAAATTAGCATGTTTCACTGTCCAATATCTGCAATGGCCCCACGTTTTGTGTTTTTAGCAGAAGGGTGTCAAATCATTAAGGAATGACATCATACTCTAGGAGGTCTTTTGTTCACAAATTCAACTGAAAATTCGTTGTTGTGATGTAAAATAAAGTAGGATGAATGATTAGTCCAGTCAAGGTTCTCAAGCTCGTTTCTTTCCTTTGGTTTTGACTCACTGTCTTATCACACCCACACCAGCACTGGTGAAGAATGCCGCTACCAGCAGAAGGCGAGGAAAGTCAAAATGCACCCTTGACAAAAAAAGTCCGTAAGTACTCATTGCTCTTGCTGCTTGTTGTATCAATGATATTAAATCATATTTATTATTGTTTTAACTGCCAACTCATGCAGGAGACTGTTGCCTTTTCGTTTGATCTACATTCCGCAGTCAGTGTTTACAGCGAGTAAGTGTTCCGTGACTTGGGAATGTACTTTATTTTACTTCACAACAAATTTTCAGTTGAATTCGTGAGCAAAACGCCTCCTACACTATGACGTCATTCTTTAATACTTTGACCTCCTGCTGCTTAAAAACACAAAACGCGCTTTGTTGTGTGGTATGGTATATTAAAAGACTAACTATTCCCAAAATTTCAGATTTTTTACCCAGGCCCATTGGAGATATTGGACAGTGAAACATGTTAATTAGCATAATTCCCCAACTTTACGATTTTTTTTCCAGACCTTTGGGAGCAGCTATAGATCTGTAACTTATGACCCCGACTATATGCACACACAAATTCAGACCTCTATGTCAGCTGCTTCCCCTTCCAAACATGTCTTCAATGTCAAAAAATGTTGCTACTGCACGCCGTGTTTTCATCCCCTTCAAGTGATTTTAGGCAAAAATGTTAAGAGATCAAAGTTTTAGCTCTGCACGAGATGGAGACGTACAGCAATTTTGAATTTGTTACGACAAATAAATGCGGAGATATTCAAAACTCAGCTTTTTCTTTTTTCTCGATCACTTTGCATGGATTGACCCAATCCTAAAAATGACCACACATTTTACAGGACCAAGCACATTCTATTTTAAGGGTCAGCGTTTCTGTTTGCATGAAGCAATGTGTAATATTTATTTCACTTCACTAACATCATTTCACCACATTCTTATTTGTTGTAAGCATTATGAGCAAAAAACTACTGTATTTTCCATTCTCTTAGCTCTGGAAATGCAATAGATTTACGTTTAATGAGAAACCACAAGAAATTAAGCAATACCATTTTCAATTGTAGCGAGAGCTTGCAAATTGATAAACAGTGAACATTTTGCTCATCTGGAAGTACAGCACGAAAAACGATACTTTCTTATACAGTGTGTCTGTAAAATCATGCCACACTTATACCTGGTCATAGGAAAACAGCAAAAGAAGCTAGAATTATGAAACTTTCACCAAATAAAAGGAAAACTTCCCAGGTTTCCATAGTATGATGTGTAAGAGTGTACGCAACACCACGAACTACGTAGCAGCCCACGCCAGTCGAGATTGGATGGTACAGAAGAAAGTTCACTGTGTTCTGTGGCTTGCTAAATTCGAATCCGTGAACAAAGTACAACGTGAATATCGTCACGTATACAATGAAGCACCACCACATAGGAATAACATTACTCAGTGGAATAAGCAGTTAAAGGATACCGACAGTTTGTTGGACAAACGCCGTTCTGATAGGCCATCGGTAAGTGACGAGCTTGTAGAGGCTATACGGGAGAGCTACCTAAGGAGCACTAAGAATCTGTGCGTGTGTGTGTGCTCCACAATTGCACCTAAGCAAGAATCACTTCATGAGGTGTTAAAGAAATGTTACTTTTTTTTGTGGCTACAAAGTCTAGCTGTTGCACGCTATCAAACCTGCGGATAGACCCAAACGATTCACGTTTGCTACAGTTATGCTTCATGACACTGATAATGATGAATTATTTCTGCAGAAGATTGTGTTTAGCCTTGAGGCGACATTCCATGTCTGTGGATATTTCATCGCCATCACCTCCGAATACGGGCTGCTGAAAATCCTCGTGCCTTCGTTGAGTACGAACGTAACACCCCTAAAGTGAACGTGTGGTGTGGCCTAATACGTGATAAAGTGTCAGGTATATTTCCCTTTATGGAACAGGTTGTGACGGCAAACAGCTTGTCATGTTGGAACTCTATGCGGTGACAAAATTCCCAGAAGATGTCATCTGTCAACATGACGGAGCTCTTCCACAATACGCCAACAATGTTCCTGAATCTTTGAATACAACATTCCCCCAGCAGTGGATCGGCAGTGAAGAGAAATTGTCGTCATTGGGAATAGATGAGTCGGTAATTTTGAACTTAATCGGATAATTTAGTCAAATATAAATAAATATGAATTTCAGTAGTGTCACCTTATACGTATGTTTTCTCACTGGTTTATTCTTATCGGACTTCCGAAGAGAAACATCAAAAGAATTTAATGACCGTGTCTATAGCGACAATTCCCACTCACGAAACCCTCTTCAGTATTATTAGAAATAGGAAAAGGAAGAATGAGAAAGAAGAGAAGAAGGTAGGAGGAAAGAAGAAAGAGGAAGAAGAAACTAGAGATGAATAATTACTGGATAATGATGAAAATACGGTAAAGAAACTTGAATAGTTATTGAAACGGTGGTTCATACTCGAATGTTATTACTTGAGAATCAATTCTGAAGTGATCTCGAAGAGACACATGTTCCCTCATACTGCCCTGACCTGGATCCAGGCAACTGCACAAGCGGGAGTTGCCCTGACCCAGCCAAGGTGATGAGAAGTTTTAATTTAATCGTTTGTCTGTTATTTCCGAATGTTGAATTGCCTTTATCCAGTATCTGACTTTCAATAGTGGAGATCGAACACACATCTCAATTAGCCAAGGAAAGAAAAAAAAAATCAAAGTGATTTACATGTTTTCCACAAATAGAAATTTTAGAGATTTTTTGTACAGACTGTCGTTATCCAAGCTCATCCTGCTGTTTATGGTTTCCTTTCAGAGCGGATTTAGAATAATTTAAAATTAGTTGTCTTTCATGACCTCGGCCATGCGCCAATACACATATTTAAGTAGTATTATACACATATTATCAACACTACCGTTGTAAATCAAGATTAAAGACTACCACTTAAGCTAAATTTGTCATTCATTTACGCACACACACATACATACAGGACAATGTATTGATTTAGGTGGCCAATATCAGTTAAAAAAAAAAAATTATAATCTAACTACAGTTAGTCAACACTTATTCCATCTATTAAGAATTTAAAAATAAGGAAAATATTTATAACATGCAACTGAATACACATATAAATGTATCATTCCACATATAATATTGGATTACATCAATGTAAACACACACACATACATAAAGATGAAAAATTAAATTTTGTACTTTCTTTTACTTTCAGACGAGTTTTTATATCGCACGTTCCTAAGGCACCTTTTTGGTGTCCATGTAGCTAAAGTCACTTTATTTAGATATACGCATATGAACTAGTCCTTATGATTTGTGAACAATACATATTCAGTTCGTAGACTTAATTATTTATACATTTTTTTCAAGATTAAGAAAATGAAGTTTATCATTAATTTCACAGTGACTACGTCACTTTGTTATTCCATTTATTATCCCGTCCATTTACTAGCACCTTGTACCACTACACTTTTTATCACATGAGGTACACACAATTATAGTTATATTTGCACACTACATAGGAAACGTGAATTTTCTACGTTCAATGAGGTTGTTTTGTTTTCGTATCGAAATCACCATTAATGAAGCGAAGCACCATTTAGGTTCGAGGATTGGAATATGATGAATGAAATGGGAATGTAACTGCACTGGAAGATTGCAGGTTTATGAACTTGTGGGTAGATTTAATAATACATAAGAGTTACGATGACCTGCCTTAATTTCATGTCACATGCAGTTAGAGTTACATATATTAATTAATAGTTACATATATTAATTAATCATATTACACAGATTAAAAAGAACATATCTTACATGCGGCGGTATACTTTAAATTCACATTTCGAAGTGTTCGAAACTATGGCAACCAATGACCCTTCGGGGTAGGAACAAGGACCCTTTACATATATTTAACTACGTTAATCAACATTATACATTTTACTCCAATATCATATTTATATTCAACACATATTAATATCCCAACACACATATACTCAATTATCATTTAATTTTTCAAATCAATGACTCCAATTAATAAAATTTTCAGGTTGCAACACTTCACATAAGAAAAATCGACTATACAACTGATTAACCGCGGATAGTGATCAAAATTTATATTCTCAAACAATTTTTAAAAGAGTGGACATTTAAAGTGCAAGGCAGGCGCGTAAACACTGAAATAAATGACTAAAATGTTAGTAATACATATAGGGTCATTGCCCCTATGATGGTCACTGTAACGTTGTTTGCTCGATAACATGCAGAATATTGAAACGATACTCACAAAAAGTTGTGTACGCGAAGTGACACACTTCAACTACACACAGCCACAAGAAACAAAAAAGACACTCAGACACTCAAAAAAGACAGAATATTATTTCCATCGTATATTAGTATTATGACGTTATATTATTCACAACATACACATGGACATACACAACAATTGGACATCCTGGCAATAGTACATAGTTGGATAAATGATATACAAGCTAGGCTGCAAGTATTATATGTAAGGACTAATTACTAAATAGGGTCTAACACAAGCTACTACTTAACTAAGATATTGGACATGGGCCAACTACAGAAGTAATACATCACTTATATAGGTTACCTACTCATTATTTATAATTACATCATTTACATAGGTTACCTACTCATCAAAGCAGTCACACAAAAATATTTAGTTTTGGTCATTCGACCGTATGATTGAGCACATGTTTCATGTACCCAAGCACTACAAAAAGTACACTGAATCCAGATTTTAGCATCTCCAGAGTCATCATAATAATAACCGTTACACTGTCCACAAAACTCTTCCTTCCTTGCCTTAGATGATTCCCTAGTCATCCATCACGCGAATAGAAGGCCCAGCCTTAAACAGGTCCGATGTATCGTTGGAAGTCTTAGTATTGGTGGGTTTATATTCCTGACGATGAAGAGATCTAGAAAACTTAGGTTTTGTAGACACGGCACGTGATTTTCTTTCTTTCATGTGTTGGATTTTAGACGGAGACAATGGATTGTAAATAGCATTACGATGTGGCCTCTTTCGGTTGGTAGGCTGCACTTGACTATTCATACACAACCTGATGAACGACAAGTGACATTTGAAGATATTTTGCCAATCTCTCTTGTCGTTCATCAGGTTGTGTGTGAATAGTCGTACGTACAATCAATATCATTAGGAAAATTCACATATCTGGGTGCTGGTGATGAGTTAGATACAGTGCATGTGCTGGGTTGAGGAGAGCTGGTTTAATTGCATCGTTGACTGTCTTCACTGTATTCCTCTTGTTGTTAGTTTCCGAATGTTTCCATGTGAGTCTCTGTGTCCACAGAACCAGAATCTTCACAGAAAGCATATCCTTCTGGAGAAATCTTATCAGGATTGATTGGAAAAATCCCACATGCTTCGAAGTCTCTGGCACCGTTAATAACGATGTAGATTAAAACTATTTCTCTAAATGCTGACGTTCAAAGTGGACTTTTGTTTTAAATCTGATTTTGCTAATTTACATACAAATTCTAATTCTATATGCATCTCTACTTAAAGGAAACGCCAAATCTCTTGACTTTTAGGGCGTGGTCTTCTTCATTAGGCTAGCCAATTACAGAGATAGTAGCATTGACTCACTTCACGCATAACTTCAAACGGCACTTCGGAAAAGATGTTTCAGTCACATACTAACATACAAAAAAAGTCTCACAACGTCGCAAGTGAATTCTATTGGCAATCGCCAAACGTCAAGAGCTTTGCCATGGATCGGCATAGAATGGCCTTCATATATAACTGTTAACATATCATCTGAGTATTGCAATAATTTAGTAACAGGAAAAAAAAATGCTCACTATACTTTTCACTTCTGCAAAGTCTGACGCCAGCGTTTGCTTCTGCGCTGCTGAATCTCCAGGTTGCGTAAGCCATTAAATAAATGATTTTGTACTTTCCAGTGTCAGTAGACGGAGCGATGGCACAGAGGAGTATGGCTACGTCTAACTTCTTTGGCCATCATAGGAACTGAACTTTGTGGCCGTCATTGGCAAACACACTTGTTTAATTCACCACCGACGAGAGGGCAGATCACTCTAACACGACAGCTAGGCTTTCGTGTTTTACCAACTAGAAGAATGGTTAAAGCGACACCAAAAATATTGCTTACAAAAAACACACTTAGCTATACATGCATCTCTGTTGAACCTACTCAAATGTTATAAGAAAGTATTAAAACATGCATATTTCTGAAAACGTGTGTACGAGAGTTAATACTTACATTTCAACGATGACAATTTCACCTCGAAATCAGCGTGGCTCTCTTCATTTACAAAACTCACAATTAGCGGCGTTCTGTGATTACTGCTGAAATTACGTGATTGTGGCCATCATGTGAACAATGGCCATCATAGGGGCAATAACCCTAGGCCCAAATATCGATACAACATTGACCTCTATGGTAATCAATGGAAACAAAAATAGAATAACCAATAGTGCAGCGGAGAATTTCAAACGAATAATGATAAAAAAAGACGAAAGCAAAAAATTAATCGTATACTGAAATATCGCTCTCTATAGCGGTGGGTCAAATTGTGATGGAAAACGGTCCCTTGATATTCGACATCTGAAATGTTAGTGAATACGTGACGAGAAGTGGAATATCGTCTCAAGGTGTGCAGGGCCACAAATGGATCCCACGTTGAAGTCCACCAACATTAAACAAAACTTGAAGGAATTCTCTTTCATGATATGTACTCATTGATGTAAGTTTTGATTCATTTCCCAATTAAATTTGTACTGAAAACTAGGGAGTTCTTTTTCAAATACCCTGTAGTTCAGTCGTGTCCTGCAAGCTTGCAACCTAAATTTAACTCATACAATAAATAATCAAATTTTCCAGAGCGAGATAAATTGGGTAGTAATACAATGTTCCATTTCTACTTTAATATATTTCCATATATTTCTATATTTTTTTCAAGTTACGAGTAGAACCATTGTATAACTTTAAAAAGATCGATTCGAACTTTCTTCGTTTGTATAACTAAATAATCATGCCTGAGTGACACATGATTATTTAGTACTAAATCCACAAGAATTAAAACATTAATACATTCGAACCTTGAAAAAATAATGAAATTAAACAAATAATGGTACTAAAGAGTGATTATGCATAAATAAAAGTAAATGCATGGGAAACGCTCTCACATCACAATCACATGTGTTATATGACATTATGAACGCACCTAACATGTTTTTATTCTTCTAGTATTTGAAAATATCTTTTAAGAAATTTTCTTTGAAACCTGTAAATTTTTACCTGTTAGTACCATGTTTTAGTTCATTTATATTTTAAAAGAATCATGTTTTTAGAAAAATGTTTTATTTTGTTTTATTTTCTTGCTATGCACTTATAATATTGAGTCATAAAATCTGTGTGTTTAATTCAGTCATTCAAAAATTTTAAAGCTGACATCTTAGTTCTTCCAGTTTGTAACATTTAAAACGGCTGAGCAATTTCCTTGGTTAACTCGAGATTTAAATGAAAATGAAATGAAATTTTTCAGTTTTACTTTCCACGTTTATACCGGCTAGGCTAAGAAAGACGGTGATGATGAGAGATGAATGAAGTGGTGGTATGAATAAAGTGGAAGGAAACGGGAGAACCCCGAGAAAACCCCGCAAACGGTGTTTGTCCACTACAAAGTTCACTTGGCGGGAGCAGGGATTGAACCCGTGACCCAATGCACCAGAGGTGAACGCTTTACCACTGAGCCAGCGCGGCTCCCAAGAGATTTAACGTTAATCATATTTGATCTGTAATAGATCCTATTTGATTAGCATTACAAATTTAATTATATTTCTAAGATATGGAGCACATGTAACGCATGGGTTGTATTGCACCAATATATATATATATATATATATATATATATATATATATATATATATATATATATATATATATATATATTTGTTCGGTTACTGATTATTGTTTGTTTTGCAGGTTGGTGAAGTAAACTTATAGGATTCATCATTGAAAGGTTGAATTGAAACTGATAGGACTCTACTTTGAAAATCAAAAATGTATTATCCTGTTTCAGAATGCATAACGTAACCATTTCAAAGTGTGCAACTGTCCTCACCAGGCATTGATTCTCCATCTAGTAGCACAAATTCGGCAAAATTATTCAGTCTGCGACTACCCAAAAATAGGTAGACCACGCTCAGTTCGGACTTTCGAAAACATTCAACGTGTGAGAGTTAGCATTAATGACAACCAAAGAAATACCAACCTGTCGACATGCCACTCAGCTCGGGATGACGCTAAGGTCACTATAAAGAATTCTAAAAACGGAGTTGAAATTGTTACCGAACGAAGTACAACTGGTGCAGAGATTGCGGCCCGGAGATACACAATCCCGTCTCAAGTATGCAGTTCGCATCCGAGATTTTCCAACGGAGGAACATTACTTCCTTCATAATTTGTTAATGAGCAACATGGACCCAGAAAACCTCCTGAAAATCTGTCAGCGTGACTTCCATTCATTAAATGGTATGGTCTGATGTAATGTGACCTCAGGCTAGAACTGGCTATATGTGTATAATACTAACCGTGCAAGGATTATGAAAAATGAATTTTGCAATTTTCATAATCCTACCATGCACGCGCAAGGGATTCCCAAAGGAACGTAGGGAGTCCCTCATAATCTGCCAGGTACGGATGCTGGCCAACAGTGACGTTCTGAGTATTAAGTGTACCGAATTTGTATTCAAATGCTCTAGAAAGACATCTGAAATGTCGATAGAGCACAACACATGAAGCAAGGTGATTCACATCTGTGGTGACACGTAACGAAAGATGCCCAGGAAAAATGCACTCATACTAAGTAAACGTGATTTCAAAGCATTGGAAATATAAAGAATAGCATCAAGAACATGAAAGCCATTACCAATTCACCAATAATATTCCATCAATCGGATGCAATATGATGTGCACGGTTGTATACGAATAAGGATTCAAAAACTGAGGCCACGTTGAAATTGTGCAAGGGGACTTACAAAGGAACTGGGTAAACTAAAGGAATGTCACTAGTGGGATCAAATGATCGATATTGAAATGTGGCCAATGTATGTGTTGCTATCAACATGTAGCTAATGGACAAATGTCAACATGTCTCACTACTGCTGGGACACCGTCTCACGTGCGAAAACTAGGAAAATAACGTTGTACATTCTGCTATTACATTTGGTCCACTTTTTGGTAGAACGTAACTAGAACACGATTGTATCAATGTCGCTCTTTGTTTGTGAGATTGTCCCACAGTTGACACATAAAAGAAATATCTTAATCCATGGTTCAAATTATGACAGAGCTTAAAAATAACAAACTTGTATCATTTCCCATGTCTCACGTACTCGAAATATAGGAAAATACCTTTAGAAATTCGTATCTTACACACAGTAAACATGCCAAGACAAAGACGAAAATGAACCAATTTGGCACATGTAACACTACAGCTGGAACACCATGCATAAGGAAAATAAAACGACATGAGAAATAGGAAGAAACGTCTTAAACCTCTGATTGTTTACAACTGTGCAGTAGGAGTAACAAAACGAAACACACAATCATGTCGGGAGGCTGTACAAGAGCGCTTGCCAAACAAAGTGGGTGCTCCTCAAAGAAATGAATACAGAGAAAGTGAGGCTCCCTCGAGCATCAGGGCTAGAGCGCTCGCTTTCGCTCGCGTGGTCGTAGTTTCCAATACTACTGGAAGCCCACGGCCTCAGATTCAAGACCCGAGTAGTTATTTTCCTATTTTTCGCACGTTGGACGGTGTCCCAGTAGTAGTGGGACATGCTGGCATTTGTCCATTAGCTACATGTCGATATCAACTCACACATTGGCCACATTTCAATATCGATCATGCGATCCCACTAGTGACATTCATTTAGTTTACCCAGTTTCTTTGTGAGTCCCCTTGCACAATTTCAACGTGGCCTCAGTTGTTGCATCCTTATTCGTATGCAACCATGCACATCATATTGCATCCAATTGATGGAATATTATTGGTGAATTGCCAATGGCTTTCATGTTCTTGACGCTAATCATTACATTTCCGACGCTTTGAACTCACGTTTACTGAGTATGAGTGCATTTTTTGGTCATTTTTCCTTACGTATTTCCCACATGTGAATCACTCTGCTTCATGTGTTCTGCTCTACCGACACCCTAAATGTCTTTCTAGAGCATTTGAGTACAAATTCGGTACACTTAATACTCAGAACGTCACTGTTGGCCAGCATCCGTACCTGGCGATTATGGAACCATACAAAACGGGCATGAAGGTGTCCGCTATTTTGTATTTGTTCTAGATATCGACTTAATACAAACGAATTATTGTTACCTGGTAGAAGCCCTATCAATTCATATCCTTTTATCTAGACCAATTTTCATTTGGCAGATTCTGAGGAACTCCCTACGTTCCTTTGGGGAATCCTTTGCGCGTGCATGGTAGGATTGTGAAACATGTAAAATTCAATACACCAGGTATGACTTCTTCAGTGAATTTTTTACCCGCCCTCTTTACCTTGGATAGTTTCCGAACTATTGGCGTCCGAAGATCATTTTCCCACGCTTTCGGCACCTTGTAGATCCGAAACTATGTCCGATAGTCGAAAGTTCAAGACAATTGTTTTCTTGTCTCAGTGGCAGGAGTCACCTCCCAAGCGTTGTAACACTTATTTTGCAACATCCGATATATATATATATATATATATATATATATATATATATATATATATATATATATATATATATATATATATATATATATATATATATATATATAGCCTTCGGGAGCTCACAAGATTAGGTTCCTACATCAATTAGTCTTGTTGTTGGAACGAACGCTAAATTCAAGCGAAATCCGTATCCAGATTACTTTAATGTCCCACGATTTGTGTACCAAGGTTAAGGAAGGTGATAATTATGAAATGGATCACAATTAGTGTTGCCCACAAAACGAGAAATAAGGTTTTCTCTTTTCATCTCTTAAGTTTTGTACAACTCTCGTCACGAAACAGGAAATGAGGTTTTCTCCTCTTATCTCTTAAGTTTTGTACAACTCTCGTCACGAAACGAGAAATAAGGTTTTCTCTTCTTATCTTTTAAGTTTTGTACAACTCTCGTCACGAAACGAGAAATAAGGTTTTCTCTTTTTATCTTTTAAGTTTTGTACAACTCTCGTCACTTCTCGTTCCTTGGGATTTAGGAATTAGGAGTTAGATTTCTTGGCTTTCGACATCTATGGAAATGTTAGACCATCACATATGAGGGATGACGTCCCTCATCGAGAACGCAATCCAGGAAAAGGGAAGGAAGTAAGTGGCCTAGGACCTATATGTTAGGCACCTAACCAGGGCTTGCCTGGTGCGAATGAGGAAAGCACAGGAAAACGTCTTTCAGGATGACTGGCTTAAAAAAGCATTTTACACTTTTTCGACCGAGTGTTTCCCCCGAGAATCGAACCCGGGACCGCTCGCACTGAAGGCGAGAGCGTTAGCGTCTACGCAACGTGAGGTTGCCGTTTCGTTTCTTGAAGAATTAGTTCTCGTTTGGTCTCGATTATCGGAAAAGTTTTATCGTTTCGTCTCGTTTTATGTACAAAATATATCCCTTGATTTTTTTTTCTTTATTTCCTGTAGAAGTTAGAATCCTTCCACTTCATGAGAGGTATGGGAAGGGTATACTATAAAAGCATTTTCAAAGTATATTTATTACACAAGTATACTAGTATGGTGTATTCTCTAACGACTTGCATATGTTAAACGGTACTCTTCATTATGTTCGAATAATCATTTCATCAACTTTTAGTTGTTTTTTAATGATTCATGCAACAATATAACACTGTTTTAGATGTATGACTTGGAAGAACTAGTGTGGTTCACAAAACTCGTGAAATGTCTCGTCTCGGAAACAATATGAGAATCGCCATATTTCTCATTTTGTCTCAAATTCGGAAATGTACTTCTCATCTCGTAGGCAACACTGTTTCAGTGAAGAAAATAAACAATATATAGTTATTTGTTTATTAAAACGAATACCGAAATACATGAATCAAAACATACAATACTGAAAACAATAATATGAAACTAACAGAAAACACAATAAGTAGACAAGTAGAATTATACCAAATAATAACTTCTTCCATAACTAGCAATTGTTGATCGAAGAGACAATTGTAACTTTATCCCACCAAGGTCTATGGCTGAGTCATCAATTGAAACTAATAACCTAAACTGCTGTTTCATGGAATAAATGAAAAGCTGCACACTTAGCACCAGTTCTTTTCACTTTTATGGCTGATACAGTGCTCACGATCGGAACTGAAAATTCGATGGATGTGAACCTAATGTAGAGATATAAATCCAATTAGTGTACATATAATATACGAGTATGATCTTTTGCAGGACACTGAATCTCTGCGATGCCATTCTTGTAACAGGTACGGCAAAGAATGATTAATAACATTTGCAAGTGGGGCAACAGCCCCCACCACCTCCGACCTCCGTGACTGCCGCAGTGACCACCATCTGAATTAAGAATTTCATCTGCTGGATAAACCGACGAGACGGAAGCCAAAACGTTGTCTATGGAATACTTGAATTTCATCTCCTGCGAGTGCTTAGGAGACTAATGCCAAATCAAACATGTCTAGAGTTACCTAATTTGAAGATGAACTCACGAAGAACGTCTTCTCTCTTGTCACCCCTATGACAAGTGTGTTGAAAGATACACATTTCAAAAGGAAATTGTGAAGCTGTGTCTATATCCAAAATAGACGCAGATAACTTGAAGTGAAGTAACAACCCTTTCCATATGCGATATTACTGGCTGCTGCGTGAAAACCATCCACTACAGTATGTGTTGAGCCTATTCTCGAGTTTACATCTGTTATGGAGATGGAACAAAGTTTACCGTATGACTCCTGTACTCTACAATGGTTCTTAAGTTCCAAATCTTGTTTCTCGTACTTCTAAATTATTGAAGGCAGCGAACCCAGAAGCAAAGATTCCGCAAAACAAAAGTTATATATTCTAACTGAAGATAAATTAATTTGAAGCATATTAAGTTTAGACGAATTAAACTGTCTCCTGCTTCGCATTAAGGAAAAGCTAGTAAATTCATCGCAAACCAGGTAACCTTTGCCAGAGTATGCTTCTTTAGTTCCCAATCAATTTAAAATTAAATTAAGACGTTACTTAGCATTGAAGCTCAGAAGTAGTTGCTATTCAGTTAACAACAATAGGAAAAAAATATCGATATTTAATTTTGTAAAGATGCAAAATGCCTAAATTATTATATTACAACCTGTTCCTGTCTTATTTTCCACGTAAGAGCATTTAGTCCAGGCAACGAAAGCCAAAAACGCTGATTAGAAAAGAAATAAATCGTGTAGTTTTAGAATTTGACACAGTTGTGGGGGAATGCTCCAAATAACATACTGAATGTCACCAAGGGTCGGCGGATAACAAAGGGGAGGTTTAAAGGTAAATTCGTATAGCAAAAAAAGTTTCAAATAAAGAATTGAACTATATATTAAATTTCCTACGAAATTCCTCATATACTAACATTTTTTTAACGACATTCAATAGTTTAAAAGATAGAGGGACATAAAAGATACATTAAAAAATATATATTAGTTAAAAGTGCTTAGGAACCTTCAGAAGAAAAGAACCTCATACCTGGGTGGTACGTGGTAAAAATAGACTATTTGCTTACTCAACGTTCACCTTGTGTCTCCACGTAGCGTATAGTGCAGAGAGAAAATAATACGTTCAGATACAGTAATAAAGGGTTATTCAAAAAGCGCGCCGGTTTTGGATCGTCTGGCAAACTTTTGTTTCTCGGTTGCCGACATTGTTTTTGCTCTACCCTCAAACATTTCCATTGTCGCCTTAGTCTGAATTTCTCGCATTTCTTCAGTCTACGTCTAGCCATGAAGCACTTTACTATAGCGCAACGTGTGCTAATAGCGAACACTTTATATATATATATATATATATATATATATATATATATATATATATATATATATATATATATATCAGAACGGAGAAAGTTATACAGCAACTGTCAAGCGACTTTGCGCGGTTCAAGGGCGAAATGAGCACCGAATGAATCAACAGATCCAGACTTATGAAAAAAGTTCATTGAAACCAGTGTCGGATCTAGAAGGTAAAACCTGGGGGAGCCAGCCAGAACCCAGACTATGATAAGTATATTATGAGTTTACTATAAGCATTCAAAAATATGTAAATAATAGCTTAAATTATCTTTGTCACTCAAAAAACTGGGGGAGGGAGGAGTTAGGCTCCCTTGCCACGGACTAAATCCGCCACTGATTAGAACGGATGCAACCGTAAACATTAGAACTCCTGGTTGTCATCGTAGTTTTCGTTCTGAGCAAATCATGGCGGTGGTTCGTGACAGTGTGACTTTTAGTCAGGGAGTCAGCGAATTTCACGAACAGAGTTATTGGATCTCAGCGCAGTAAAGGAGGTCATATGCCCAATGTCATTCACCATGCCCGAAATCAGAATATATGATGAACATGTTCATGAATTTTGTTAGTGTGCTTTGGAAAAATGAAGTTCATAATTTGATGTAACAAAACCGGAGCACTTTTTGAATAACCCTGTACAATATTTCAGTGAGCGCAATACCTTATACTCCTACCACGGTTCGAACTAGTGGTCCGCAAAGCAGCGTGATGCTACTGAGCTGTAGATATTTCCATAAGTAATTACTACTACTAATAATAGAATATACGTGACAATTCTTGCTGATGGAGAGAAAGGAGTTAAAGATAACTCGTAAAAAAATGTGCAATAATTATTATAATTAAATATATAATAAACGTCTATTACCATTATAATGTAGTGCGCGTGAATAATTTATCCATCAAGGTCAGTTTTACTTCTACAATTTTTCAAAGAAGAAAGTAATATATGCATTGGTGCCTACTTTCAGCGAGTGAAATCTTTGTCTTTCACTATACATAAAACTGAGATTAACATATATGAATGTCATGTTGTACAACTTAAGAGAGAAATATTGGTATTTTGTACTTCATATTGCAAGACCCACATATGATAAACAACGACTATTTCTGTAGCAACATCTTTAATTACTGATTGAGTAAATGAGAGAAAAGTAAAACGCAAGGAAAATTTCTCTTCAGTATAAATACGGAGGAAACAGTCTCCGCAGCATCATTCGATCAACTCTCTTCAATTGAGACAAAAGTAAAAACCATCAACTCTTCTTCAGCAACAATGGCTCTGGGAGTGTTCTTGGTGGCTCTCTTAGCTTTGATTAGTACTACAACAGCCAATCATCATCAAGTGAACGAGAAACAAATGATAAACTGTTTGGAAGAAGCAGATCTTCAGTGTGTGAAACTTAGGGCGCTTGCGGATATTTACAAATTCATCAAGACTCGTTCGCTGCAAGTTGCTGACGGTGTAAAGTTGGAGTACTCAGGAGCAACGTCTGACGCTGGAGTAGCTAGGGACCTCGCTGATGAAGGCTGGAATGGATTCTTCAACTTCGTTCCTAGACTCATGAGACGGTTGTCACTTAAGCTCAACATCCCAGGAGGAAATCTTGTACTATCCAAGAGCCAAAACGAGAATGGTCTTCTGGACTTATCCCTTGAATCGGACAGCGCCTTTGAAGGACGTAAGTATGCATTTCTCATTTTGTCAATATACTTTCAAGTTATCCGCGATTTGGCACGGTGGCTCAGTGGTAGAGCGCTTATCTCTGGTGTGTGAGATCCCTGGTTTGATTCTCGGTCAAGTAAGTTTGTGGTGGACAACATCGTGTTCGTAGGTATTCTCGGGGTACTCCCGTTTCATACCTACATTATCATTCCACCAAAATCTTCGATCATAATTCCCTTGCTTTAATCATCGTCTACCTTAGCCTAAAGAGCATTATCGTGAAAAGTTAATCTGAAATATTTAATTTTAATTCTTTTATCCGCGATTTTGTAAACTGAAGTTATTTTTTAATGACGTAATTATGAGTTATAAGACAAACAAAATTAATTTTTAAGTCCAAATTACTGTTGTCGGAAGGAAGCGAAAACTGAAACGACGATACAGATGAATGTGCAAACTTATATCAGGTCAGATCGAACTCACGTCTCTCTGCATATGAGATAGGCCACTGGCTTCTACCCCGTTTATTTTATACATAAATAGTGATGGTCCCTGGACGCTTCCTACTTTCCTTTTCCTCGGATAGTGTGATCCCTCATCAGTGACGAGCTAACATGGCGATAGGTGCCGAAAGCTCAGAAATCTAATTCCTAATCCTAAGAATGAGAACAAAATTGGAAACATAAATCTACATTGTTGGAAGAATCTTCATAAGTGAAATGCGCGACCCCAAAAATCAGAAATGAAACTTTTATCATTATCTACATTACCTACTGTATTCTCCTAAGAAACTTGCCTTCACAAATGAAGCAATCGAAAATACATTAATGCAACTATATACCTATAGATAGTAGCTAATTCATTCAAAATGTTATTGAAGACTCTTGAAAGTCTTTATTTCTATGTGGTGGTAAAACATGACGTATATATTTAATTTCACAAGATCATTTCCAATAGGCTAAAGAAAACGGATGTTCAATCAAAAGATCATTACCATTAGGTGAAAGAAAACGGATGTTCAATCACAAGATCATGACCATTAGGCGAAAGAAAACGGATGTTCAATCACAAGATCATGACCATTAGGCTAAAGAAAACCGATGTTCAATCACGAGATCATGACCATTAGGCGAAAGAAAACGGATCTTCAATCACAAGATCACTTCCATTAGGCGAAAGAAAACGATGTTCAATCACAAGATCACTTCCATTAGGCGAAAGGAAACGATGTTCAGTCACAAGATCATGACCATTAGGCGAAAGGAAACGGATGTTCAATGAAAGTGGATGATTGTGAAAGAATTGTTGGAATGAGAATGTAGAAGGACAAGGGAGAGCTCAGGGAAAAATTCACGGACAAGGTGATGTCTACCACAAACTCGCATGGCCTGGGTTCGAACCAGTAACTTCGTGCACCAGAAATGATACTCTAGCACTAAGCCACAGTGGCCCCGATTTTCGATTGAGATAGTGTTGCCCATATCCAACAATTAAATATATTTATATCTGATAAAACTTTGGAAATACTGGAACCAAATGTTAAAATTTAGATAACATACACATGAGAATTTTACTTCAGGAAACAATTTGCACCAAGTACTACAGAATTATGAAATTTTCCGAGGACCAGAAAACCGTTTCATTTGCTAGATTGAGTTCTTAAATTCTGTATTTTTGAAGCCTTATCATAGAGATTTCCACCTTGGTAGACAACAACTTTCTAATTTCTGTAATCCTACAAATCTGCCCAAAGATGAGAGGGAATCAGTGGTGTGTACATAATAATTTCATTGGGGAGAGGGACAGGTTCAAGCACTTATCTTTTCAGAATTTTTGTATATAAATATTAAAATTGCAAATGTAGTCTATATTTTTTTATAATATCATGATAAAGGAGAGGGGTGGAATTAAAACCAGGTACCTATCTGTGTAAGCCAGTGGTAGCAACATATTATAACTAAATTTCGGAATTTAAAATATTTTACTTCACTTTTAATATTCCAAATAGAGATTTTTTTACCCCTCTACATCTGATAATGATTTTTCTTCATTGATGCTTGCAGGTAACGATGAAAAGAAGAAGCTGATGATGTCAATGCTCATGTTCGGAGGACTTTACAGCACTTTGTTCATCTTGGGATTGGTGGCAACCAAATTCATTGCATTCAAGGGTGTAATTGTTGGAGCAATTGCTCTTGTAGTATCTTTGATCAATGGACTCTCAAGGCTGGTGAAAAATAACCCTTACCCAGGATATGCTTATTCTCACGTTGATACTTACGCCGGTGTCCAAAGAAGCTTTGCAGATAATTTAGCTCTTAACTCCATTGAGAATGATCAAAAGTACTGACAACCTTCCGAGAAGAGCTATATGGATTTGAGTAGCTGAAATTGGTAAGTTCCTTCGTGTATTGAATTTTTTAGCGTCAGTGAATTTAACTAAAAGTAACACTCTAAGTATCTATAATCTTACAACATTGGGAATAACTAAGTGAAAATGTCTATTTTTATTAAGGATTTTGGTTTACCAACCAAAACTCGCTTATATATTTATCCTTTATACTTGATCCGTACATCCAGGAAACAAAAACATGTTGATATGTGTGTCCATGCGTCCGAGACATACAATTTAAAGAATTACTTAAGACGCCTAATCCTTCGAAATTGAAATACCGCAAATTTTACAGCAATTATATGATATCTTCAAATCGATTTAAAAAAAATAGTCGAAATGTGGAACAAGAGCGCCCTAGAATATATTATTTTACATGAGGTACCTAGTGCCTTTCCGTTTGCACCCATTTAGAAAAGCGAAAATAAATTCCGATTTTCTAGATGGCTGGAAATCGAAAGCAGATCATTGAGTTGTGATAACGGTATCTCATGTAAAATAATATTGTCTAGCGAGCTCTTGTTCCACTTTTCGATTATCTTATATCTATTTGAAAATATTACATAATTACAGTAAAATTAGCGGTATTTTAATTTCGCAGTGACGCAGCCTCTTAATAGATCACCATCAATTCTGCCTAGCATGTAGAGGGTAAAAGGTTAGGAATCGAGTTTGTTCGTGAATGCGATGTGATCCATTCACCGGAAGTGGCGGAACTAAACCATTTCCGGTTTTCAAATTGACCTCATAGTATTATTAAAGAAAATAGGTAATTCCTTACTATGTAAGACTTACCGTCATTACCAAATTACTCAGATGAAAGTCCGACTAAATAGCCTTACAAGCCACCAAATTACGACTTAGAAGCCACATTAAGCTATACGTCTCATTTCATATACCTTGGCTGGGGGAGACGGTGGTTCAGTAGTAGTGGTGGGATCCCGAACAAGTAAGTTCGTGGTGGACAACATCGTGTCTGGTGGTTTTTTCGGGGGTACTCCTGCTTCCTTCTACTTTCTCATTCCACCAATTCTTTCATCATGATTCACTTGCATTAATCATCGTCTCTCTTAGGCTACAGGGCATAATAATGGGACGTTTAACTCAGCGATTTCATGATTATGAGTTGAGTGCTGTAAAGATACACAAAATAAAATAGATACACGTAATATCACTTATATTTAAAAAAAAAATAGCGTTAAGCCAACACTGATGTCGTGGTGTCGAGTATGCATCACTCTTGGAGGCAAAATTGTGTTGTGGGGAACGGCATATACCTTAAAGATTGAGTTTGCACGATGGTCTGAAAACCCACGAACTCCACCGGATTGAAGCTATGTTTCTGGCCCTGAATCCAGATTAAATAATAGTCCCTGTCCTTTACAACCTCGGTATTATAGAAGGTCATGAAACAAAGTATCAAAATACATTAACTATAGTGTTTTCATTGATATGAATCATAAAACTAAGTTTATTTTCACTTTAATTTACGATTTATTGTTATTTTTTTTTCATTCTTTTCAGGGTTCTTACTGCATGAAAGTGGTTAGACGACAAAGTATCAAATTAAGTTCTTGACCTGATGGCTGATGTCTTATAAAGGGCTCCTAAAGATCTTTCAGAAGGCATCAATGAAACTACGTTCGGTAGCTTTGTTAAGCTATGTGTGTTCTTTAAATTAATTTATTGTTGTTGTTGTTGTTAATTGAAGTCAATTGTGTACATATTTATTACAAAAGTAAACTATAATACATTTTTTTAAAATTTCTGTTTTTCTTATTACCACTTTAAGGACCTACATATATCAGTCTTTTTTCAGAGACGCAAGAAAAATGGACACCGTAAAGTAAACTAAGCCAATTGACTAGGTACTAAATGACTTATTAAACAACATTAATCCACACTTGTCCTCTCCGTTCCAATGTGTTCATATACCACAACTGACATGAGTGCAAAGATGAGCTGTGTGTTTATATACCACCCCTGCCTTATCCGTCTCAATGCTATGTTTATATACCACATTCCTCTTAGCGGAACGATAGACTGTGTGTTTATATGGTACGCCCGTCTTCTCCCTCCAGTTCTTGTTTATATGCCACACTCGTCTTCAGTGGAACGATTTCTTATGTGTTTTAAATGACACATTCGTCCGTATGAGTTTAGACATGTCTATTTATTGAGTGAATATTCTTGACCATAAATTTACTATCAATACTATTATTCCTATTTCGATCGGTTTGATGTCTTACTTCTTGCCTAAATATTCTTCATGAAAAGAAGATCTTAGACATTAGTAAAACTGCAGAGTAAGTAAAATAACTAGCTTGTTTCTCCTGTAGTTCAAAACGGTAATGAAAAACAATATATTAGGAAACTGAAGTGCATCTCACAAAATAACACAACATGTCAATGAGAAATCGTTTGTACACAACGTAGATCCTAAACATGTTTCAGGACTTTGAGGCTCGCAGTCGAAATTTTAACTACAATAAAATTGTCCAAGGGATTTCTCTTGGATTTTAATGAGATGTCCCTGACAAGGGACAATAATTGAATATCTAAAAATTCGTCAAGTGATTATCTTGCAAAGAGCCCAGACATGTTCCATAGTAATTTTGCAGCAAGTCTTGTTTTCGAGACATAAATGGGCATCCCGATGACTCGAGGCGTATGTCAATTGGACTTATTAGGAACATCTCTGGGATATGTGGAAAGAATCAGATTTAGAGTTAAAAATAACTATGAAAATCCTTCTTTTTAGCGGCCTTTTTATTTTAGCTGTTCTAATCTCAAAGGGCGGAGTGAATGAGGTAGAAACCCTTGGATCAACTTAAGTCGACGATGATGATAACTTTTATGCAGTAAGACTTACAGTACTGCTGCCGTTAGAATATCCGTAGGTACACCCATGCCCAAAATTATTGTCGAATGTCTATAAATATGTTGTTGTAGGAATATAACTTGATAACGAATTCGCCCGGTATTCCTTATAATGTTAGTATGTATATAATCGGCAGACATGTATGTGGAAAATTTCACGTCAGAAAAGCAGGAAAAAAGAACAATAAAACGAAAATAAAACTTTCTTGTACGTTTAGCAACATTTTGTTTCACTCATTTTAATTTTCGTATTTATAATTTTTTTCCTATGAAATTTACCATAATTCCCGATTATACACGTAACATCAGTATTAAAAGTACCCTGCATATTATATTCTTACAAGAAGACAGTTATAGATATGCGACAATCTTTTTGGACATGAGTGTACATTACTCCAAACGATAACTGTTGAACGAATGCGAATTTTTGTGCTCTGTAACCTAACAATTCATATCCTACTTAAAATCTGTAACATTCTCTAACTTCTGCGCAACCTAGTCAGTAGCAAAGAAATGTTGCTAGCAACGAAAGAAGATAGAATCCCGTGATCCTTTTTACTTTGCAAAGTTTCCCGTAAGTTTTATTATCCAATCAACTAAAGTCAAGAAGTTAGTTAATATTCGTTCGACGTAAGTCACTCTGATTTATTATATTGTATGTTGAGTTTTGCGTCCTATGTTTCTGTCCTTTAGGCTAATGCAAACAGTAAGAAATGAGTCATTAAAGATGAAAGAAAGGTACATAACATTCTCGCTTAGTGCGGGATTCACACACGCTGTCTATAATTCTTCTATTCGCCAATCTAATGTCTTAGACTGCTCTACTGTACCAAAAAGCCCTCACGCAGATACAACCATCATATCAAAAAATTTAGATGTTTTGGCGAAGATGATAACGAAAATAGGGATACAAAATAGGAAATCTGCTATCATGAAGTTAAATAAAGGCGAAACTCTTACACGCGTCAGAACAATATTCAGAACATATTCAAATCAATCCTGGACTTCTTATATTAAAAGAAGAAGAAGAAGAACAAATTTGAAGGAGGGGAAACATTTATTTCAGGCGTAATATTTCCCATAAATAGAAGCTTTGCTTTGTATACAATTAAACACCATAAACTAGAATGTTATACTAGATCAATGCAGGGATGTATACCTACTTTCGAGCCACCCTGTACAGTTTCAAATACATTCCACAGACATCATTCCTTCTAAATCAAAGAACAGGTGGTTATTCTAGTTATTTTACAAGTTGAGGTGGACCGAACTAAGGAACTCTCGTCACGAAAAGTTGTGTAACACAACCTCCGTTGTTGAGCCGAGCCTGTCCCGCAGACGATGGACAACTTTACTACCGAATTTTATTCAGATCCGGCCAGTAGTTACAAAGAAAAAAGTAACACATACAAACCGAGCCGAATCTGTGCCTGACCGAGTACGCATACCAAATATAACGATTTTTTTAATCCCTAGACCATGGCCAAGGCAACTTGTCTACCAAATGCGAATCAGATTCACCTGGTAGTTACCGAGAAATAAAGTACCACATATATACATATATATAGAAACCATTTATCTTCATATTCGCCCTTGTAGCTTTTAAACTTATGGTCAAACTAATGGTCGAAAGACAAAAACTTATAAATGTCCTTTGGTTTTGCTCTGGCAGTATCTCATCCTAATTTGCAACTCCCAAGTCACTATAACATGTAATCTGTACTCAGTCGTAAACATTAACCTCTTGAGCGTATACATCCAAATCATTACCACTTGTTTCTGTATATAAATAGTTTACGTATTTCAACATGGATGTAATTGAATGATACTAGTGACTAAGAGAAGTGTAATTTTATATTTTTCGCCACTCTACTGAAAAAGAAACATTGTAATCAATGCATCTTGGCAAATTTACTAATATACCCCTGAAGTAACTTTGTATCTCTCTATATACACTGAAGTTTATGAAATCGTTGTTCAATAATTATTGAGAACTGACTGCTCCCATGTATAAATAATTATTTTCAGTGTTCTTAACAAGAGTTCACGCCAATTATACTCCAAATAATACTGCTTATAGTTCCTAAAATATAGTTTACTTAAAGAGCCACTGGCAATATTTTCCTTCTCTTCCGCCATGTTGACAAAACCCTACAGTCGCTTATTCACAGTGTTCCAAATTAAGCTCATAAAGTGGCACCATAGACTAGTATTCAGAATACGTAGCAGAGTAGATAAATTGCACCTTAAAACACGAGTTCTCATTGCACAACGAACGCTGAGCTATGACGTAGATGTAAATGAGGAGATATAAATTACCTCTAGGGGTTAATCTTAATTTTCAAAATATTGACGATAGAGAGTACACAGTTTCTGAAAATGCATCCGTTGGTAAAATGCCTAGCTAGGACAAGGCACAGCAATTCCTTTAATTTTAGCATTACAGTTTTAATATAGTATTGAGCAATGTTAAATAATCTGTACTCTTATAACTATTGAAGTATGTAGTAGCAATCGATTCTCTGCGAGGCCTACAAAAAGAAATTAACCTTTAGTGGTACGAATTTCAGACGGTACAAAAAATGAATTAAGGATGATGAGTGGAAATCTATGATGATTTGAAATCATGTAGTCTTCTCGTCAATGTAAGTTGTTGACCAAACTTCACTCAACAATTCATGGAAGTGGAGTTGCGTAATAATTTTTTGTAGATGATTAGTAAGCCACTGTTCGCAAAATTAAGCTTAGAAAGTATTTAAGGACTTAGATACGCTATGTGGAGGCAAGCTAATAACGTGAATGAATTGTTACGCGATGAAACAAGATCTAGAACAGCGAGGTTGTCTCCAGAAGACTGGATACATTTCTGGAAGTGTTTTATGCATAGGAGAAGCATTTTAATGTTAATATATCTAAAATTTGAAGTTAGTACTAAAGTTCCAGAGAGAATCCCATTCATTGGTTCACGCTTTTCTTTCTTTCGTGGAAATATTATTGCAGGTCGTATGTGATTATCACTTGCACTCATGTAACGCACTGCACTTAAAAAGGTGCCTCATTCTACAGATGATATTTTCCTAACAAACTTTTAGCTCTAACAAATCACCTTCTGCATGGCTGTATTAACCCATCTGAAGGCCCGGGCTAGAAACATATGTGGCCCCTGCTGACTTCATACATTTCTGTAAAAGTACAGTAGGAAAATTAAGGGAATATGTTTCATACTTTTGGCCATAGTATATTTTTTGATGATGATTGTATGTTCATGATCCTTTTTAGATAACCAGTTAAGATTTTGATCAGAGTGGAGGCGCAGGGCTATAGTCCCCTAAGCCCCTCTCTTAATCCGGCCCTGGCTTTCTGAATGTTGTTTGGTACCATTGAAATACGAACTCGTCCACATAAAATATTTTTTCATGGTTTCTGCAAGATTATACAGGATGTAACTTAATAATGTAACAAACATTGAGATGATTCCTGCCACCGAGAGAAGGAAAAAAGTTCTATGAACTTACAGCACATTAGGCATGATTAAAATCGTAGGAACAGAAAGTTCGAAGCGGCAGATATCGAATACCAATAAGCTAAGAACATTTAGAGAGATGACGGTCTACGAAAAATTTAGAAATGGATCTGGTGTTTAATACATAGTTGCTCGGTTCACACTCACAGGTGGCACGTGTGTTCATGGCGTTACAGTACAAGCGTTCGGTCATTTAGCTGTGAGTGTTGAATGGACATATAGCAATGCTCGACTAAAACATGGTGCGTTACTTAAACCGCGAACAGGTCGATCTGCTATTCATGTACAGTCGTGCAGATGGCGATGGGCGTGAAACAGAATTAGTCAATCAGGATCGTTTTTCCAAGAAATTTGATCGGGTGTGAGGTCCAGTGCGTTGGCTTTCCTTGGCTCCGGATCTGTATCCACTGTATTTTTATATGTAGGAAAACATTAAAAGTGTAGCCTATACTACTCTTATCAACGATGACAACCTGGAACAGCATATCTATAACGCCTGTTTAACTATTTGCCATGGGTCAGGTATCTTCGAACGACTTTTGACAATCCATGATTCAGCTGTGTTTGGTTGATGTACACTGGAGGAGTATAGAAACCCTAGCATTAATTCTCAACAGGTGTGTGTTGCTGTTTTGCAGAAAGAGGTTCAGAATGGTGTTTCACGCTCAGCGTTACCATGTTTCGAAGGACAGAAAAATAATCCAATGCGTGTGTTCATATTTCGCAGAATGAGATATTTTACTTTTAAAATAAATTTGTGGAAAGTCTGTACTGCACCAGAAGTTCGCCGATATTTGTATTACATGTTGAGAAGTTGACTCTATCTTAATATTTCAATCATATACAAATTGTAACAAATTATTTCATAGATTATGGAGAAAGTCAAGATGGCTGATATATCAGCACACCGTAAAGTGAAAGGAACAAAAATATAGTAATAGGTGAAAGATTAAAAGTTTGTCTACGTGTAATATGCCATTACAGTCTAATGATATTATGTTCTTAACAGGAGGGTGCCCGAAATTTTTTGCACCGACTGTACTTGATGTTTAACAAAAAATTTCTGGCTGTTCATATAATTCGTAATTTTATTTGTTATTCTATTTCAATTAACATGGAAAACTGTAAAAAAAAAAAAAAATTCATTGGGAATCAATATCTTTATTTATATTTTAAATTAGTTATAAGTCTTGTATGTGGATGTGTAGATGGATTATTACAATTCCTACGGTGTCAGTGCTATCCGAAAATATAGATCCACTATTGGACGGAACTCTTCAGATTAAATAACTAATCTAAAATTCGACAGAATTTTTAGGACCACCCTTCACCTCTCTTTTAGATACCTAGGTCCTTCTAAAATCTAGTTTAATCCAGATTTTACCAAATTTTATTCGTTTCAAAGCCCCACCGCCAAAATGCTTAGTTTTGATTGGCTGATAAACCCACGCTATGATATTAGGGAGCAAATATTCCATCTCCTGCAAGAATTCCACTGAAGATGCCGGACTAAGATCTTCCCGGCAAAAAACGTTGAAAAGGAGTGAGAAAGCTGCAAACAAGGTAACATTTGGGATTTCATTAATACCTAAAATCTCTGGAAGTCTCGAGGAGCCATGAACTGTTAAATTTCATAGTCAAAACTGGACTAAAAAGGGCTGAAATAGTAAGGGCGATATAGTGACGCCATGTTTTCATCCACCGATCGTTATGGACAGGATTCAAAAGTAGTGTGATTTCTGTTTTCTTTCCTAAAACCGGTTCAGAAGATCAGTGTTTCCCCTTATATTTTCACCTCCAATTTTCCTGATAATTGAGGGTTACAAGACCTGTCCATATATAGATTTGTTTATGTAGGTAGTGAGTGATTTCTTTTTTACATACATGGCGGTATTTAATTTCTTTGTAGTTAAAATAGGTAGAATAATGCACGTGTAAATTTACAGTAAGGGCTCCTATCTGACTCCCAAATTGGGAGTACGGCTTCCAGCGGGATGAGTTGAACATGTAGTTTGTTCCGGGTTCCTGCCCCTTCAGGGCAGGGGTCCTATTGCTAGCTAATACTCCGATATGTCCCCTCAGGGCATTAATTAAATACTCAAGAATGTGATTTAGTGAATACAGGGCCAGTTGGCCCTTTTCCTTTCTTCCCCTTTCCTTTCATAGAGCCGATTTAAAATGGTAAAATATGAATGTTTTCTGTGTATATTTATTAGTATAACATGTATTAATGTAGTGTGTAGTATGAATGTGGCATGTATGTGTTCGTAATGTAGAAACATGTTCTAGTAGTAGTAATTGTGGTAGTTAAGTGATGAAAGAGTGTGTGAGATAATTAAATATGGACAGTGTAGTATTTACTATGCGATAAATTCTTTATTATTCCGTCATTAAGTGAACTCATACACAATATTCAAAAGTGAACGTAATATAGTATAATAATTCCGTGTACAAGGTCACATTCAGTTGTTCAAGGGTTGATTATATCGTCGCTAGCCCTAGTGTCAAAAGTCAGTACTAACCGCCATTCTTCCGTCGAGGTGCTTAGTGATTTAGTTTTCATGATATTGACCTTTCTTTCCGAAATAAAACCTAGAAGGTATAATTCACAGCCCATATGAATGTACAGTTAGGTCAAGTGACCCAAAATTAATATATTCTGAAAGTTTCAACATTCTGCATAGTCTAGAAATCGAGATATTTAAATAAATAAACAATACGTAAATTTTTAACAGAAGTCGGGCGATATGATGCTAGTTCTTCGCTTTGGAATTATATTAGATGTTCATTTTTCTTCGTGGCTGCAGAAGTTCATTGTTACTGCAGAATTTTATAAACATTAAATATTATCGCGGATAATTCTATTTTCAGTGAACATACGTAGGATTTTTTTTTCGTTCTTAATAAAGCTACCAGGTATTACATAGTATTGTGTGTGTGTGAAAGAGTCTTGAGTTCGAGTGAGGTTGTCGTGCGGTGATCGGAATGGGAAATGTTTGTAGTGACTATAGATTTTAAAGTATTATGATGAAATGTGTAAATAGGCTGGGCGTAGATAGAGGAAACAGGGTGTTTGTAGAATATAGCGTCGTGGCAAATGAATATTAATGTGAATATGAATATAAAGTATATGAATATTGTAGTAAATGAATATAGAATATAGGACACCCATATAGTTAAATATATAGTAGCCCAGTGAATACTTCGCCGCGTGTTGATATATAGATATTGAATAGATACGTGTAGCTACAAACATCTCAAGTTCTGACCCCTGCACCATGATATCACGCGGACCGGAGGGCAATATATAGTCGGACTATGGTAATACTTTGTAGTTTAATGTGTTATAGTAATAATCAACCATAGTAATACCATCTGATAGAATAGGTAGCATCATATAATCGCTGACTAGACATATTGAATAATAAATTATGAAAAGACAGTAGCAGTTATGCAACTGGGCTGTAGTGAATTATATTTTCTGGTCGGTTTTTAAAATAGAATATCCTGCTCCGTGAGATTTTTTTTTCCTTCACGTTACCTACTCAGGCTAGCTTACAATGTTCATGGAGGCGACAGCTCTGATAGGGTTACAGAATCAAAACAATTAGTTATTGAAATTTATTTTCGCGTACCCGGATGTCGACCCCTAGTCCCTTTAAGTATTTTCATTTCTTTTCTTAGTTTAATTAGACGAGGGAAATTAACGACATCCCAGACTGTGGCGTGTCTGCGCAGGGTAGCTATCGGTGAGGTTTGGCAATAGAAATCACCAATCCAAAATTCAGTTTATTTATTTTGTTTTTTATTTCGGCAAATCATTAGTTAGGGATATCTTAGATAATACTTCTATTTTAGTTTCATTACTGTCCTCGAACCTTCTTAGTTTTTCTAAGGGGTCGAATATTTTTTTTTTACTTAGATATTTCAAAATTGGGGACGCAGTTACCTGGTCCCTTTCCCCCTCTCCTTTTATCCTGCTGGTCTGGGCCGGATACGGGGATCGGATTTCAATCTTACAAGCAAACTCTTGTGGGATTGGGATCTGATGGACACAGAACTTGCATCCTTGGCAGCAGGGCGCCCCTTGAGTCTACGTATTTGAGTAGACCACCCTTTTGGCATGTTAAGAATATTTTGGCTATGGATTTTGTTGAGAGCGAAATTCGACTTTTATCTTTGTAGCGTTAGTTATTTCTCACTTAAGTCTTTGGCGCCCCTATTCTTCGTCTTCCTTCTTCTCTATCTCTCTCTCTGTCTTCATTTCTTCAAGTTTTTTTTTAATTTCAACCTTCCCCCCCCCAAGATTTTGAACTTGTTGCTTACGATTTATTTAACGTACAACTCTGATCTGAAATTACCAGCTGAGACGTTGCAAGACACGATTCATGGATAAAGTAGATAGTGATTGGGTCCTCCATCACATTTTGACCTATCGCTGAAATGAACAAAGACTTAGTATTTGACGACACTTCGATTACGTTCTTTCACCGTCGTCCCTCTTAAGTTTTTTTTAATCCGTTGGTCACTTTCCTTTCTGTTTTGGTTTTCGATTACTTTGTAGTTAACCTGGGCCCAGAAATTGTACTTTGGTTTATCTAGTTATATCTTTAGAAATGCTCTGTGTTACGTGCCTGCCTCACAAAGTTTTTTTTTCATTATTTAAGCACGAATTGAATATATAAAAGTGAAAAAATTTATAGATGCGCGGTATCAGGTAGAAAAGCGATTTTCTTTTTCATATGTAATGTCGGAAGTCATTTGTTTTGGGACAATGTTTGCAACCTTGTAAAAAATTTTATTATTGGGGTGATTAATTTAAATGTGTGCGCATTTATTGAATATATATATATATATATATATATATAGAGAGAGAGAGAGAGAGAGAGAGAAATGAATACGTCGAAATGTATATGTACTTAATATGTGAATATGATTTTAAAGTAAAAGTATGATATTAAATGTATTATGAATATATGTAAGAGCGCTCGTGTCTGTCCCCCCTAAATGTGTATTGGTTGCTATAGTTTGCCAGTGAGTTTTCCGACGAATTTGAGAATGTAGATTTTGTCATGAATACCGCCGTGCACTTAAGTAATTTTCCTTTTCTTTTGAATAAATGTAAATGATACCTCATGTAATTCTGTAATGGCATGTATTGGAAAGTAACGGCAGGTCTAAACGTAACCCACATCATAACGAATATTATCCCTGAACTACCAACCAAAAACCATTGTGGAAAGTGTACCTTGAATCCTTCTCACCTGCATATGTATCCTGTGACTTGACCAGTTTCTTTTTTTTTATCCTCAATTTGAACCTTTATACTCCGTACACCTGCGGGAGATCGTTTTAAAAATCCGAATTATATACACATATGTACGAAAGTGATCCTAAGGAAAGGCCTCATGACATGTCCCAGTGTTGCATAAATAACTTAAAACTATTCAATTAATAAGTTTGGAAATGGACCGTCTAAGAGGAGAAACATCCTCTAGCGATAGTGATTTTTCGAAATCCCTGGATGGGTATAAAGCGTCGCAGTGTGCGATTGCAGATATAAACTGTTAAAAGTTATAAACCAAGTATAGACGACGAATGGTTTTGTAAACCAATAGATATATATATATACATATAGAGATATATATAAACACGAACGAAGTTAAATGGAGCGAAATGTTCTGGACACTACGAGTAGTGCGTGATTTGTGATTTGAACTCTCAAAATCATTAATATCTTATTACCCAATGTGAGGTAGAGACTCATATAAGTTCTAATACACCAAAAAGTTTTTTTTTCTTTCCTCTTTGTCCAATTTTTTTTAAGTGAAATAAGTGTCTTCTTTGCGTATGTCGCAAATCATAATTTTGTTTTAGCATGCCTAAGATATGATACATGTAAATAATTTTTTCCTTTCCATTTGTCAATATGATTGAATATATAAAGATTTACTAAAGTATAACTTCATGTACTCTATTAATATATAACCAAGAACTTGTGCTTTTAATATTTTCTTATAATTATTTGTTTTGTCCTTTTTTTCACTATGAATGTAATAAACTATTTGTATCTTTGTAGTTAGTTGGTTTCCTTTAAACATATATACACTGTCCTGAGTGAGTGAGCGTGTGAATGCATGATAGATTTAATTTAAGTAATTTTAGTGATATCATTTGTCATATTAACATCTGTAATATATGTGTCATGTTTTAATATATGTATTAAGGTAAATAACTTAGGTCATGAAGGACCGTCACTAACGGTTTAAATCGGCTCGAGGAGTGAAGCAAAAATAGCAGGATAAGCCTAAATACGACATCTTTCTTCCAGGAAGTTGAGACTTTTATTGATACGATACATAAATTTATATTGAGTTAATAAGTTTTTTTTTTCCTCTTGGCTAATTCATATGTGTGGTCGATCCTAGAGAACAGAGTTCAGATGCTGGATGGTTATCAATCTCCGGTTAGAGTAAGAGTACAAAGAATTAAATTTCACTTTTCTCATTTCCAGGTCTAGGTCTGGGCAACCCCACGATCGTGGTGCCTGGAGCTAGGTCTGGGTGGTATGAGGGAACATGTGTCTATTTCGAAGCATTCCAAAATTGATTAGTCGTTAATAACATTTAGAATGATTCATCTTTCGACGACTTTCCCGACCTTTTACTATATTTCCGGAATTATCCAGTAATCTGTTTCTTATTAAAATACCCTATTTCTTTTCTTTCTTCTTTTCCTACTTCCTTCTTTACCCATCTACCTTCTTCTCTTTCTTTTCTATTTCTAAATGAAAGAAAACGGAGTCATGATTGAGAGTAGTCGCTATTGGCACGGTCAATAAGTTGTTTCGATGAGTTTTCTTCGGGAGTCCGATATGGAATAATTAACAATAACAAAAGGTTTATTGGAAGTTACTTTATTGAAGAATAATCATGATTTCGATTAGTAGATGATGTTTCGTAAATCGTCCTCGTTCAAAGAAAGTTAATTTTTAGCGACTCCTCTACATTGCGCCTTATCTTCGTTTACTTTTTTTTAACGTTTTCTTTCAATATTGGCTAACCGTAACAGGACCTGTTGCCCTGGAAACGGCGGTTTCTATGGCAACGGACATCGTTTTCTTTCAATATTGGCGACCGTGACAGGACAGTTACCATGGAAACAATTGTTTTCCCTGGTAACGGATGTGAAATTATTTATTAAACACTGTTTAGGATCGAGCACATATTGACTTGGCCACAAAAGGTGAATAATTAAAAAAGGTCACAGTGAGATTAAATAATTATAGTCATTGGCTGTTCTGCTATCTTTGTCTCTCTCTGTAGAAAGGGGGAAATGAAGGAATTTGTCAAAGTGAATACTAAAATTTGAAAATGCTGGAAGTTGACCCAAGGATGGAATTAGATAGGAGTCCTTAATTTATGAATAGTACCTGATTAATAAGTATTGTTAGTTTATAAGGATATAATTGCATGTGTTTATATTGTGTCTTTTTGTATGGAAACTATGGCAACTAATAGGGAAGTAGTATCACACGAGAACGCGGAAGTCTCATGTACACAATGTACTTTAGAAAGTAGTGAGAAAAGAGCTCGCGTCTCTCGTAGGCTAATGAGGTGTCACGAATGTGGGCTGAAATGGATCCATTTCAGTTGTATTAATTTAGAGGATACTGCTGAAAATGCAGAAAAGGTCCGGGCTGGTGAAATAGTTAAATACTGCAAAGAATGTGAGGGGAAGCTCCACCAGTCGCGTGAACCCATGAGTTTATCCTCTGAAAAAGAAAATGAACATCTCGATTCGGACGGTGAGCGAGGGTATAGTACCCCGAAGAACCGAGGCCAAATATCTCCAGTGGAGATATCTGACCTCGATGATGATGAAAAAGATGGGGATCCAATTGGTGATAAACCCAAAGAAAAGCAAAGGAAGACTGTGTCATCTAATAATGACGCTCTCCTCCTTTCATTGCAACAAATGCTACAAGAAATGAATGAAAATAACCGGGAAATGAGACGCGAAATAAATGAAAAAATAGATAAGAATAGTCTGGAAATGAGACGCGAAATAAATGAGAAAATAGATAATAATAGCCTGGAGATGAGACGTGAAATAAATGAAAAATTTGAGACCTCGAAACGAGAAACCGAATCTCGATTCGAGGTATTAACCCAGAAAATCGACAACATATGTTTGGACTTTGCTTCCTCAATAACCACATTGAGGCAGCAAACGTCTACTGAAATTGATTTGGTCAGATGCGAGGCTCAACAGTCCCTAAAGCAATTTCAGCAGGAGACTGAGGGTAAATTAGAGCATGTAAATTCTGAAATTGAACAAATGGATACCAAATTGCATAAAATCAACAATAAATTAGAAACACAGCAGGCCGAAATTGATAGTTTAAAGTCAACCTTGTCAGACTTATCATTGGAAACCAAACTGGAAGTAACTGACCAGAAAATTTCGAAAATTCAAAACGAGATAGCAAATATTCAAAAAGAAATGACAAAATCTAGTCGCGAAAAATCAGAGGTAACCAATCCTTTCCCCGGTAGCGATTCCTCAGAAATATTACGCGCTATAACAACTACCCGTGGTGCAGGAAAAGAAAATTTAGTGTCAGTTGATGCACGGGATATTGCGACGCACTACCCCAAGCATCGGTCAGAACCAAAGTCGTGGTTCAATTCCAATAGTGTGCCGAATCAGTCGAGTGTTGTGACGACTACGGTCACTAGCGTGAGTGCTCCTTCCTTACATGGAGGTATACAATCACATAGCGTGTTGCCGGGAAGAGGAGATGGGTGCCATTCTGAGTCGTTGTTCATGAGTGCGATTGGTCCGGGGATGGAGCCCAACATACTCAATACGACCAACAGAATCCCTTTCACTTACATGGGTAGTTATAACACCGCTACGACGTCGTCGGTGGTAAATCCGGTGACGACTCCGATTGTGCAGGATAATATGTTAATTCCCAGTAACTATTCCCCTACTTATGTTAGTATGAGCTCTAAAGTGTCCCTCCGGGATATTGAACATTTTCCCACTTTCGATGGGAACATTGCGAACTGGTTACCTCGTGTTTTCCTGCTACCTAAAAGGTGAACTCACAATTTCCAGAATCTTAAGCTTTTCAACTGTACTGAGGACAAAAAACGGGAACTTCTATCTCAATACCCAAAGTGAATGTTACACTGTCTCATTTGAGTGCATGAGAGTATGAGTGAGTAGTTAGTTTATTGGTATTAATACATGTTAATTCTATTCAACAAAATTTTGTTATTCAAACAAAATTTTTTTTAACGACGCCGGGGAACTGTAATATGCCATTACAGTCTAATGATATTATGTTCTTAACAGGAGGGTGCCCGAAATTTTTTGCACCGACTGTACTTGATGTTTAACAAAAAATTTCTGGCTGTTCATATAATTCGTAATTTTATTTGTTATTCTATTTCAATTAACATGGAAAACTGTAAAAAAAAAAATTTCATTGGGAATCAATATCTTTATTTATATTTTAAATTAGTTATAAGTCTTGTATGTGGATGTGTAGATGGATTATTACAATTCCTACGGTGTCAGTGCTATCCGGAAATATAGATCCACTATTGGACGGAACTCTTCAGATTAAATAACTAATCTAAAATTCGACAGAATTTTTAGGACCACCCTTCACCTCTCTTTTAGATACCTAGGTCCTTCTAAAATCTAGTTTAATCCAGATTTTACCAAATTTTATTCGTTTCAAAGCCCCACCGCCAAAATGCTTAGTTTTGATTGGCTGATAAACCCAAGCTATGATATTAGGGCGCAAATATTCCATCCCCTGCAAGAATTCCACTGAAGATGCCGGACTAAGATCTTCCCGGCAAAAAACGTTGAAAAGGAGTGAGAAAGCTGCAAACAAGGTAACATTTGGGATTTCATTAATACCTAAAATCTCTGGAAGTCTCGAGGAGCCATGAACTGTTAAATTTCATAGTCAAAACTGGACTAAAAAGGGCTGAAATAGTAAGGGCGATATAGTGACGCCATGTTTTCATCCACCGATCGTTATGGACAGGATTCAAAAGTAGTGTGATTTCTGTTTTCTTTCCTAAAACCGGTTCAGAAGATCAGTGTTTCCCCTTATATTTTCACCTCCAATTTTCCTGATAATTGAGGGTTACAAGACCTGTCCATATATAGATTTGTTTATGTAGGTAGTGAGTGATTTCTTTTTTACATACATGGCGGTATTTAATTTCTTTGTAGTTAAAATAGGTAGAATAATGCACGTGTAAATTTACAGTAAGGGCTCCTATCTGACTCCCAAATTGGGAGTACGGCTTCCAGCGGGATGAGTTGAACATGTAGTTTGTTCCGGGTTCCTGCCCCTTCAGGGCAGGGGTCCTATTGCTAGCTAATACTCCGATATGTCCCCTCAGGGCATTAATTAAATACTCAAGAATGTGATTTAGTGAATACAGGGCCAGTTGGCCCTGTTTCCTTTCTTCCCCTTTCCTTTCATAGAGCCGATTTAAAATGGTAAAATATGAATGTTTTCTGTGTATATTTATTAGTATAACATGTATTAATGTAGTGTGTAGTATGAATGTGGCATGTATGTGTTCGTAATGTAGAAACATGTTCTAGTAGTAGTAATTGTGGTAGTTAAGTGATGAAAGAGTGTGTGAGATAATTAAATATGGACAGTGTAGTATTTACTATGCGATAAATTCTTTATTATTCCGTCATTAAGTGAACTCATACACAATATTCAAAAGTGAACGTAATATAGTATAATAATTCCGTGTACAAGGTCACATTCAGTTGTTCAAGGGTTGATTATATCGTCGCTAGCCCTAGTGTCAAAAGTCAGTACTAACCGCCATTCTTCCGTCGAGGTGCTTAGTGATTTAGTTTTCATGATATTGACCTTTCTTTCCGAAATAAAACCTAGAAGGTATAATTCACAGCCCATATGAATGTACAGTTAGGTCAAGTGACCCAAAATTAATATATTCTGAAAGTTTCAACATTCTGCATAGTCTAGAAATCGAGATATTTAAATAAATAAACAATACGTAAATTTTTAACAGAAGTCGGGCGATATGATGCTAGTTCTTCGCTTTGGAATTATATTAGATGTTCATTTTTCTTCGTGGCTGCAGAAGTTCATTGTTACTGCAGAATTTTATAAACATTAAATATTATCGCGGATAATTCTATTTTCAGTGAACATACGTAGGATTTTTTTTTTCGTTCTTAATAAAGCTACCAGGTATTACATAGTATTGTGTGTGTGTGAAAGAGTCTTGAGTTCGAGTGAGGTTGTCGTGCGGTGATCGGAATGGGAAATGTTTGTAGTGACTATAGATTTTAAAGTATTATGATGAAATGTGTAAATAGGCTGGGCGTAGATAGAGGAAACAGGGTGTTTGTAGATTATAGCGTCGTGGCAAATGAATATTAATGTGAATATGAATATAAAGTATATGAATATTGTAGTAAATGAATATAGAATATAGGACACCCATATAGTTAAATATATAGTAGCCCAGTGAATACTTCGCCGCGTGTTGATATATAGATATTGAATAGATACGTGTAGCTACAAACATCTCAAGTTCTGACCCCTGCACCATGATATCACGCGGACCGGAGGGCAATATATAGTCGGACTATGGTAATACTTTGTAGTTTAATGTGTTATAGTAATAATCAACCATAGTAATACCATCTGATAGAATAGGTAGCATCATATAATCGCTGACTAGACATATTGAATAATAAATTATGAAAAGACAGTAGCAGTTATGCAACAGGGCTGTAGTGAATTATATTTTCTGGTCGGTTTTTAAAATAGAATATCCTGCTCCGTGAGATTTTTTTTTCCTTCACGTTACCTACACAGGCTAGCTTACAATGTTCATGGAGGCTACAGCTCTGATAGGGTTACAGAATCAAAACAATTAGTTATTGAAATTTATTTTCGCGTACCCGGATGTCGACCCCTAGTCCCTTTAAGTATTTTCATTTCTTTTCTTAGTTTAATTAGACGAGGGAAATTAACGACATCCCAGACTGTGGCGTGTCTGCGCAGGGTAGCTATCGGTGAGGTTTGGCAATAGAAATCACCGATCCAAAATTCAGTTTATTTATTTTGTTTTTTATTTCGGCAAATCATTAGTTAGGGATATCTTAGATAATACTTCTATTTTAGTTTCATTACTGTCCTCGAACCTTCTTAGTTTTTCTAAGGGGTCGAATATTTTTTTTACTTAGATATTTCAAAATTGGGGACGCAGTTACCTGGTCCCTTTCCCCCTCTCCTTTTATCCTGCTGGTCTGGGCCGGATACGGGGATCGGATTTCAATCTTACAAGCAAACTCTTGTGGGATTGGGATCTGATGGACACAGAACTTGCATCCTTGGCAGCAGGGCGCCCCTTGAGTCTACGTATTTGAGTAGACCACCCTTTTGGCATGTTAAGAATATTTTTGCTATGGATTTTGTTGAGAGCGAAATTCGACTTTTATCTTTGTAGCGTTAGTTATTTCTCACTTAAGTCTTTGGCGCCCCTATTCTTCGTCTTCCTTCTTCTCTATCTCTCTCTCTGTCTTCATTTCTTCAAGTTTTTTTTTAAATTTCAACCTTCCCCCCCCCCAAGATTTTGAACTTGTTGCTTACGATTTATTTAACGTACAACTCTGATCTGAAATTACCAGCTGAGACGTTGCAAGACACGATTCATGGATAAAGTAGATAGTGATTGGGTCCTCCATCACATTTTGACCTATCGCTGAAATGAACAAAGACTTAGTATTTGACGACACTTCGATTACGTTCTTTCACCGTCGTCCCTCTTAAGTCTTTTTTAATCCGTTGGTCACTTTCCTTTCTGTTTTGGTTTTCGATTACTTTGTAGTTAACCTGGGCCCAGAAATTGTACTTTGGTTTATCTAGTTATATCTTTAGAAATGCTCTGTGTTACGTGCCTGCCTCACAAAGTTTTTTTTTCATTATTTAAGCACGAATTATATACCTCTATAATCGGAAACACACTTAATTGTTTGCATACTTCCACAAAACGTACAAACACCAAATTTTGCATACTTGTTCGTCATGGGATGTGAGTAATGGGAAAATTCCGATATCACAAAAAAGGCGACAATTTCCATGTAAATGAAGTGTCGAAATTTTTCGTCGTTTGGAAATGCTGGTTTTTAGAGTAGTTCCGCACACCATAGGAACGTCATATTTTGTCAGGCAGTGAAGCTAGGAACATAGTTTATGATAGAAAAAAGAGCATTAAAATTCGTTTTTTATTTCGCGGCGCAAATCGAAAAAATGTGAAATTTGTAATGGCTGTATGTAGGATGTTGAAATTTCGAGGTGATGTTTATTCTGATGCGTAGTTTGCAAATCCGCCCTTAAACTTGAAAAAATAGTCATGTTCGGTGTAAGAAAGTGCTAGGAATGTTATAAGGGGACGTCTAATTCTACACAACTTGTAGATATGGTGGAATCACGAAATTGCGTTCAAGTGTGTAGATTACAGCGCATATGGGGGGAAAATTCCGGCATGTTGGAAAAGTCGTCATCTTCGATTCAAAATGGCGGCTCAAAAATTTGTAACCATGAAAATTGTAAGTTGTGCTCTCGGTAGGTAATCCAGGTTTCGCTATGTTATTAAGGACGTAGTTCAGTTTAAGTGAAGAAACAAATCATTGGAGAAGTCGCCATCTTGAATTCAAAATTGCCATATTTTTGAATTGCCTTCATTTGGCCTCTTATGTGGTATATTGAGTAGAATAGAACAAACAGAATTCAACGTAGTAAGTTAGCTCCGCGGTAAAGTGTCTGCTTTCTGAGTGGCAGGTCTGGGTTCGAATCTCCGCAGACAATGTTTTATCTTGCATTTTATTCTTATCACGTTGCTTCATTTTACCAAATAGTTTCTGTTGGCATTGCGTGAACAAAATGTTTTCGTTATTACAGACAGACGGAAAGGATATATTTATACGCTAACTGATGAGATGGTCTCGAAACTAGGCAGTATGTTCGTGTAAAGTTTCGAGACGATACTGAAGTATTTAAAATCAAACATATGTAGCTTTGGAAATGGAGCATCACCAGTGTCTCTAACGGAAGCAATGTTCGGGGGGGGGGGGTATTACCCCGGTGGCACTGCTGATAACATTCTGTTTGTTATTGTATTATAAACGTATTATTTTGATCTCGCCAAGGGTGCTCTGAGGAGGCAGTGTCCCCTAAAAAGAGTCTGAAAGAAAAATAGGGCATCATTTTCACGATATAGTGTCCATACAAGACAACAATGCATTTTGTCTCGCGACAACAGTGTCTGCTTCAAACCGGAAACGATTGCAAAATATCTCTCTCCCCTTTTATGTTCCTCGTTAAGATACATGCGTATACCAAATTTGAAGTGAATACCACAAATGGAAAGTATAAAATATTAATTTTAAGGAAATACACACACACACAGGGACGTACGCAGGGGGTGGGTCCTGGGGGTCCGGACCACCACCGAAATTCCAACTTTTGAGTAAATTTAGCCTAATTTTTTGGACAAGTTTAGGAATTTCAATATAAAATACACTGATATTGAGTTTGGCCCTTCCCGAAATAAATTCCTGCGTACGCAACTGCGCGCACACGCTCATACACGCACACACACACACACAAATGGGCACTTTGAAAATTGTCTCGTCGGCAGCGTACATAATTTTAATATGTAAGATACGTGGAAAAGTGCCCTTTCGATTTAATAGTTTTAGTTGCGTGTCCGGTTGGAATGAAATGCCGTATATAATAAAGTCAAGCTTATTTTCAGTCACCTATGCTATAAAAATAAACTTTCAAAGAATGAAAAAGTGAGAGAAAAACTTAGTGGGGATCGAACCCAGATCTTTTGCACAGTAGGCTCACGTCGTTCCTTTACACTAATCAATTCCTTAGATTTTGGATTTCCTACTTACTGCTCACATAGTACTGGTACGTAGCGGGCCCGCGTCCGTGGAATTATATACCTCTATAATCGGAAACACACTTAATTGTTTGCATACTTCCACAAAACATACAAACACCAAATTTTGCATACTTGTTCGTCATGGGATGTGAGTAATGGGAAAATTCCGATATCACAAAAAAGGCGTCAATTTCCATGTAAATGAAGTGTCGAAATTTTTCGTCGTTTGGAAATGCTGGTTTTTAGAGTAGTTCCGCACACCATAGGAACGTCATATTTTGTCAGGCAGTGAAGCTAGGAACATAGTTTATGATAGAAAAAAGAGCATTAAAATTCGTTTTTGTTTCGCGGCGCAAATCGAAAAAATGTGAAATTTGTAATGGCTGTATGTAGGATGTTGAAATTTCGAGGTGATGTTTATTCTGATGCGTAGTTTGCGAATCCGCCCTTAAACTTGAAAAAATAGTCATGTTCGGTGTAAGAAAGTGCTAGGAATGTTATAAGGGGGCGTCTAATTCTACACAACTTGTAGATATAGTGGAATCACGAAATTGCGTTCAAGTGTGTAGATTACAGCGCATATGGGGGGAAAATTCCGGCATGTTGGAAAAGTTGTCATCTTCGATTCAAAATGGCGGCTCAAAAATTTGTAACCATGAAAATTGTAAGTTATGCTCTCGGTAGGTAAGCCAGGTTTCGCTATGTTATTAAGGACGTAGTTCAGTTTAAGTGAAGAAACAAATCATTGGAGAAGTCGCCATCTTGAATTCAAAATTGCCATATTTTTGAATTGCCTTTATTTGGCCTCTTATGTGGTATATTGAGTAGAATAGAACAAACAGAATTCAACGTAGTAAGTTAGCTCCGCGGTAAAGTGTCTGCTTTATGAGTGGCAGGTCTGGGTTCGAATCTCCGCAGACAATGTTTTATCTTGCATTTTATTCTTATCACGTTGCTTCATTTTACCAAATAGTTTCTGTTGGCATTGCGTGAACAAAATGTTTTCGTTATTACAGACAGACGGAAAGAATATATTTATACGCTAACTGTTGAGATGGTCTCGAAACTAGGCAGTATGTTCGTGTAAAGTTTCGAGACGATACTGAAGTATTTAAAATCAAACATATGTAGCTTTGGAAATGGAGCATCACCAGTGTCTCTAACGGAAGCAATGTTCGGGGGGGGGGGAGTATTACCCCGGTGGCACTGCTGATAACATTCTGTTTGTTATTGTGTTATAAACGTATTATTTTGATCTCGCCAAGGGTGCTCTGAGGAGGCAGTGTCCCCTAAAAAGAGTCTGAAAGAAAAATAGGGCATCATTTTCACGATATAGTGTCCATACAAGACAACAATGCATTTTGTCTCGCGACAACAGTGTCTGCTTCAAACCGGAAACGATTGCAAAATATCTCTCTCCCCTTTTATGTTCCTCGTTAAGATACATGCGTATACCAAATTTGAAGTGAATACCACAAATGGAAAGTATAAAATATTAATTTTAAGGAAATACACACACACACAGGGACGTACGCAGGGGGTGGGTCCTGGGGGTCCGGACCACCACCGAAATTCCAACTTTTGAGTAAATTTAGCCTAATTTTTTGGACAAGTTTAGGAATTTCAATATAAAATACACTGATATTGAGTTTGGCCCTTCCCGAAATAAATTCCAGCGTACGCAACTGCGCGCACACGCTCATACACGCACACACACACACACAAATGGGCACTTTGAAAATTGTCTCGTCGGCAGCGTACATAATTTTAATATTTATTCGATTTAATAGTTTTAGTTGCGGGTCCGGTTGGAATGAAATGCCGTATATAATAAAGTCAAGCTTATTTTCAGTCACCTATGCTATAAAAATAAACTTTCAAAGAAAGAAAAAGTGAGAGAAAAACTTAGTGGGGATCGAACCCAGATCTTTTGCACAGTAGGCTCACGTCGTTCCTTTACACTAATCAATTCCTTAGATTTTGGATTTCCTACTTACTGCTCACATAGTACTGGTACGTAGCGGGCCCGCGTCCGTGGAATTATTATATACCTCTATAATCGGAAACACACTTAATTGTTTGCATACTTCCACAAAACATAAAAACACCAAATTTTGCATACTTGTTCGTCATGGGATGTGAGTAATGGGAAAATTCCGATATCACAAAAAAGGCGTCAATTTCCATGTAAATGAAGTGTCGAAATTTTTCGTCGTTTGGAAATGCTGGTTTTTAGAGTAGTTCCGCACACCATAGGAACGTCATATTTTGTCAGGCAGTGAAGCTAGGAACATAGTTTATGATAGAAAAAAGAGCATTAAAATTCGTTTTTGTTTCGCGGCGCAAATCGAAAAAATGTGAAATTTGTAATGGCTGTATGTAGGATGTTGAAATTTCGAGGTGATGTTTATTCTGATGCGTAGTTTGCGAATCCGCCCTTAAACTTGAAAAAATAGTCATGTTCGGTGTAAGAAAGTGCTAGGAATGTTATAAGGGGGCGTCTAATTCTACACAACTTGTAGATATAGTGGAATCACGAAATTGCGTTCAAGTGTGTAGATTACAGCGCATATGGGGGGAAAATTCCGGCATGTTGGAAAAGTTGTCATCTTCGATTCAAAATGGCGGCTCAAAAATTTGTAACCATGAAAATTGTAAGTTATGCTCTCGGTAGGTAAGCCAGGTTTCGCTATGTTATTAAGGACGTAGTTCAGTTTAAGTGAAGAAACAAATCATTGGAGAAGTCGCCATCTTGAATTCAAAATTGCCATATTTTTGAATTGCCTTTATTTGGCCTCTTATGTGGTATATTGAGTAGAATAGAACAAACAGAATTCAACGTAGTAAGTTAGCTCCGCGGTAAAGTGTCTGCTTTCTGAGTGGCAGGTCTGGGTTCGAATCTCCGCAGACAATGTTTTATCTTGCATTTTATTCTTATCACGTTGCTTCATTTTACCAAATAGTTTCTGTTGGCATTGCGTGAACAAAATGTTTTCGTTATTACAGACAGACGGAAAGGATATATTTATACGCTAACTGTTGAGATGGTCTCGAAACTAGGCAGTATGTTCGTGTAAAGTTTCGAGACGATACTGAAGTATTTAAAATCAAACATATGTAGCTTTGGAAATGGAGCATCACCAGTGTCTCTAACGGAAGCAATGTTCGGGGGGGGGAGTATTACCCCGGTGGCACTGCTGATAACATTCTGTTTGTTATTGTGTTATAAACGTATTATTTTGATCTCGCCAAGGGTGCTCTGAGGAGGCAGTGTCCCCTAAAAAGAGTCTGAAAGAAAAATAGGGCATCATTTTCACGATATAGTGTCCATACAAGACAACAATGCATTTTGTCTCGCGACAACAGTGTCTGCTTCAAACCGGAAACGATTGCAAAATATCTCTCTCCCCTTTTATGTTCCTCGTTAAGATACATGCGTATACCAAATTTGAAGTGAATACCACAAATGGAAAGTATAAAATATTAATTTTAAGGAAATACACACACACACAGGGACGTACGCAGGGGGTGGGTCCTGGGGGTCCGGACCACCACCGAAATTCCAACTTTTGAGTAAATTTAGCCTAATTTTTTGGACAAGTTTAGGAATTTCAATATAAAATACACTGATATTGAGTTTGGCCCTTCCCGAAATAAATTCCAGCGTACGCAACTGCGCGCACACGCTCATACACGCACACACACACACACAAATGGGCACTTTGAAAATTGTCTCGTCGGCAGCGTACATAATTTTAATATTTATTCGATTTAATAGTTTTAGTTGCGGGTCCGGTTGGAATGAAATGCCGTATATAATAAAGTCAAGCTTATTTTCAGTCACCTATGCTATAAAAATAAACTTTCAAAGAAAGAAAAAGTGAGAGAAAAACTTAGTGGGGATCGAACCCAGATCTTTTGCACAGTAGGCTCACGTCGTTCCTTTACACTAATCAATTCCTTAGATTTTGGATTTCCTACTTACTGCTCACATAGTACTGGTACGTAGCGGGCCCGCGTCCGTGGAATTATATACCTCTATAATCGGAAACACACTTAATTGTTTGCATACTTCCACAAAACATAAAAACACCAAATTTTGCATACTTGTTCGTCATGGGATGTGAGTAATGGGAAAATTCCGATATCACAAAAAAGGCGTCAATTTCCATGTAAATGAAGTGTCGAAATTTTTCGTCGTTTGGAAATGCTGGTTTTTAGAGTAGTTCCGCACACCATAGGAACGTCATATTTTGTCAGGCAGTGAAGCTAGGAACATAGTTTATGATAGAAAAAAGAGCATTAAAATTCGTTTTTGTTTCGCGGCGCAAATCGAAAAAATATGAAATTTGTAATGGCTGTATGTAGGATGTTGAAATTTCGAGGTGATGTTTATTCTGATGCGTAGTTTGCGAATCCGCCCTTAAACTTGAAAAAATAGTCATGTTCGGTGTAAGAAAGTGCTAGAAATGTTATAAGGGGGCGTCTAATTCTACACAACTTGTAGATATGGTGGAATCACGAAATTGCGTTCAAGTGTGTAGATTACAGCGCATATGGGGGGAAAATTCCGGCATGTTGGAAAAGTTGTCATCTTCGATTCAAAATGGCGGCTCAAAAATTTGTAACCATGAAAATTGTAAGTTATGCTCTCGGTAGGTAAGCCAGGTTTCGCTATGTTATTAAGGACGTAGTTCAGTTTAAGTGAAGAAACAAATCATTGGAGAAGTCGCCATCTTGAATTCAAAATTGCCATATTTTTGAATTGCCTTTATTTGGCCTCTTATGTGGTACATTGAGTAGAATAGAACAAACAGAATTCAACGTAGTAAGTTAGCTCCGCGGTAAAGTGTCTGCTTTCTGAGTGGCAGGTCTGGGTTCGAATCTCCGCAGACAATGTTTTATCTTGCATTTTATTCTTATCACGTTGCTTCATTTTACCAAATAGTTTCTGTTGGCATTGCGTGAACAAAATGTTTTCGTTATTACAGACAGACGGAAAGGATATATTTATACGCTAACTGTTGAGATGGTCTCGAAACTAGGCAGTATGTTCGTGTAAAGTTTCGAGACGATACTGAAGTATTTAAAATCAAACATATGTAGCTTTGGAAATGGAGCATCACCAGTGTCTCTAACGGAAGCAATGTTCGGGGGGGGGAGTATTACCCCGGTGGCACTGCTGATAACATTCTGTTTGTTATTGTGTTATAAACGTATTATTTTGATCTCGCCAAGGGTGCTCTGAGGAGGCAGTGTCCCCTAAAAAGAGTCTGAAAGAAAAATAGGGCATCATTTTCACGATATAGTGTCCATACAAGACAACAATGCATTTTGTCTCGCGACAACAGTGTCCGCTTCAAACCGGAAACGATTGCAAAATATCTCTCTCCCCTTTTATGTTCCTCGTTAAGATACATGCGTATACCAAATTTGAAGTGAATACCACAAATGGAAAGTATAAAATATTAATTTTAAGGAAATACACACACACACAGGGACGTACGCAGGGGGTGGGTCCTGGGGGTCCGGACCACCACCGAAATTCCAACTTTTGAGTAAATTTAGCCTAATTTTTTGGACAAGTTTAGGAATTTCAATATAAAATACACTGATATTGAGTTTGGCCCTTCCCGAAATAAATTCCAGCGTACGCAACTGCGCGCACACGCTCATACACGCACACACACACACACAAATGGGCACTTTAAAAATTGTCTCGTCGGCAGCGTACATAATTTTAATATGTAAGATACGTGGAAAAGTGCCCTTTCGACTTAATTGTTTTAGTTGCGGGTCCGGTTGGAATGAAATGCCGTATATAATAAAGTCAAGCTTATTTTCAGTCACCTATGCTATAAAAATAAACTTTCAAAGAAAGAAAAAGTGAGAGAAAAACTTAGTGGGGATCGAACCCAGATCTTTTGCACAGTAGGCTCACGTCGTTCCTTTACACTAATCAATTCCTTAGATTTTGGATTTCCTACTTACTGCTCACATAGTACTGGTACGTAGCGGGCCCGCGTCCGTGGAATTATATACCTCTATAATCGGAAACACACTTAATTGTTTGCATACTTCCACAAAACATAAAAACACCAAATTTTGCATACTTGTTCGTCATGGGATGTGAGTAATGGGAAAATTCCGATATCACAAAAAAGGCGTCAATTTCCATGTAAATGAAGTGTCGAAATTTTTCGTCGTTTGGAAATGCTGGTTTTTAGAGTAGTTCCGCACACCATAGGAACGTCATATTTTGTCAGGCAGTGAAGCTAGGAACATAGTTTATGATAGAAAGAAGAGCATTAAAATTCGTTTTTGTTTCGCGGCGCAAATCGAAAAAATGTGAAATTTGTAATGGCTGTATGTAGGATGTTGAAATTTCGAGGTGATGTTTATTCTGATGCGTAGTTTGCGAATCCGCCCTTAAACTTGAAAAAATAGACATGTTCGGTGTAAGAAAGTGCTAGGAATGTTATAAGGGGGCGTCTAATTCTACACAACTTGTAGATATGGTGGAATCACGAAATTGCGTTCAAGTGTGTAGATTACAGCGCATATGGGGGGAAAATTCCGGCATGTTGGAAAAGTTGTCATCTTCGATTCAAAATGGCGGCTCAAAAATTTGTAACCATGAAAATTGTAAGTTATGCTATCGGTAGGTAAGCCAGGTTTCGCTATGTTATTAAGGACGTAGTTCAGTTTAAGTGAAGAAACAAATCATTGGAGAAGTCGCCATCTTGAATTCAAAATTGCCATATTTTTGAATTGCCTTTATTTGGCCTCTTATGTGGTATATTGAGTAGAATAGAACAAACAGAATTCAACGTAGTAAGTTAGCTCCGCGGTAAAGTGTCTGCTTTCTGAGTGGCAGGTCTGGGTTCGAATCTCCGCAGACAATGTTTTATCTTGCATTTTATTCTTATCACGTTGCTTCATTTTACCAAATAGTTTCTGTTGGCATTGCGTGAACAAAATGTTTTCGTTATTACAGACAGACGGAAAGGATATATTTATACGCTAACTGATGAGATGGTCTCGAAACTAGGCAGTATGTTCGTGTAAAGTTTCGAGACGATACTGAAGTATTTAAAATCAAACATATGTAGCTTTGGAAATGGAGCATCACCAGTGTCTCTAACGGAAGCAATGTTCGGGGGGGGGGTATTACCCCGGTGGCACTGCTGATAACATTCTGTTTGTTATTGTATTATAAACATATTATTTTGATCTCGCCAAGGGTGCTCTGAGGAGGCAGTGTCCCCTAAAAAGAGTCTGAAAGAAAAATAGGGCATCATTTTCACGATATAGTGTCCATACAAGACAACAATGCATTTTGTCTCGCGACAACAGTGTCTGCTTCAAACCGGAAACGATTGCAAAATATCTCTCTCCCCTTTTATGTTCCTCGTTAAGATACATGCGTATACCAAATTTGAAGTGAATACCACAAATGGAAAGTATAAAATATTAATTTTAAGGAAATACACACACACACAGGGACGTACGCAGGGGGTGGGTCCTGGGGGTCCGGACCACCACCGAAATTCCAACTTTTGAGTAAATTTAGCCTAATTTTTTGGACAAGTTTAGGAATTTCAATATAAAATACACTGATATTGAGTTTGGCCCTTCCCGAAATAAATTCCTGCGTACGCAACTGCGCGCACACGCTCATACACGCACACACACACACACAAATGGGCACTTTGAAAATTGTCTCGTCGGCAGCGTACATAATTTTAATATGTAAGATACGTGGAAAAGTGCCCTTTCGATTTAATAGTTTTAGTTGCGTGTCCGGTTGGAATGAAATGCCGTATATAATAAAGTCAAGCTTATTTTCAGTCACCTATGCTATAAAAATAAACTTTCAAAGAATGAAAAAGTGAGAGAAAAACTTAGTGGGGATCGAACCCAGATCTTTTGCACAGTAGGCTCACGTCGTTCCTTTACACTAATCAATTCCTTAGATTTTGGATTTCCTACTTACTGCTCACATAGTACTGGTACGTAGCGGGCCCGCGTCCGTGGAATTATATACCTCTATAATCGGAAACACACTTAATTGTTTGCATACTTCCACAAAACATAAAAACACCAAATTTTGCATACTTGTTCGTCATGGGATGTGAGTAATGGGAAAATTCCGATATCACAAAAAAGGCGTCAATTTCCATGTAAATGAAGTGTCGAAATTTTTCGTCGTTTGGAAATGCTGGTTTTTAGAGTAGTTCCGCACACCATAGGAACGTCATATTTTGTCAGGCAGTGAAGCTAGGAACATAGTTTATGATAGAAAAAAGAGCATTAAAATTCGTTTTTGTTTCGCGGCGCAAATCGAAAAAATGTAAAATTTGTAATGGCTGTATGTAGGATGTTGAAATTTCGAGGTGATGTTTATTCTGATGCGTAGTTTGCGAATCCGCCCTTAAACTTGAAAAAATAGTCATGTTCGGTGTAAGAAAGTGCTAGGAATGTTATAAGGGGGCGTCTAATTCTACACAACTTGTAGATATAGTGGAATCACGAAATTGCGTTCAAGTGTGTAGATTACAGCGCATATGGGGGGAAAATTCCGGCATGTTGGAAAAGTTGTCATCTTCGATTCAAAATGGCGGCTCAAAAATTTGTAACCATGAAAATTGTAAGTTATGCTCTCGGTAGGTAAGCCAGGTTTCGCTATGTTATTAAGGACGTAGTTCAGTTTAAGTGAAGAAACAAATCATTGGAGAAGTCGCCATCTTGAATTCAAAATTGCCATATTTTTGAATTGCCTTTATTTGGCCTCTTATGTGGTATATTGAGTAGAATAGAACAAACAGAATTCAACGTAGTAAGTTAGCTCCGCGGTAAAGTGTCTGCTTTCTGAGTGGGAGGTCTGGGTTCGAATCTCCGCAGACAATGTTTTATCTTGCATTTTATTCTTATCACGTTGCTTCATTTTACCAAATAGTTTCTGTTGGCATTGCGTGAACAAAATGTTTTCGTTATTACAGACAGACGGAAAGGATATATTTATACGCTAACTGTTGAGATGGTCTCGAAACTAGGCAGTATGTTCGTGTAAAGTTTCGAGACGATACTGAAGTATTTAAAATCAAACATATGTAGCTTTGGAAATGGAGCATCACCAGTGTCTCTAACGGAAGCAATGTTCGGGGGGGGGAGTATTACCCCGGTGGCACTGCTGATAACATTCTGTTTGTTATTGTGTTATAAACGTATTATTTTGATCTCGCCAAGGGTGCTCTGAGGAGGCAGTGTCCCCTAAAAAGAGTCTGAAAGAAAAATAGGGCATCATTTTCACGATATAGTGTCCATACAAGACAACAATGCATTTTGTCTCGCGACAACAGTGTCTGCTTCAAACCGGAAACGATTGCAAAATATCTCTCTCCCCTTTTATGTTCCTCGTTAAGATACATGCGTATACCAAATTTGAAGTGAATACCACAAATGGAAAGTATAAAATATTAATTTTAAGGAAATACACACACACACAGGGACGTACGCAGGGGGTGGGTCCTGGGGGTCCGGACCACCACCGAAATTCCAACTTTTGAGTAAATTTAGCCTAATTTTTTGGACAAGTTTAGGAATTTCAATATAAAATACACTGATATTGAGTTTGGCCCTTCCCGAAATAAATTCCAGCGTACGCAACTGCGCGCACACGCTCATACACGCACACACACACACACAAATGGGCACTTTGAAAATTGTCTCGTCGGCAGCGTACATAATTTTAATATGTAAGATACGTGGAAAAGTGCCCTTTCGATTTAATAGTTTTAGTTGCGGGTCCGGTTGGAATGAAATGCCGTATATAATAAAGTCAAGCTTATTTTCAGTCACCTATGCTATAAAAATAAACTTTCAAAGAAAGAAAAAGTGAGAGAAAAACTTAGTGGGGATCGAACCCAGATCTTTTGCACAGTAGGCTCACGTCGTTCCTTTACACTAATCAATTCCTTAGATTTTGGATTTCCTACTTACTGCTCACATAGTACTGGTACGTAGCGGGCCCGCGTCCGTGGAATTATATACCTCTATAATCGGAAACACACTTAATTGTTTGCATACTTCCACAAAACATAAAAACACCAAATTTTGCATACTTGTTCGTCATGGGATGTGAGTAATGGGAAAATTCCGATATCACAAAAAAGGCGTCAATTTCCATGTAAATGAAGTGTCGAAATTTTTCGTCGTTTGGAAATGCTGGTTTTTAGAGTAGTTCCGCACACCATAGGAACGTCATATTTTGTCAGGCAGTGAAGCTAGGAACATAGTTTATGATAGAAAGAAGAGCATTAAAATTCGTTTTTGTTTCGCGGCGCAAATCGAAAAAATGTGAAATTTGTAATGGCTGTATGTAGGATGTTGAAATTTCGAGGTGATGTTTATTCTGATGCGTAGTTTGCGAATCCGCCCTTAAACTTGAAAAAATAGTCATGTTCGGTGTAAGAAAGTGCTAGAAATGTTATAAGGGGGCGTCTAATTCTACACAACTTGTAGATATGGTGGAATCACGAAATTGCGTTCAAGTGTGTAGATTACAGCGCATATGGGGGGAAAATTCCGGCATGTTGGAAAAGTTGTCATCTTCGATTCAAAATGGCGGCTCAAAAATTTGTAACCATGAAAATTGTAAGTTATGCTCTCGGTAGGTAAGCCAGGTTTCGCTATGTTATTAAGGACGTAGTCCAGTTTAAGTGAAGAAACAAATCATTGGAGAAGTCGCCATCTTGAATTCAAAATTGCCATATTTTTGAATTGCCTTTATTTGGCCTCTTATGTGGTACATTGAGTAGAATAGAACAAACAGAATTCAACGTAGTAAGTTAGCTCCGCGGTAAAGTGTCTGCTTTCTGAGTGGCAGGTCTGGGTTCGAATCTCCGCAGACAATGTTTTATCTTGCATTTTATTCTTATCACGTTGCTTCATTTTACCAAATAGTTTCTGTTGGCATTGCGTGAACAAAATGTTTTCGTTATTACAGACAGACGGAAAGGATATATTTATACGCTAACTGATGAGATGGTCTCGAAACTAGGCAGTATGTTCGTGTAAAGTTTCGAGACGATACTGAAGTATTTAAAATCAAACATATGTAGCTTTGGAAATGGAGCATCACCAGTGTCTCTAACGGAAGCAATGTTCGGGGGGGGGGGTATTACCCCGGTGGCACTGCTGATAACATTCTGTTTGTTATTGTATTATAAACGTATTATTTTGATCTCGCCAAGGGTGCTCTGAGGAGGCAGTGTCCCCTAAAAAGAGTCTGAAAGAAAAATAGGGCATCATTTTCACGATATAGTGTCCATACAAGACAACAATGCATTTTGTCTCGCGACAACAGTGTCTGCTTCAAACCGGAAACGATTGCAAAATATCTCTCTCCCCTTTTATGTTCCTCGTTAAGATACATGCGTATACCAAATTTGAAGTGAATACCACAAATGGAAAGTATAAAATATTAATTTTAAGGAAATACACACACACACAGGGACGTACGCAGGGGGTGGGTCCTGGGGGTCCGGACCACCACCGAAATTCCAACTTTTGAGTAAATTTAGCCTAATTTTTTGGACAAGTTTAGGAATTTCAATATAAAATACACTGATATTGAGTTTGGCCCTTCCCGAAATAAATTCCTGCGTACGCAACTGCGCGCACACGCTCATACACGCACACACACACACACAAATGGGCACTTTGAAAATTGTCTCGTCGGCAGCGTACATAATTTTAATATGTAAGATACGTGGAAAAGTGCCCTTTCGATTTAATAGTTTTAGTTGCGTGTCCGGTTGGAATGAAATGCCGTATATAATAAAGTCAAGCTTATTTTCAGTCACCTATGCTATAAAAATAAACTTTCAAAGAATGAAAAAGTGAGAGAAAAACTTAGTGGGGATCGAACCCAGATCTTTTGCACAGTAGGCTCACGTCGTTCCTTTCCACTAATCAATTCCTTAGATTTTGGATTTCCTACTTACTGCTCACATAGTACTGGTACGTAGCGGGCCCGCGTCCGTGGAATTATATACCTCTATAATCGGAAACACACTTAATTGTTTGCATACTTCCACAAAACATAAAAACACCAAATTTTGCATACTTGTTCGTCATGGGATGTGAGTAATGGGAAAATTCCGATATCACAAAAAAGGCGTCAATTTCCATGTAAATGAAGTGTCGAAATTTTTCGTCGTTTGGAAATGCTGGTTTTTAGAGTAGTTCCGCACACCATAGGAACGTCATATTTTGTCAGGCAGTGAAGCTAGGAACATAGTTTATGATAGAAAAAAGAGCATTAAAATTCGTTTTTGTTTCGCGGCGCAAATCGAAAAAATGTGAAATTTGTAATGGCTGTATGTAGGATGTTGAAATTTCGAGGTGATGTTTATTCTGATGCGTAGTTTGCGAATCCGCCCTTAAACTTGAAAAAATAGTCATGTTCGGTGTAAGAAAGTGCTAGGAATGTTATAAGGGGGCGTCTAATTCTACACAACTTGTAGATATAGTGGAATCACGAAATTGCGTTCAAGTGTGTAGATTACAGCGCATATGGGGGGAAAATTCCGGCATGTTGGAAAAGTTGTCATCTTCGATTCAAAATGGCGGCTCAAAAATTTGTAACCATGAAAATTGTAAGTTATGCTCTCGGTAGGTAAGCCAGGTTTCGCTATGTTATTAAGGACGTAGTTCAGTTTAAGTGAAGAAACAAATCATTGGAGAAGTCGCCATCTTGAATTCAAAATTGCCATATTTTTGAATTGCCTTTATTTGGCCTCTTATGTGGTATATTGAGTAGAATAGAACAAACAGAATTCAACGTAGTAAGTTAGCTCCGCGGTAAAGTGTCTGCTTTCTGAGTGGCAGGTCTGGGTTCGAATCTCCGCAGACAATGTTTTATCTTGCATTTTATTCTTATCACGTTGCTTCATTTTACCAAATAGTTTCTGTTGGCATTGCGTGAACAAAATGTTTTCGTTATTACAGACAGACGGAAAGGATATATTTATACGCTAACTGTTGAGATGGTCTCGAAACTAGGCAGTATGTTCGTGTAAAGTTTCGAGACGATACTGAAGTATTTAAAATCAAACATATGTAGCTTTGGAAATGGAGCATCACCAGTGTCTCTAACGGAAGCAATGTTCGGGGGGGGGAGTATTACCCCGGTGGCACTGCTGATAACATTCTGTTTGTTATTGTGTTATAAACGTATTATTTTGATCTCGCCAAGGGTGCTCTGAGGAGGCAGTGTCCCCTAAAAAGAGTCTGAAAGAAAAATAGGGCATCATTTTCACGATATAGTGTCCATACAAGACAACAATGCATTTTGTCTCGCGACAACAGTGTCTGCTTCAAACCGGAAACGATTGCAAAATATCTCTCTCCCCTTTTATGTTCCTCGTTAAGATACATGCGTATACCAAATTTGAAGTGAATACCACAAATGGAAAGTATAAAATATTAATTTTAAGGAAATACACACACACACAGGGACGTACGCAGGGGGTGGGTCCTGGGGGTCCGGACCACCACCGAAATTCCAACTTTTGAGTAAATTTAGCCTAATTTTTTGGACAAGTTTAGGAATTTCAATATAAAATACACTGATATTGAGTTTGGCCCTTCCCGAAATAAATTCCAGCGTACGCAACTGCGCGCACACGCTCATACACGCACACACACACACACAAATGGGCACTTTGAAAATTGTCTCGTCGGCAGCGTACATAATTTTAATATGTAAGATACGTGGAAAAGTGCCCTTTCGATTTAATAGTTTTAGTTGCGGGTCCGGTTGGAATGAAATGCCGTATATAATAAAGTCAAGCTTATTTTCAGTCACCTATGCTATAAAAATAAACTTTCAAAGAAAGAAAAAGTGAGAGAAAAACTTAGTGGGGATCGAACCCAGATCTTTTGCACAGTAGGCTCACGTCGTTCCTTTACACTAATCAATTCCTTAGATTTTGGATTTCCTACTTACTGCTCACATAGTACTGGTACGTAGCGGGCCCGCGTCCGTGGAATTACGCCTCTAAAATCGGAATAGTAATCGTTTCTATATGTGTTTTTTATGATGATTAAGGAAATGATCTCTTGTTATTTGATTGTAATAAGAAATTTGAAAGACACGATTCTAGTACAATGTTTTACTACAGTGTAGAAAGTGGTGTTGTTTAAGTTGCTATAAACAATTTTTTTAAAAGCCACCAATAATATTCATATTTTAAATTACCTAGTAAATAAACGTCTTCATTGAAAATATAAGAGTAAATATACAGGAAGACTGTATGTAATTGTCCAGTATAAATAATCATTTCAACAAGTCCTGCTGCCCAATAATTACTTTTGTACCAAAGGACAGCATATTAATACAGTGTACTACGTTACTGGGAAAAACTGGTGTTCAATGAAATGTTATGAACTAATGTTTAAAAAGCCTTAACAAAATTCATATTTGTAAATTACGAACAAATTTAGTCTTCATAAAAATACAAGACGAGAGATACAGGTAGGCTGCAAGAAATTGTCCAGTAAATATGAAATATTTCAAAAAGTCTTGCTGCAGGTAATATGTACTACTATGCCGAAGGGTTCTTTTATAAGGGACTTTTCTATATTACAGTGCAAAATAGTGTTTTCTCAAATGATACCAACAAATGTTTAAAAAGCCTCCAACAATAATCATATTTGTAAATCACCTACAAATTGTAGTCTTCATTGAAAATACATGAATAAATATACAGGGAGACTGCAAGAATTTGTGCAGTATATATGAAACTTTTCAAGAAAAAATTGCTGAGGTAATATGTACAACTATGCCCAAGGTTTCCATTATAATCCACAGTACTACATTATAGTACAAAAGTAGTGTTCACTCAAATGCTATGAAAAAAATTAAACAATCTCCAACAATATTCATATTTGTAAATTATCTAGTAAATTGTAGTCTTCGTTGTAAATACAAGAATAAATGTGCAGGAAGCCTGAAATATTTTCCCACCCTTATATCACAGATATGAATTACTTTTCCTGCAGGTAATATGTACAATTAACTACAAGGACACTATTATATTACATTGTACTAAATTACACTGCAAAACATAATATTAAAAATGCTACGAATAAATATTTGAAAGGTTGCAAAAATCACATTTGTAAACCGTGAGTGTTTTCGCAAAATGCAAGGTTTAATAGGTAGGCTATTGGAAGACAGTGTCCGCTGTTTATGTTTGAGAAAATAAATTCTGTTATTGTCTCTAACATGTATAGGTGTGCGCAAAGTGTACATAATAAGCCATGCACATGATTGCCAGAGTAGAAGTAGTAATAGAGTTCTTTCTAATAAATTGTGTGTTTGCTTTTCAAAGTTACATGGAAGGAATAATACCAGTTGAATTGAAGTATGTGTTGGTAACAGGTGTCTGCTGTAAAGGGAAGTGAATTCCTGAAGGAATAGTTTTCTAGAACATGACACCTCATGGCAAAGGCCTGACCGGGGGCCTGGGGGCGGAGCCCCCAGCGAGCTTTAGCGAGTTGAATATATAAAAGTGAAAAAATTTATAGATGCGCGGTATCAGGTAGAAAAGCGATTTTCTTTTTCATATGTAATGTCGGAAGTCATTTGTTTTGGGACAATGTTTGCAACCTTGTAAAAAATTTTATTATTGGGGTGACTAATTTAAATGTGTGCGCATTTATTGAATATAAATATATATATATATAGAGAGAGAGAGAGAGAAATGAATACGTCGAAATGTATATGTACTTAATATGTGAATATGATTTTAAAGTAAAAGTATGATATTAAATGTATTATGAATATATGTAAGAGCGCTCGTGTCTGTCCCCCCTAAATGTGTATTGGTTGCTATAGTTTGCCAGTGAGTTTTCCGACGAATTTGAGAATGTAGATTTTGTCATGAATACCGCCGTGCACTTAAGTAATTTTCCTTTTCTTTTGAATAAATGTAAATGATACCTCATGTAATTCTGTAATGGCATGTATTGGAAAGTAACGGCAGGTCTAAACGTAACCCACATCATAACGAATATTATCCCTGAACTACCAACCAAAAACCATTGTGGAAAGTGTACCTTGAATCCTTCTCACCTGCATATGTATCCTGTGACTTGACCAGTTTTTTTTTATCCTCAATTTGAACCTTTATACTCCGTACACCTGCGGGAGATCGTTTTAAAAATCCGAGTTATATACACATATGTACGAAAGTGATCCTAAGGAAAGGCCTCATGACATGTCCCAGTGTTGCATAAATAACTTAAAACTATTCAATTAATAAGTTTGGAAATGGACCGTCTAAGAGGAGAAACATCCTCTAGCGATAGTGATTTTTCGAAATCCCTGGATGGGTATAAAGCGTCGCAGTGTGCGATTGCAGATATAAACTGTTAAAAGTTATAAACCAAGTATAGACGACGAATGGTTTTGTAAACCAATAGATATATATATATACATATAGAGATATATATAAACACGAACGAAGTTAAATGGAGCGAAATGTTCTGGACACTACGAGTAGTGCGTGATTTGTGATTTGAACTCTCAAAATCATTAATATCTTATTACCCAATGTGAGGTAGAGACTCATATAAGTTCTAATACACCAAAAAGTTTTTTTTCTTTCCTCTTTGTCCAATTTTTTTTTTAAGTGAAATAAGTGTCTTCTTTGCGTATGTCGCAAATCATAATTTTGTTTTAGCATGCCTAAGATATGATACATGTAAATAATTTTTTCCTTTCCATTTGTCAATATGATTGAATATATAAAGATTTACTAAAGTATAACTTCATGTACTCTATTAATATATAACCAAGAACTTGTGCTTTTAATATTTTCTTATAATTATTTGTTTTGTCCTTTTTTTTCACTATGAATGTAATAAACTATTTGTATCTTTGTAGTTAGTTGGTTTCCTTTAAACATATATACACTGTCCTGAGTGAGTGAGCGTGTGAATGCATGATAGATTTAATTTAAGTAATTTTAGTGATATCATTTGTCATATTAACATCTGTAATATATGTGTCATGTTTTAATATATGTATTAAGGTAAATAACTTAGGTCATGAAGGACCGTCACTAACGGTTTAAATCGGCTCGAGGAGTGAAGCAAAAATAGCAGGATGAGCCTAAATACGACATCTTTCTTCCAGGAAGTTGAGACTTTTATTGATACGATACATAAATTTATATTGAGTTAATAAGTTTTTTTTTTCCTCTTGGCTAATTCATATCTGTGGTCGATCCTAGAGAACAGAGTTCAGATGCTGGATGGTTATCAATCACCGGTTAGAGTAACAGTACAAAGAATTAAATTTCACTTTTCTCATTTCCAGGTCTAGGTCTGGGCAACCCCACGATCGTGGTGCCTGGAGCTAGGTCTGGGTGGTATGAGGGAACATGTGTCTATTTCGAAGCATTCCAAAATTGATTAGTCGTTATTAACATTTAGAATGATTCATCTTTCGACGACTTTCCCGACCTTTTACTATATTTCCGGAATTATCCAGTAATCTGTTTCTTATTAAAATACCCTATTTCTTTTCTTTCTTCTTTTCCTACCTCCTTCTTTTACCCTTCTACCTTCTTCTCTTTCTTTTCTATTTCTAAATGAAAGAAAACGGAGTCATGATTGAGAGTAGTCGCTATTGGCACGGTCAATAAGTTGTTTCGATGAGTTTTCTTCGGGAGTCCGATATGGAATAATTAACAATAACAAAAGGTTTATTGGAAGTTACTTTATTGAAGAATAATCATGATTTCGATTAGTAGATGATGTTTCGTAAATCGTCCTCGTTCAAAGAAAGTTAATTTTTAGCGACTCCTCTACATTGCGCCTTATCTTCGTTTACTTTTTTTTTAACGTTTTCTTTCAATATTGGCTAACCGTAACAGGACCTGTAGCCCTGGAAACGGCGGTTTCTATGGCAACGGACATCGTTTTCTTTCATACGTCTATTTTCATAGTTATATACATTGCACGGAAAGTATTTCGGACATTTTTCCACTCCTCTTCTGCTTATTACAAAACAAAAGTCAGTCATTGTACACATCCATGCTTCAGCAAATCGAGAAGAAAGTTGAAGATTGTTGCTTCCAGTTTCATGTGCAAGAATTTATGACTAAGTTTGAACAAGCGGCAATAAACGCTACAAGCGAAACATTCCAGCAAGCGACATTACGCATTTGTTTGTTTCATTCTACCCGCCTATATGGAGAAAGATATAGACAGAAACAATATTAAGTATAGATTGGAATTATCATTTCTTATACCTCCAACTTATTCTTAATTTTGTTTCTGACTGAACAAGATATTGGGTTGGCTCCACTTTTCAGGGCTGATAACGATATGAAGAAATAGGTTAGGAGAATGGATGCATTTAAACCTGTTCCTCTTGAAGACATTCCTGATGCATTTCCATATATACAAGACAATTCATCCGACCTCCTGGAGGTGCAGGTTTTCCTCGACTACTTGGCGGTCATGTATTTTGACGAACTGAATGCAAACTTCCACTCGTAAGTAGAGCACTATTTGAAAATTTACTTTTTATTGGATTGTTATTTAAGTCCTTACGTTGTACTAATTAATTACATTTTTATTGTTTTAGGGCAATAAGAAACAAATTTGATAACAGCGATAAAGCACGAACAATGCCGAAATTTAGCATTTCAAGTTTAATCGGAAGTAGACATAACCCATCCCTATATATAAAGATTCATTTTCGTTTTGAAGCAAGAATAGTCCGAGAATCTGGCTGCTCGATTTAACTTTGCGAGAAGATTATTGAAACATTTAGACAGTCGTACTCGGCTTCTTAAGAATAAGTTTTCGTGTGGCGATGTTGGTCTTCTTCCGTACTTTAATGCAGTGTCTCATTACATTCATTTCAATCAGTCTGCTTTGGGATTGGTCACCCTTACTTACCTTCTCTGGCTGCTGTGGGGTAAGGAATCTTCCCAAACTCCCTGATTGCTGTATACTAAAGAGATCCTTAAATCTTCTCCAACTGCTGTGGATCAAAGAACAACTTCATCCTTTCAGCTATTGTGGGCTAGAGAAATCGGTATACGGACAAAATCTCGCGGCCGAAACATCGCCGCCCAGAATCTCGCCAGCCAAAACCTCGCGGGACAAAATCTCGCCGGACAAAATCTCGCCGGGCCAAAACCTCGCGTGGCCAAAACCTCGCCGCCCAAAACCTCGCGGGACAAAATCTCGCCGGGCCAAAACCTCGCGTGGCCAAAACCTCGCCGCCCAAAACCTCGCGAGACAAAATCTCGCCAGGCCAAAACCTCGCGTGGCCAAAACCTCGCCGCCCAAAACCTCGCGTGGCCAAAACCTCGCCGCCCAAAACCTCGCGGGACAAAATCTCTCCCGGGCCAAAACCTCGCCGTGCCAAAACCTCGCCGCGAATGAAACTTTTCTTTAAAATTAACCCAATGTGTTTCCTAATATTCAATTCCACATTACAAATAATAATAATAATAATAATAATAATAATAATAATAATAATAATAATAATAATTATATACAAAACATCGGGCTTTCTCGGGTTATTCCCGTTTCCTCCCACTTTCTTTATTCGATCATTTCCTTCATCCTTGTCATCTACGTCTCCTTTAACCTATAGGACATAATCAAGGGACGTCTTAAAAACTCATATATTGTTTCATATTTTCATAAATATTATTAGATTTTTGTTAAAATTTTAAGTTTTTGGATGTTCCAAAGTTCACGAAACTAACCCCGTTAGTTGTCATTACTTTCCTTATGCAGACTTTCTTTCCCTATAACCAGCTTAAAAACATCCTGTCGCCCTACCTTCACATTGTAATCCACTAATACAGAAATAGAATTTTCATATGGTATCGCGGGACTTGGTCAAATACCCGTGATACTTCTTCTGAAACAGCGTCTTTTATACCGTCATCCTTATCATCTGTTGGAACATTTACATTTTGGTCAGGCGAGGTTTTGGCCCGGCGAGATTTTGGCCCGCGAGGTTTTGGGTGGCGAGGTTTTGGCCAGGCGAGGTTTTGGCCCCGCGAGATTTTGGCCCGCGACGTTTTGGGCGGCGAGGTTTTGGCCAGGCGGGGTTTTGGCCCGGCGAGATTTTGTCCCGCGAGGTTTTGGGCGGCGAGGTTTTGGCCAAGCGAGGTTTCGGCCTGGCGAGATTTTGGGCCGCGAGGTTTTGGGAGGCGAGGTTTTGGCTAGGCGAGGTTTTGGTCCGCGAGGTTGTCGCCGCGAGGTTTTGTACCCAAACCAGAGAAATCCTTACATCTTCTTCAACTATTGTGGGCCAGAGATCTGCTTCACACTCTCCAACTGCTGTGAGCAAAACAGATCTTGATAACTTCTCGGCTGATGTTTCCTGAGAGTCCTTGTCTCGGCTGCTGTGAGTCAGGACATTCTACCCTAGTCACCCTTTTCCGGCCACTATGGGCTAGAGATCCTTATACCTTTTCGGCTACTGTGTGCTGAGAGTCCTTGTCCCGGCTGCTGCGGACTGAGAGTCCTTATCACGAATGCTGTAAGCCAGGACATCTTTCGCTACTCAACCTCTCTTCGGCCACTATAGGCTAGAAAGATCCTTATATCTCCTTTAAATGCTGTGGGCCAAATAACACCATCACCATCTATGGCTACTGTAGCCAGAGAGATCCCTATGGCTTCTCGGTTGCAGTGGGCTGTGAATCCTTGTTCCGGCTGTTGTAGGCCACGATATAGTTTTCTACTCAATCTCTATTTAGATATTATGGGCTGGGGAGATCATTATATCTTCTCCAAATGCTATGAGCCATAGAACCACTTCACCCTTTCTGGCTGTTGTGGGTTAGAAAGATCCTTATACCTTCTCGGGTGTTGTTGGTTGAGTTCTTCTCCCAACTGCTGTGGACCAAGACATCATTCCCTACTAATCTTGTTTCCTGCTGCTATGGGCTAGAAAGATCCTTATATCTTCTTCGGCTGATATGGGCTAGAGAAAACCTTATACCTTCTCGGTTGCTGTGGATTGTGTCTCCCGGACACTCGTTTTATTAATCTCTCAAAAATTATTATCAAAAGTATCCTATTTATCTTGTTTTGTAAGATACTATAATATCTGTACAAACTTTTGATAGTATATACTTCCAATGTAATATTCATTTCTAAGTAAACATGGTATTTCCATTTTTGATTTAAAACAAGCAGTATTTTTCTTTTTTTCTAACAGCAGAGAATTTGTGGGTCACACTAGAAGATTTCTGCAGTTACCTCGAAGAAACCTTTCTTTCGCTCGGCTACTACAATCGTATAAAGACGACGAAGAAGTTTCACATTCTAGCACTGAAGCATTGTTTTATTGTTAGTTAAGACTAAATGGGCCTTATGCAGAGTCGTTTTGATGTTTGATTAAAGTCATACTACGGGGTTGACTAACGGATGGTTATCAAAATTGTATTCAGAGTCTCTGATTAGGACGTAATATTTGACAAAGTTATTCACATGTGGCTAATTAATCTAGAGCAGAGGCTAATATTTTACCCACGGTTTAGCGTGCGACACAACATTTCGTATTTCATTTATTTTCATTTTCACAGAATACGCATGTGCTGATCTACTTTTCCGTAGTTGCCACATTTTTTTTTCTCACACATGCATTGGTGTTATATAAGTTAATCATACCCAAATCATCTTTTTAGTTGTTCTCAAAGTAGACTCTGAATACCAAAAAGTGCATCTTCTTTTGTAAAGCGTTAGTATGCTACTAACTAGTCTGTGACTAAACATCGATTAACGAATTCTCTCTGAATACCACCCAATGTCTTTAAAAATGTAAATCATAGATTATTTTCTTAGTACACGTACGAATTTCCCTGGCGATATTCGAAAGTTTATTGAGACAGATCACGCCGTGGTGATAAAACAACCCAATACCTCACGCTGAGACTGTTAACGTCCTTTTAAAGAACAAAGGACGATACCCTATAACAAACCAGGATCCAAATTGTATTTTTCTGCGTGACGAAAAACATATTGTACGTATTGAAAACGGGAAGAAGCGCTGCAGACACAGAACAGAGGACAGTTGATAGAGACCATAACCGAGACATGCATTTCGACAACAAATATATACGTACACAGTTTTTGGAAACGTTAACTTTTTTATCATATTCATAAACTTTGCATTATAAGCAGCTAGAAGCTTGGTATGGTTCTTGCAGCCTTCGTACCTAATACACCAACAAAAATTCATTGCTGACGTTCTCGAAGCGTACATCGTTGAATTCTAAATTTTTATTTTCTTTTTCTGAACGATGTGTCCCACATCTGTATCGTCGCAAATCTGTACCATCAGTGTTACCAGGTCTGTACCGTCTTCGCTCTCGTTACGTTCAATGCCACATAACGGACTCATGCTATTCTCTATGAACTCTTAGTCCAAACTCCAGCTCTACCACGTTGCGTATATTCACCGTTAGATCACCTTTTTGCTATCCACAAAGATCATCAGGCCACTCCTCACTATAACCTCTGTCGTCGTATATATTCATCCATTCATGTCCCATATATATTTATTTATTCCACATTCATCCATTGCACATAATTTCATGAATGCACTCCTTTGTTTTCTAAGTAACAGAGCTCCAAGTGCCTAAACCCCTCTGAGTATGTCTAAAGCAGAACAATAACACTATCGTCCCAACTAATATCACATTTGTTACTGCACTTCATTTCATCATATAAATTTCACTCCATGCTGAGGTCACCTTTTTCTGTATGCTTAACCAGATAAATATAACAATAAATAAATAATTTATGTTACGCATCTCCCAATGAAACTACCAATAAATGAATGCTCATAGCTCATACCTTCTGCGGCGCGCCCATCTTCAGATTGGCATGAAATTGAACTTTAAAAAAGATGTGTAAAATTTTGACAATATCTGGTCCTGTTGTTTATGTATCTTCCGTTATAGGAACAATTTATATTTCAAAGACAACGTATAAATAGTTACTGGAGAAACAAATATACCATACACATCGTGTGCAAAATGAGGCGACAATAAATACTTTTGTTCCGAGATCATCCTTTAAAGAGACTCCCAAATACAAGAAGAATCCAAATGTCGAAATCATGATCAAAAGTTCAGAGAATAATCAATTTCCAAAGAAGAAGTAATTCGGAATATGAGAGGACACGCTTCGGGAGTTGAGCAGCGGACTATAAAAACAGAGACAGACAATGGGATACCTGGATTATTGAAGAAGAAAGTGGGAATATATGTGCTTTAAGTATTCAGAGATTAGTTGACTTAAATGGTAATAAACGTAGCGTGAATAAAGAGGAGACATGAATCTATTCTACGAGGGAGGATCAAATGAAAACCTTAAAAGTGCAATACATTTTAGAATGTAACAACGAAAAGCAAATCTTACCTCTTATTTTGCAGCGTAGTCCCTTTGACGTTGAATGTAAGTATTCCACTGCTTCGGAAGTGCATGGATACCACGCTGGAAGAATTCTTTTGGTCGAGATTATAGGAATTCGTGCACCGCATTCTTAATCCTTTCATAACTATTGAAATGCTATTCTCCCACCGCTTCTTTGAGCGATCCAAAGATATAAAAGTCACTGGGGCAAGGTCCGGTGAATAGGGTGGGTGAATGAGACACTGAAATTTGATGTGATCTATGCTCTTAACGGTAAAACGGGCAGTATGTGGTCGGGCGTTGCTATGAAATAAGGACAGACGTCCTCATTGTTTACACCTGATTACAGGGCGAAGTTGATTTTTCAGCAAGTTTGAATACGAGGCACTATCACTCCTTTTTCCATGTCCTATTTCAAAATTATTCCCTTTGTATCCAAGTAGAAAGTGAGCATGACCTTTCCTGTTGATGGTTGAGAGTGTGGGATTTTCTGGGATTCGGCGAAGAACTATGCCCCATTCCTTTCTTGCATTTTTGGTTTCTGGTTGATGATAGTGAACCGGGGTTTCATCGCCTGTAACAATCCTGTCCAGAAATCGCGGGCCCGGGTTCGATTTCCGATAGGATCACTCGGTCAAAAAAGTGAAGAACGCTTTTTCAGGCCAGCCACCCTGAATGAGATTTTCCCTGGGTTTTCCTCATTCACACCAGGCAAATACCGAGGTGGTACCTAACTTGTAGGTCCCAGACTGCTTGCTTCCTTCCCCAATCCTTTCTTCCTTCCCTTTCCCCGGATTGTGTGTTCGCCGAGGGACGTCATTTCTCAAACACTTGAAGGGCTAAATGGCCTTAGATGCCGAAAGCCCAGAAATCTAAAATCCTATCCTATCCTCTCCTGTCCAGAAATGCGTCACCCTCGGCGTTGAAATGACGCAGTTCTTCACAGGAGTCGACGCAACAATCTTCTAATTCAGCATTCAACTCACGTGGGACCCATCTTGCAGACATCTTATTGAGATGAGGAATATTATGCACAATTTGTTCAGCTTAATCAAACCTATGATTGTGACGATTTTGTTCAGCGCAATACGCCTGTTTTCCTTTACAAGCTGTTCCGCTAACGCAGTGTTTTCGGCGGTTTCTATGCAGTGAGCCTGTCCCGATCGAAGTACATCCTTTACAAGTGTTATGCTACTTTTTAAACTCCCTACATCACTCGTATACTTGCAGAAGGGACAAACACGAATCACCATACTTTGCTTCCATCCTACGATGAATTTCAATTGGTTTCACAAATTCACTGCTCAAAAACTGGATCACTGAACGCTGTTCTAAACGCGGTGCATGTGAAGAGTGGGGCGGCCATCTTGATACTGACGCTGCCGCGTTCGTGGTTCTTCCAGCAACACTCTGCCGCCAGTCGGTCATTAAATGCAACTCAAAGCATATTACTGCCACGTATCGAAGCAATCATCCAAAGTTACGACATTTGATTGCATTTTTAAGGTTTTCATTTGATCCTGACTCGTATAAGGTAGGATAAAATATTTTATTTGTTTATTCATACTGCAAATCGTGGTTTCATTACGTTGAAAGAGCACTCGAGCCAAAGCTCTTACCATAGCAAGACGTTAACTTAAATGTAATAATCCATTAGTGACGAATTCAACAATTATCTCATTAATTGCTATTTTGTTTTAATTTTATTACATGTTTGAACTATTAAATTTCCATTTTAGTTACCTAAACTTTGTGTTGTTTTGTTATGGAATTTTGTTATTTCCCAGCCCAATATAGGCCGATTTAGTAAATTTTCTTAGAACATTATTTCTAAGTGGAAGGGACTTAGCTAAGCTAGCTCTCAGAAACACAGCGAATATGATTAATTTTTGACTGTCAGTTTCCATTCACGTAAATTAATTGTTTAGGTAATCAAAATCGATTTCTAAATGGAATTAATTTATTCTATATACCGAGGTTACAATCAGTACAACTATTCTCATCAAACTCTATTCGAGAATACTCTTATTTCAGCTATGCAGCATATGTATGTTCTTTAGAATACTTATTTGTTTTAAAAATGCACGTACCTATGTTGTTAGTATCTTGGATTAGAACTAGGATTAGGAGTTGTATTTCTGGGCTTTCAGTACTTATGGCCATCTTAACCTGTCATAAATATCAGGGATGACATCCCTCGACGATCTCAGTGCCAGGAGAATTGGGTAAGAAGAATGGAAGCTTCCTGGGAAAATTATACTAGGTACTATCCTGGCATTTCTGGGTGTGAATGAGGAAAAACCGGGAAAAACTCACTGAAAATGGTTGGCCTGAAAAAGTTGTTACACCTTTCTAACCAAGTGTTCTCACTGGAAATAGAGTCCAGAACCGCTAGCACCTTGGAGTACCGGATAGATAAAACAGGCCCGTATCCACGGGGGGGCTAGGGTGGGCCGGGCCCCGAAAAGTTTCACCGTAGACTTGCAAATGAACTATAATATGGTGATGAACTATAATATGGTTGGATTGGGCCCCTCCTAACTTCTACCAGGCCCCCCTCCTACATTTTTGGGCTGGCTACGGACCTGAGGTAAAATAGGGCTGTAGAGATCACTACTATTATAATTACTTCTGTATGTGTCTTTTCCTTTTCGACAATATCATATTTACTAAACTTAGAGACCTGAAGTAAAAACCTCGTGTAGTTGATCTCAGCTTCTCAATTCAGATCACAATTTTGAGCTCCTTCGTGGTTAAGCAGTTTGCATAAGCACCTTTGGCGTGAGAGACATGGGTTCGGTTCCTGGCGGTAGCTCATGTGATTCGGATTCCACGTAATTTGTAAATCCATGTCTCATATAGCCTTGTCGCTGAACGGGACGTTAAACTCAAAATCAACTTAACTCCGATCACAAGTCAAGCGACAAGCTGTATATATTCAATACATACTTTTTGGCGAATCTGAACGTTATTTATATTTGACGCTCGAAGCTTTCAAGGGGAATTATAGATTTGACATTACTTACAAGATCTGACCACAAGCGTCATAAAACTGATTCCATGAACCACAAATCTTTTTACATAAAAACTATGCCTTCATAATACCTACGATTTAGCACTTCTTATAAGAAATTTTGGAATATTTGATTTGTTGTAAATTGTCGGCTGCTTTCCAGATAATTAGATATTTGTGAAATTATAATTAGTGAAAACTTTATAATAGTGTCACGATGTACCTACGTTATTTAACAAAATTGAAAATAATTTGTAAGCTTAGAATCAAAAATCTAAATAATGGAAGTGATAACAATTTTTATTTGTCGACCAAATCACATGGTTCACAATTGACAACAATAAATTTTATGTATTCAGAGTGACATCTAACAACTTTAAAAATAGTTGAAGTAAAAAATATTCCATTCTGACTTGTGATACCCTACGCAGTTTTTCTTCACCACATTATAAACTTGTTAACTTTTATTTTCTCTTTCCTTTGATTAATTACAAAAAGAAGGTCCTATTGATAGTGAGCTAAGATGGGAACGTCTGAGGGACAGGGGAACCATTTGGGGCTTTTTAAGGAGTTTCTTTTACCAAAACTCTTTTATATGTTTACCTTCCTATTCAAGGACGCCGATTCTGGGGGCCGAGCCCCCCCCCCCCCCCCAAAGCTCATGTGTGACTCCTATTTTATTTGTGAATATACAATATTTGGCATAATTTAGTGCAATTAGTATATATATATATATATATATATATATATATATATGTTCTGCATCTGAATGCCCCCTCCCCAAATTTACAGAGAAATCGGCACCCTTGCTCCTCTTTATGTGTCCGTTCACCCAGGTGAGAAAAAAAAATAAAAACCATTTTCATCGCCATCAATTTTGGTGAGGATGTAGAGGAACAAAAGTTACTAACCGAGTTCGTTGACCGAATCTACTCAAACCGGAAGTGGTTAAAACAAATAATTTCCGGTTTTAATGTTGATAGCTATTGAGCAAAAACATTAATAGATAGAAACAAGCGGTCTTCTGAAATCAATTAAGCGTCTCATGAATACATTTTATCTCGATCCTTATCTCACTATTAAAACCGGAAGTGGTAGAAATTCATAACTTCCGGTTTCAATACCTATTTCTCTACATAAAGCGAAGACGATCAGATATAAGGAGGACCGAATTTCTATAGTCAATTAAGGGTCCCAAGAATATCTTCCAAGTACACTCTAATTTTTCTCCAAAACTGAAAGTGCAGAAATCAACCACTTAAGGTCTTAACCTTGATAATTATAGAGGTAAAACGGTAACAGATTGCAACAAATAGTTTCCTTAAATCAATTTAGCGTTCAAATAATATATTCCATCTTCCCACAAATTTCTGTATTAAAACCAGAAGTGTCAGCAAATCAGTCACTTCCGGTTTTAATAGTGAGCGCTATAGAGTTAAAAACAAGTAATAGAAGGAAGCAATTTTTTTTACAGTCCTAAGGATATATTCTATCTGTAATATGTCTACTAAAACTTGTATAAATGTAGTACTATTTTCTTACGGTTTGAATATTGAGGAAATACGCAGTACAAATCAAACTTCTTCACGGCTTGTACACGTACAAGTGATACTTTTACTTATTAATTTTTGTTTAACCAAAGTGGTGTTCAAAGTTGAAACATGCCTAATGGTAGATAAATTATATCAACATAAACAAAATGGTATGTCTGTCAGTAAATAGATGAGACCAACCTGAAAAAATGCTGTGCTTGACGGTAGATATATCATATCAAACTAATCTGATTTTCACGAAGCTTTGCACCCCTTGTAAACAATGCAGACTGCAGTGCAGAAATGTTGCCAACTAATTAAACAAAAAATGTTATATGCAATTTTGTGCTAAGAAATGAATAAACAAACTGAAGCGGGAAAAACAATGAGATTAAAAATAAAATGGCATGGGCTTGTGATAAGAGAATCAGGAACCATTTTATCTCGTTTGCAGTGGAGTACGCACTGCTCTCCTGAATCTATGAATTACTATGTAAACGCAGACACGCATCAGGGGAAGAAGGGCAGAACGTTGAATTTCTTCTACCAGTGTAAATTACAACTAAAACTTACTATCCCCACTCCTAATGTTTCCTCTAGCTCAGAATCTACCTAAAATGTTAATATTTAGAGCCACTATTACATGATGACTTAGTGTTCCTACTAGCAGATCTATATTTGGATGGATGGATTAAAGTTTATCGTCCCCTTCAACAACAAGGTTCTATGAGATTTGGACCTACAGCCAAACGAGTGATCCGAACTACATAAATTTCCTCCGGAAATCGAACGCGGGTCTCCCGCCCGACGACGAGTACGCGGATCATATAGCCACAAAGGAGTTAATTGTCAGATCTAGAAACATATGCAGTTGTACTCACGACTTCTATTCAAAATTGAGCTCTTGGGGGGCCGCGGTGGTTCAGTGGTAGAGCTTTCACCTCTGGCACATGTGGTTCTTGGTTCGATCCCAGTTCGCGCCAAGTGAACCTTGTGGTAGACAAACACCATATGCGTGGGTTTCCTCTGGATCCTTCAGTTTCCTCCCATTTTCTTCATTCCAACATTTCATTCATGTTTTCATCATCACCGTCTTCTGTAGCCTAGCCTGCATAGGGTCTAATCGTGGGACGTAAAACTCGAAAAATTTCATTTCATTTCATTTCAAAATTGAGATCCTTGTACGTTTTCATTATAGGCGAGCGAGTGTTTGGAACAAGCAATTGTTCATTCTGCAAGAACTTGAAGACTACTGAGTTTACTTATTTATTGAATAGAGATTTTATTATTTTATTTCCTTTGTTATATGTAATAAAATACCTATAAAATATATTTTGAATCCTCGTGACTTATCCTTTCATTTGATATCTAACAGAAAAGTTACACCATAAACTAATATCAGTCATGAGAGTATGAAGACTCTATCGACATCTTATTCAACCAATTCCAAGAAACTGTTTAGATTCTACATAGGAATAAAGACACATTATTTAACATGCACATAGTACTTACTCTTAATTTCACTACAGTCAGAAAAAAAATAAGACTCAAAAGTTATGAACATTCTTATTCAATATTATAAAACTTCTTAAATGTTAAAGATTCCTCTGTACATTATTTCATTTCTGGCACGGAATATTCGGTTTCTGCATCTTTTAAATGGTCATTCATTCTGATCGCATTTTAAAAAGGCGATATACAAATTATAACTAAAAAAATAGCCTCATATTACTTCGTAATGAATCACTAAAACAGGTTTTATCCTCTTTAACTTCTCTCTATCCCCCTCTCTTTTTTTAATTGACTATTTCCTTATCTCTAATGAAACGTCAAACAAAGATCTGAAATACTGTAAGGAACTTATTATCTTCAATAAGAACAGCTAGTTCACTTGATTTCTCTTTTTCATTTTCTTAGCCCATTTTCATGAAATGACACAACTGTTTGACAACCATTCTTTGTAAAAAAAACTGAAAAATAACTATGAGTTAGCAACATTTAAAATGAGACTAATAACAGTTTATTCTTCCATGAGCAAATAGTACACAACAAATGCAATGTATTATGGTAATTAGTGTATTGTTAGCACAGTAAGAACATTTAGGTTTTGACTCAAAGTATGTATCTATATGGGATCGAAATCTTGAACCAAAATCAAATTTGTAAGAGAAAACTGTTACAACAAATGACAAAACACACGAAGTGCGCGCCACAATTTAAAGATGTCGCCAAAGGAAGCCAGCAGGTTACCTGCTGCTCCGAGTTATTCTGTTAAACATAAACAAGGCAAACGTGCAGAAGAAAAGCAAATACTTTATCAAACGATATCAACGTTGTTCAATTCACTTGAAGAAAATTACGACCTATAATAGCTAATTTTCATGTTCTCATAGAATATTTATGTACTTACTTTGTAGCACTGAAGTTAGTATTTGTACATTCGCATGCTATACAATGTAAGAAAGCACATCAATAAATTGAACTTAAGGGGGAAAAGTACCATCTGTTTTTCATGGATATGCATAATGATTTAGGTAATAGATGAAAAAGAAATAATCTCCCATAATGGTAAATATGCTTGCTGTTACATACCTGCGCCATCTCTTTATCGTTCACTTGATAATTTGACATAACTCCTTGTAATTTTATCTATAATTACAGTTTGGAGAAAAATAACAATGTTCAGTTACTCTTAAAGGCGGGGGTATTATATAGTATTGGCTATTTAGCCGTATATCACGGCAATGGTGTGAGAGTGAGACGAGTAATGCACATCGCAGAAGCAGAAATACATGCACGTGCTGCATCAGAAATATTGCGGGAAATAGACGAAACAATTTCCTCTTCACCAATCAGCAAATAGTCTTGCGCGCAGTGATAGAACACAAGTTACGCGGTTTGTTTTTGAAAGGTGCAAAGGACTGTGAAAAACGCTTACCTGAAAAAATGACATATTTAATGGTAATTATGATAACAAGCTGAAGGAACGTGTACAGTTTCGAGAATATATATATAACGATACGTGTATTTGTTTTTGCTTGTACTTTAAACCCTTGAGCAGAATGTACTTCAAATTGATGCACAAGCTATTTAAGAAAAAGAAGAAGAAATATATGGAAAGAAAAGGATATATAAATGTAATTGTTTTGTGCTAAAATAGAGACTCGTTGTCATAGCAACGTAAAATAATATCATAATAGAAGAACCATCTTGTGTTAACTACGTGCAAAACTTTTAAGGTGTATAAATATTTAATTTGTTACACGATATAATAAAAGGTAATATTTTGATGCAGTGTACGAAATGGTTTTAGATGAATTAGTAGCCTAGCAATTGCTACATAAATTTATATGAACTGTGGTCGTTTTATAATTTTGGTGGTTTGCCGCCAGGTACCTTAGGAGATCCGGACGAAGTCTAGTAGACAATCTCCTAAACAGTAAGCAAAATGAGTAATACTAAGCGATGGGTTGCTAATCTTGGTAGCAACAGTAATACTAAGCGTAAGCATGTTCTCATTGTATCTAATTTCGTTCGAATTGGACTTCGTAGAAATTTCATAGATGGTACAAACTCTCAAAATAAGAAACAAAGAAATGTAGAAGTAAGTAGCGTGCAAGATTGTATTCCGATTTGTGACTTTCAATGCAACTTGAATGAATTCTTTGATCATATAACTTAAGCTAAAGTTATGGCGTCAGAGAAAACCGTATTCAATTGATTTTTGCTTTATTTCACTTTAAATATCGTTATGATTTTGTTTGTTACTCGTACTTCATTTGAATTCTATGAAAATTCAATGAATCACTGAACGGAATAATTCGTACATTTGTGATCTTGATAAGAAGTTAGTTATAGTATTTTGTTCTGGATGTTGTCGGTATTTCAATCTTAAGTTATATTTTGTTGAATATATCCTGTATTTCATCGTTCCTTGTGTATAATAGTTATTATGTAAACGTCGATTTATGTTCGCGACCTTCATAATTCTGCCCGTTAAACTGAGATGAACTTATCAAATTACATCTTATGTTATGTATCAATGGCCACAAAAGGACCTGAAAGCTAAACAACTGCTAGGCTGAAATCCGAATGTACCTTTATGTTCAATGTTAATATATATATTTAAAGTGAAAGTAATTAAGATGTTATAGTAAAATATAAAAATAATATTGTTGTGAAAGTGAAATATGAAATATAATGATGAAAGTTATAATTTTATATATACAAGGGTCATTCGGAAAGTCCAGTACCTCGTTTGTAATAGCTAACGGCCCAGGATTTCTCTTTATTTTTAGAAAAAAAATAAAAAGGTCCACTTGTTCAAGGCGCCATTATATAACGATAAGTGTATTTTTCTACTTGTACTTTAACATCTTTGGGCAGAATGTATTTCAAATTGATGCTCAAGTTATTAAAGATAAAGAAGAAGAAAGAAAAGGATATATAAATGTAATTGTTTTGTGCTAAAATATAGATTCGTTGTCATAGCAACGTAAAATAATTAATATCATAATAGAAGAACCATCTTGTGTAAACTACATGCACAACTTTTAAGGTGTATAAATGTTTAATTTGTTACATGATATAATAAAAGGTAATATCTTAATGCAGTGTACGAAATGGTTTTAGATGAATTAGTAGCCTAGTAATTGCTACATAAATTTATATGAACTGTGGTCGTTTTATATATATATATATATATATATATATATATATATATATATAGATAGATAGATAGATAGATAGATAGATAGATAGATAGAAGCACTAAAAGAATACTTGTTCTTTGCCAATAATAATTGGCAATTTTTGTTATTTTAGAAAATAATATTTACATTTTATGTGGACCTACTGCATATGTAAAAAAATCCCTTGTTAGTTATTAATTTACGCCAATTTTATTTAGTGTATGTTTCCCTAACGGTGATACGTGTATTACTAACAATGATTGAGTTATTCGTAACAGTTGGGCACATACTAATTAGTTGTACCGTAAAGGGGGGGGGGGGGACGTGTACTTTGACATGTTTTGGAAAGTTTATTGAACATAACTCTCTTATTTATTTTCGATATAATATTGCATGTGTGCCGTTACACCAAATGGAACTTCGGCTAGAAACTTCTACTAATAACGTTTCCTTACACTAAGTCTTACACCAAAATATTCTGACTTAAATTGGTGACAATGTAGCCCCACGATTTGGGGCTAGTTTGACACGTTACTTCTTTTCATTTTAGGTCAAATTTGGGTGGCTTTTGGGGCTTGTTTAGCACTTGATTTTTTTTTAAATTTTTCTTAATGGATGATAAAGGCAGATTTTGGGGTAGTTTTGTACTTTTATTTACCCTTTCTACATTTGACAACACTTTTAACAAATTCTGAAACTAAAACTTGGCTATCAAACAAAGTGAAACAATAGAAAAATAATTTAAAAAAATAACCGAAACTACAAAATGTTTTGAATAAGAACTGGTACAATAATGAGTTCTATTACATATCATCTTGGCAATTTTCGCATTCATAGAACGGATCTCTGGATCCTTTGTTACATATCCCACAGACCCACAACTTGCATGGCACACAACAAATCCAATCTCTTCCTCGGTAATGGGCGAAATTTCTCTTACAAATTGAACAAAAATTGTCGTCTACTTTCCTTTTCTTGGCCACATTGGAACACGCTGTTTCATCCAGTGGGAAGTCATCACTTTGCACTTCAAGTACTGGAAGTTCTTCAGATTCGAGTTGATTGTTGTTCTTGTTGCTTTTCAAAGTAACTGGTGCTCCAGGTGCTACGTTCACTTTCTTTTCTCTTCTGTGGCGGATTCTATCTTGGTTGAAACCTCGTTCTTCCTTCAGAAGTTCCAAAAGGCTTTCATCCAAGATCCTTTCAGATGTACCACTGTCACCACTAGGAAGATTCTTGAGCACAGCCTGCTTATCGAAGGAATAAACTCCAGTTGTTCTAAAATAGGGATGGTATCGAGACGAGACGAGACGAGACTTTGTAAGTCTCGGTCTCGTCTCGGTTGAAAAATAGCTGTCTCGGTCTCGATCTCGTCTCGAGTCAACAAATGCTTGTCTCGGTCTCGGTCTCGAGAGCCAAATCTCGGTCTCGTCTCGAAAGTCTCGAAATAAATAGGTGAAATTAAAATTGTAAAAGTATTATTATCGTACAGTCTGTCGTTTTCCGCTTATTTTTGGCCTTCATTCTTGACTTAGAATTATAGTATGGTGTACTTCTTCAGAGCTAATTTGCTAGCGCTAATGCTTTCCATGCGTGTGTTCCAGGTTCAGTTATCAGTGAGTATATCATGCCTGGGATAAAACCCTAATAGTGACCCATAGTTCACTTTCAGCAGAAGACTTTCTCATATATGGCCTCAGTACTGCCTATACAATTAAACTCTATTAAATTAACTCCAGTACTACACAGTGCTATACAGTAGTTTATTTCCTTTCTTTGAATCAGAATTGTTCAATACCTCATAACGGATAACGCAACATATAGCAGTACGAATATTTAATCGTACCGAATTGAAATTTTACAGTTTCTCATTTATTATCCAATACATTCTGCTTTTAAAAACAGAATATAACGTTCATTATCTTAACAAATAGGGTAAATTATTACTACAATATATTTTGTTTAATATTGATCAAATGCTTTATTACCGTTTCACATCTACGTATTTAATTGCCACCTTATAACACGAACTTCCTGAACTTTGTGGTGGGAGCTACAGCACTTATCTTTGCTATGTGTGGTTTCGGATTGGATCACGAAACAAATTAGATTCAAAGTCAGATGTTTCGCATAGTTCACGTCTAAATTTCAGTACATTCTGTTTCCTATACAAGTTGTAATGCATTACATAAGCATATATCCACTGCCGTAATATAGATTAAGCTTATTCCTGAGCGGTGCATATGATCTTTACTCGAGAAAACCAATCGTGCGTTCATTACGTTGAAATTTTATATTGATTGAAAATTACTTGCGAAACATAAACATACAAGGTCTGTATGATAAGTAATGAGACTCGCCGCGCCGCGGCGCGCGTGTCGCTGGAGCGGGTTTGTCGGTGATGGAGGATGTAGGGGGGGGTCCGAGCAAAGCAACGCACCGCGCGTCAGTTGGCTCCGAGCCTTAGTGGAGCGCGGACAAGCCTTGGACAAAGCCCTTGTGAACATTCTTGTCACGGCGGAAAATCAACAAACATGGAGGGTTCCATCGAACAGCGTTATGCGATCAAATTTTGCGTTCGCCTGGGGAAAACGGCTACTCAGACGCTTTCTCTCATCACGGAGGCCTACAAAGAGGAAGCCCTATCCAAAGCCCAGGTGTTTCGTTGGCACAGTGCGTTCCGGAACGGCCGGGAAAGCGTTGAGGATCTGGAGAGGGCTGGACGCCCGACAACAGTGACTACGGACGAAACTGTGGCAAAAGTGAGGGATCTCCTGAACTCAGACCGTCGATTATCGTTGAGATTGATTGCTGATGAACTCGATATGAACCACACAACAGTGCACAAGATTGTGACGGAACAATTGGGAATGAGAAAAATCTGTGCGAAACTGGTGCCGCGAGTGTTGACTGACGAACAAAAGCAACGACGTGTTGATTGTTGTCAGGAACTGTTGAACCTCATGAACAGTGACCCTAACTTTGAAGATGACGTCATAACAGGTGACGAGTCGTGGGTGTTCCAGTACGACCCTGAAACGAAACGTCAAAGCGCGGAGTGGCACACTCCTGCGTCCCCGCGCCCCAAGAAGGCCAGAATGTCGAAGTCAAAGGTGAAAACAATGTTGATTGTTTTTTTTGACAATGTGGGGGTGGTCCACAAGGAGTTTGTACCCCAAGGACAAGCCGTCAACGCCGCCTTCTACAAACAAGTCCTTGAGAGACTGCACAGGAGCGTCAAGCGGAAAAGACCGGCGATCGCTAGCCGGTGGAAGTTGCATCACGACAATGCTCCTGCCCACACCGCCTTCTTAGTGACCTCCTTTTTGACCCGGATTGGGGTGGAAGTCCTTCCACAACCACCCTACAGCCCAGATGTGAGCCCGGCCGACTTCTTCCTCTTCCCGAAGCTGAAGCCACGCTTGAAAGGAACCCGTTTTGCAGACGTCACAGCCATCCAAGCAGCCGTGACCACATTTCTAAAGGACATGCCGGCTGCTGACTTCCAGGGGGCGTTTGCAGCGTGGAAACATCGATTGCAGAAGTGCATCGACGCAAGAGGAGAGTACTTCGAAAGCTTTTAAGTCCCTGTACAGATCAGATCAATAAAACAATGTTTCCAGACCTGGTCTCATTACTTATCATACAAACCCTGTACATATTATATTAGTATATAGGTAATTCGAGCTATCTATATCTATTTTCCCTCTCCCGCCAAAACAAGTTATTCTTAACTTTCCAGTTTTTCTTTGTATTAATTTTCATAGTTTTGCAGCAGCATGAAGTATTAAATAGTCAAAAATATTTTTTCTATGTACGACTTTCGTCAAATTTTGGATCCAATTTTACCCTACCTTACCTAGTAAATTTATACAGTATATATATATATATATATATATATATATATATATATATATATATATATATATATATATATATATATATATATGAACATTAGTGGTAGACTATGCTAAGTCATTTTTTGATCAAATTAAGTTAGAATACTTTTTTAATACACTATGTTCTTTCTAGTGGTGTAATGATGTAAGTCTAAAAGCATCCTACTACTTTGTAACTACTTAGTATAGTTTGAAAAACAGTACTATAGATCTTAGTTAAGGGACCGGTTTTTCGCTTCTCGAGTAAAATTACGAAATTATGACTTGGTTTAGTTTAACTCTGAGGTCTCGATATAAAATCATCACCATCATCATAATCAACCATTATCAATCCACTGCTGGATGAAGTCTTCCCAAGTTTTCTCTACAACTATCTATTTTAGGTAATTATTTTCCAGGTTACTTCCCAGTGGTTCCTGATTTTGTCAGTATTTCTGGTATGCAGACATTTCCTAGGCTGTTTTTGTCACGTGGTATCGAATATAGAACTGTTTTCGTCCATCGATCATAATTTATTCTTGCAATATACCCAGCACATTTTCTAGCCCATGTTAAAATGATTTCATTAGTACTAGTCATTAGTTGCCAAATAATTCATTTCTATATATTCAAATAGTTCATATCCTCTACTTTTGGAGCACAGACACGCTACTTTTTGATCTTCGGATCTGGAAACACTGACTCAATTATTTAAATCATCACAATGTAAGGACCCCCATTTGCTCTAGTCGCTAGCATGCTTGATTTTGGTTCGCATGGTTCCGAGTTCGATTCCCGGTGGCGATAAAGTTCAACGACCGAAGTTTTCGGATTCCACTATGATCAGTAACTCCACGTCTCCTTTAGCCGCCCTAGCATAACCGTGAGACTTAAACTAAAACAAAACAAATCAAAAATCAACACAATGTATATTACTAATTGTAAGTCCTTGTATAATTGCATATAGCTATATGGTATGGATCGAGTTTGAGGTGGCCGGTGATCAAACTATAACAAATGAAAAGCAGTTAGGTGTAATTAAAATTTTAATAAAGTACTGTTTTAATCTTTAAAAAAATACACCAGGCCTAAAGTTTAGAGAGAACAATTAGTGTTACTGAAAAGTTAACAGTTACATTTAATTTCAGTTACAATTTGCTTTTACATGTATTTCTGGAACGGAAACTTTGACATTAATATTATAACTAGCCCAGAGACTATGAAAAACATCGTGTTTTGAAAACATTCTTGCACCATAAAACAAATTACGAGTAATTTTAAAATATTTTGCAGTTTAACTACGTTATTTGCACTATATTTATAATAATATTTAGCAATTTATTTAAGTTCGCAACACTGCTTAAAATATGTAACTGCGACTTATTGTAATTAAAACTACCGAACACTAATGTTATAATGTCTCTGCCATTTGAGTTATTAGAGATCTCCAAAATGTTGATGTTAGTAATATGTATTGTCCTTTGTTACACTGAAAAATATATATGCTTTTGTGGTTTTATTTAATATCTAAATTAGAAAGATGTAGAGCTCTTTCGTGGCTAAGCGGTTATCCTTTGGCGTGAGATACCCAAGTTCGATTCCCGGCGGGAGCTCATGTAGTTTGGATTCCACTTTAATTAGTAGGTTCAGTCTCACATAGCCTCGCTGCTGAAAGGGACATTAAACTCAATTAACTGAACAGAAATATGTAATACCATACGTAGTGCAATTTGAGAAATTACAACTTTATGTTGCATTGGCAACACTGCTTGTTTATCTAGTGGTGCTGCAGAGTATCTAGAAGAACTTCCACTTTCATATTTCACACAGCATGTTAAAAAAAAAAATCAGCATTTTTCGCATGGGACCAGTATTCGGAAGCCAAGACCAGTGGGAGTATCACTATCTCAGCCACCGCGAAGACTATGTATTTGACACTAATATCGGTCATTTTGTATTATTTTTACATGTCTCGGTACCCCCTCCCCCGCAGGTTAACCCCGGTTCGCGTGCACTGGTAGCTGAATTTGAAAGTCATCACTAATGGAAGTGTCACCATTGATCTCAGCAACAGCGAAAACTATGAATTCGACACTAATACCGGTCATTTTCTACTACTTTCTCATGTCCCGGTAAACGCTCCCCCTGAGACCCCATGGTTCAAAATTTTAAAAAAATGCTTCTTCTTGGTCTGAGGCCTTGTCCATGATACCCGTCACCCAAATTTGTTAACTCTTGAACTCTCGTCTGGTCCCCAGGCCGCACACAGGCAGTCAGACAGACAGGCACACAGTTACACAGACAAACAAACTTTTCCTTTTACTTATATTAGATAAGATATACAGACGAGGGTCCAAGGGGAGGGTTAAAGGGGTTATAGCTCCCCTTGACGCTCTGCTATACACTGTATAAAATGGGCTTCAATCCTACTTCTTTACACTGGATAAAATGTCAAACTATGGTTTTGCCTCTCCCTCGATCACATCCTGGATTCGGTGGTATCTATCTATCTATCTATCCATCTATCTATCTATCTATCTATCTATCTATATATATATATATATATATATATATATATAAATATATATATATATATATATATTGAGAGAGAGAGAGAGAAGGCTATATTCATCAGCAGTGGATTTTGTTTTGGGAGAAGCTTGAGAACGAGTAAGAAACATTTTGCAACGTTTTGTACGTGCAATGCGAAAAATTGATCACAAATGTATTTCGGGAGGAGCTAGAGTCCGATAGCCACCCCCTAAATACGCCACTGAACATTAGTCAACCGTTCCCATATTATCTAACACAGCAACGAAACAAATTTTGAGTAAAGGGCAAAATAATAGCTATTTATATCAATATTCGAGACGAGACCGAGACTTTCGAGACTGACCTAAGTCTCGTCTCGGTCTCGTCTCGATTTATAGAGCTACGTCTCGGTCTCGGTCTCGTCTCGGTATATAAAAGGCTGTCTCGGTCTCGGTTTCGTCTCGATATATAAAAGGCCGTCTCGGTCTCGGTCTCGTCTCGATAATTCGAGACGATACCGAGACTAGTCTCGGTCTCGGTACCATCCCTATTTTAAAAGCACTTTGGAGATTGCTTGTAACTTTAGCAGCCAAAGCATGCATGACTCTTTTCAATATAACTTGAAGTTGCTCCTTAGGTATGATTCCCTTCCGACGCGATTCCTTCCTCCATTTTTCCAAGATCTGTATCCAGTGTTTTTGAGAAGGGCAAATACTCCGACATCTAAAGGTTGCAGAAGAAGCGTTGAGTTATCCGGCAGACAATTGAAATAGATTCCTTCTTTCACTGCAGCTTGTACAACATTTGGGGAGAAATGAGATCCCAAGTTGTCTCCTATTACAACAACCTTTTCTTCTCCATCTCGGTGTGCTTGAATGTGAGTTAACAATATCTTGAAGAACATGGTGTCAAAGTATCACCGAAAATGTCCAAGTTTCCTCCAAAGTTTAAGTAGCCCCCCTCTACGGTAATTTCTAATCAACAAATTAACGTGCCCAAGATATTGGGAGTAAATTGAATATTTGTCAGCTACGTTCGATAAAAAAGATAATATTCGATTTAGGTCCGAAATGGAGTTGTATTTATACAAAAATAATATTCGATTTAAGGTCGTAATTGAGTTGTATTTAAATAAAAATAATATTCGATTTAGGGCGCAAATAAATTGTGTTTGTTAAATGCGTTTCTATTTATACCCTATATTCATCTCTCCTCGCTGGTCTATAGTGGCTAGCAAATGCTTTTGGTGACGTGATACCGGGTTCGATTCTCAGTTGGAGAGCAATGAAAGAGATATAACGGTTTGAATTCCACATTAAAATGTAAGTCCATGTTTTATATAGCCATCGTGATGAAAAATAACGATAACTTGAATAAACAAACGGAAAGTAACTTTGAGAGTTAAGAAGAAAAGTTATTGTTTAATGTAGGAGTCCCAATTAATGTACTTGTTGAATTTGTTTTAATTCATATCTATTATGTTAATCAAAAATGATTTTTTATTGAAACTTGGTAACGCTTGAGAATGCCTGTTCATCATTTTGCTGATTTGACACTGCCTTAGAAAAATCTTTAGGCTACAAAACGAGATTTGAGGCAGTTTTAGGACCTTTAGCTCTTTTGGCACCCTGAAGAGCAATTCGGCCGCTAGGTAGATAATACCTTTGTGATGGCTTAGGAAAATTATTAACTAGAAGAGAGGCTTGAGGCAATTTTAGAACTCTTCCTCTTTTAGCACCCTGAAGCGCGATTCATACCACTAGGTAATACCTTAGTGATGAGAACTTTTATAGATTTGTGTGAAAGCTTTTGCTTTTGGGAGAGGGAATAGTGTATTCTTTAGTGATTTTAATAATTAAAAGAATCGAACAATTGAGAACGTTTAAACCAATACTCGATATCAAGTTTGTTCACCTCTGTTTAGGCATTTCCAACCAGTCTAACTCCTAAGCTTGGGCAATTCTAATGACATTAAAAAGTATACTTGTTTTTAAAGATCTACAATAGCAAAGTATCAGGGTCACGGTCCATATTATCTTAAGGAATTTGGTTTGTCACGGATTTAAAACGGATAGGAGAGAATAAAACACTTCTAGCTAGCATTCTTCGTAGGAAGGCCAATTGGATTGGACACATCTTGCGAAGAAATTGTCTTCTTCATACCGCCATAGAAGGAAAGATGGAAGGAATAGGAAAAACACGATTGATCGATCATTTGAGAAACAGAAGAAAATATTGGAACTGAAAAGAGGAAGCTGAGTATCGAAAAACGTGAAAGAAACATTTCCAGGCCTAAATCTAAAACTGAAAAAAAAGAAAATCTTTTTAGTCGCATGAGCTGCCGAAAGGCAGAATACTCAATAATAGTAATAATAATAATAATAATAATAATAATAATAATAATAATAATAATAATAATAATAATAATAATAATAATAATTTTACATTCTAAAATAAAATAGCTCAACAACATATTTTCCCCTACGACCGTACACTCAACAATTTACCACAATTCTCCAAGGCCATCGAACCAGTATGCAAACACTATGATATTGAGAGAATACTGAAGGTGCCAGTAGTAACTGTTCTCAGTTTGAGGAAAATTTCCCTAATAGGTAAATCTATTTACAATAAAAAGGGAAGAAAGGTACTTTTTTTTCGATAAAACGGAAAATCGAGGAAAATTCTCGCACTGGTTGGGTGACCAATAAAAAGTCTTAAATTTTTCTTTGTCCTTCAGAAATAAACCAATACGATAGTAATCAAGGATGTTATAAAATAGAGGATCTGCCTAATACAACAAAATCGTGAAGCCATACGTCACAGCTTCGCCACACCTACTCTGCCCACTCCGCGCCAATAATATTGTAATATTTCTAGCCTACAATCATGGCGGAAACGAGAGTAGCCAATCAGACGTGCCGGCTCAGACGATACTCGGTTGTTTTTTGGCTTCATTGGGTTCATATGATAAAGATACGTATTGGAAGATCCTCTATTTTATAACATCCTTGATAGTAATAGTGTATTGTGTGTTTAAACGAGCATAATTTGCACCTACTGTTGGTTACGTGTATTTTTGTATTTTGTTTTTATAATAAAGTGAAGGAAAAAGCAAATAAACAAAACAAATGTGTTTTGCACTTTCTTTAGTACAGCTAAATCAATATTATCACATAACTTCTGTCACAGGAATTGGACACTCAACAAACGAGGGAAAATTTAATGAGAAAAGGATAAATTTTGTGTGAGTCGAGGTTAATTTTCTTAAGACAACCTACTAATATTATCAGTAACAATTTTTCAATTTCCTTTCAACAATGCATTTCCCGTCACTCTCCATTCCCTATTCTACAACTTTACTGTTGTCATTGGTAACCCTTTTTCAAATTATATTTAAGAGTTGGCATGATATTTCCTCAATTAACATTGAAACCGGAAGTAGTGGTAGATTTCTACCATTTCCTGTCTTAGTAGTAAAGAGATTAGAATGGACATGGAATATATTTTTGGAGCGCTTATTTCATTGCCGGAAACCCTTTTTCGCTATCTATTGCTGCATTTACTACAGGGCGATCAACGTTAAAACCGAAATTGGTTGATTTAAGCAACTTCCGGTTTAAATACAGAGTTAAGAGATGATTGTACCTATTCTATTCTTAGAACGCGGGCCGCGTTTTCTCAGTGGTTGAGGTTCACCGCTGATGAATGGGGTCCTTGGTTCCATCCTAGCTCGGGCCAAATGAGCTTTGTGGTGGACAAACACTCTGTGCATGGGTTCTCTCTAGTTTCTGTCGTTTTCTCCCACTTTCTTCATTCCACCATTTCATTCATATTTAACATTACCATCTTTAGCGTAGCCTGCATGACAGTGGGACTTAAACATTTCTATTCTTAGAACGTTAAAACGATTTAAAAAATCAAAACCACTTCTTAATATCTTTCTATACACATATTTTTTTTTTTAAATCGGAAGTTGTAGCGGATTTGTATTACTTTTGATTTTAGTACAGAGTTAAGAATGGATATAAAATGTATTCTTTGGATGCCTAATCGATTGCACGAAGCCGCTTCGCCTAATGTATTACCGCGTTTACTCAATAGTGTCCAATGTTAAAACTGGAAATCGTTCGTCTCTACATTTTTCGGTGAATGGATCATTTCCTAAACAAACTGAATTCCTAGCATCTGATATTCTACAAGTTGGCCAAAATTGATGGTGCTCTGTCAAGTGGTTCTTCAGGTTTTGTACTAGACGGAGGATACATGGACTGCAAGAGAAAATATGTATAAAAGAGTTTTAGATAACCAAACTCCTTAAGAAACGGAATTAGAAACTTATACTTTGTCTTAGCCCATTGATTTGTTTCAGAAAATTTTAAAGGATCATTTAGTGAGTTTTTGTAATGAAGGGAATAATCAGAGACATACAAGATACATTGTCTAGATGTCAAATGTGTCCACAGCTCATTTCATAGAAAAATGTACTTTAAGTGGGGAACAAAGAAAAAAATACTCCCCGATACTCATGGAGCGACTCTTGTTTACAAGATAACCTTGGCACTACTGTGATGCAATGCGCTGCGAATTCGTCTTACCACAGTTTAATTCTGTTGAAAGGGGACTTCATGAGAAGAGACAACATTCACATATGTAGGTCCAACTAAATTATGTTAGAAGTGTCTGAATCATCAAGAGTGCTTTCGGGTCCCTTTACAAGGTGTTTGCCATTGGTTCAAAGATACAGTGTTTGCGAAAAGCGACCAGCATCAACTATTGGTTTACTATGGAAGGCCTATCTCTGTTGCAGATTCCGGATTGTCATGGATAACCAATACGATTGACACACCATCGTTTCAATACATTTTGACACATCACCATCTTCGCCTATCAGTCTCGATTTGCAATTTTCAGCAGCGGAATGTTTTGGATATGGAGGTTAAACAGTGATTTTTTTCAGGAACCGTTTCCAAGCAGCTGTGCAATTGATCGTTTTATATTAATGGCATGGACTATTGACAAATAGGGTGAGAAACAAGAAGAGGATAGGTCTTGCTACCCCCTCTAAGATGGCAAGAGCTATCCTTCCCAATTGCCCCAGCCATGTTGTAAAAGTGATTGTGATCAAGAAACTATAAACTAACTTTTCCTACTAATATTTATCTGCCCTTGAGCTTGTACCTCCCCCTTCAAAAATGAAAACTGCCATTGCCACTTACAGTACATTTTTCTCACTGAACGTGATCTCTTACCAATATTTACCAGTCGCCGGAACTACCTCTCTGGTCACGAATGAAGTATCTTCATGCGACAGTGGAAAGTCGATCCGAACGTGAGACGAAGAAAACAGTAAGTTAAGATATCGTATCTAATGTAGCACCTGATATGATCCTCATTGAATATGAGTCGCCAATATTGGATCTGTAAAATATGACAGATAGTACAAAAACCTAAAAGGCAAGGGACGATTACTGGCCATGTTATTTCAGGTATGGGCTAATGTCGCACAGATGGTACTGAACAACCCATCTACACAATGTTCTACAGAGTGAGGATTCGTTCATCCTCCAAAAGGTAGAGCTATCAGGTGAACTCCAGAAAAATAATTCTCATACCTATTTTCATTCTTTGGATAATCTATGTCAGTTTTAAACCAAACCATGTTCTATTTAAATCTTACACCCACGGTTATGTATAGTAGTATATTACTATTAATTGTTTCCATGTTCAAAAAAGTATTTAATAACCATAGGGTCTACAGGATATGCATGTTTTCTTACTTTACATCATTGTAAGTTAAATGTTGGTAACATTAAACTAAGTTAAATTCATTCAATTTCCAGAAAATAAAATGATAAAAGACCAGACGTGACCACAATATTAGTACCGATAGATTTCTTTCGGTCCTGTGAATATATTGGCATATAAATTGGGGGTAAGTGCTGTATCGTCGGACAAATTTTAGGAAATTTACCGGGTCAATTGGAGAATTTATTTAAGATTGTGAGAAAGAATGAGTGAAAGTCATTTAACGGGAATAGTAAAAATTAAGTGGTTGTTCCTTTTCATTGTTTCTGATGTTGAAAGTGGCACTGTATGTGGAGGCGGATGGACTACTTCGCATACAGTTGTACTTGTTATGATATAGTGGCGCGAAAGGGAGTGCAGAAATGACGCGTGAATGTCAGGGGTGTGAAATATCATGTGTGAATTATATAGAACTATTCAAAAATAACGAGCGACAATTAAGAAACTGTTGTACACGATTTTCTTCTTGAACTTGCAAAAGTTTACAAGCCTCAGTTTTGAAGGTGACTTTGAACTCAACGGCAATGTATTTCTGCACAATGTATACAGAAGCTGTATTTTATGTTTACAAGTGAAGTGTTACTAGTGTGAAACCATAACAAGTGCTATTGAAATTTGTATGACTGCCAAAACCCACATGTCACTACCCCCGCTTACGCATATGCCCACCGTGGCTGACACGCCTGCTCCCTTAGGACGCACCCCCGCGCTATCACGCGGGCCAACCAACTTCGCCCTGCCCTGATTTGATTTGATAGTATTCGTTTTTTAGTGGTCACCTATCACAAGTTGGTTTCGTTTTATGTACTATAGTTTTTTGGGTCTCTAACCTAATGTAACGTAACTTAACCTAATCCAACCAAATATAACCGAATGCAGTACATTTAGGTACTTTTTTCGATTTTCAAATTGGTCCGGCGATACAGCACTAATGTCATAAGTTGTATGCAGTGGCGGATTAGCAAATAGGTCCACTAGGCACGTGCCTAGGTGCGGCAACTCTTGGGGGCGGCAAATCTTTTCTCCAGAATATAAAAGAATCTTTTCTCTTACGTACGCAGAACAAGTTAGACCTTTAAAACCAGTGTTTGAAATCAATGGTTTGCAACACTTTCGCTTCATACGGAAGAAACCTTGGTGTATCGTATATATCATAGCCTATGTGTTATCGAGAAATGTTTCGTCTGCTCTGCCTCCTTCAGATTCGAATTGAGGCGTCAATCTCTGCTTTTTTTTAACCTGTGATGTGACTTTTATCGCTAGCAATGACAATAATGCAAGCCGTCCACCCAATCTTGCTGGTTTGTTTTTGTAAATAAACCGTTGATTTCTCACCACCCTTGCGAAACCAATGGCCAGGCGACAAAGAAGACTGATTGTTTGAAAGTCGCATTGCCTGTATAATGTCAGTCTTTTATATATATATATATATATATATAAAAGACAGAGCGAAAGAAAATACAGTCGGTCATTTTTGAGATTGTTGTTAAGTGAGTTAGTGCATCTTTCGCATGGGCCTCAAAAGTGGTGGTTGTTTTTTTAACCGTATTATTAATCTACTCGGAGATACTTCTGTTATATGCAGACGAGTATTGGTGCTTTGCAATAAATAATTACGCAGATATCTAATTCGATGCAACTAGTTTTTGCCTTACTGTATTTTCTGGTGCATTCAGTTGGTTGTTAGTGCGTTTGCGATTTTTTTTTATCCAGCAGCATGAAGCGAACAAAATTAAGTGGGGGTGCCTTATCGTAAACTTGCAAACGAAAAGCGTGAAAGAGAAGCAACCTTACAGAAAAAGCTTGCTACAGTGGATACATTTTTTAAGCGAAAGAACAAGTGATTTCCGAAAGCAGTTCAGTAACTGATCTGGAAGCCATTACATCGGGTGAACTGTGAAACGAAAAATGTTGACAATATTGTGGGTTTAGTGTAGGGACAAAATGCACTTAAAATAGTGTCTCCTTAGTTCGTAGGAGTTAGTGATTGTGACAGGGAGAGTGCAAATTTCGTTACTGACGATCGTGCCGAGTGGTCTGAATGAGTACAATTTACATTCTTCTATGACGTGGAATTAATCAGAATACTGAAAACAATATTTCTAAATTGTAAAGATTCATAGTAGGGAAGGCAAAAATTTTTAAATAAGAGTGCTTTTTTTTTCGTAAACTTGTAAATGGCGAATCGATTTTGCGGAATTATTTGGTATATTCGTGTAGCACTGGCGTCGTTTATTGTGCATCATGTAGGTTGTTCAAAGGCAAGACAAAGATCGAAACTCACGGCATTTCAGACCGGAAAAATATTTTAAATATTCTAACGTCACACGAAAATTGTGAACACAAAAACGGCGAACAATGCAGAAATGCAAAAATCTGTTGGGACATTGGAGAACCATTTTCAATCACATATTCAGACAGAATATACGTACTGGGTTAGTGTTTTAAGAAGAGTTTCTTCTGTCTTAAAGAAGTTGACAAGTCGCGGGCTTTCTTTACGTGGTCACGGAGAAAAATTCAATTCTCTGCACAACGGGCAATATATGATGTCTTTAGAGCTTATTGACAAGTTTGATCAACTTCTTGCGAAACACATTGAACGGTATGTAAATCCGGGGGAAAGGTCATACAAGCTACTTATCTTCTACAATTTTTGATGAAGTTATTGAAGTTATTACTTGCTGATAGAATGAGAAAAGAAATTATTAATGACATAAAACAAAGCAAATATTTCTCATAATAGTTGATTCAACTCCAGATATTTTGCAAACTGATCAGTTATTTTTTGTGTTAAGATATGCGAATGTAGAGGGTAAACCTGTTAAAGGTTTCTTTCTTTTCTGTCAAATCCAGGTCACAAGTCCGAAAATCTAGCCGAAGCTGCAATAGATATTTTGACCAGACATTCTATTGACCTTACTAATTGCAGAGGTTAGTCGTACAACAATTCCAGCAATATGTCAGGGGCATATACAGGTTTACAGGCTCGAATCCAAAAGCGTATTATGTGCCCTGCGCAGCTCATTCTTTGAATTTGGTCGGAAGTACCGCAGCAAGCAGTTGTAGGGAAGCATGTACTTTTTTTTTAATATGCTTCAAAATATTTACTTTTTTTCAGTTCAACAAAACGCTGGAACTTACTTGCTTCTTTCGTGTATCCCGGAACGAAAATACTAAAATCTTTATCACAGACACGTTGGTCAGCACGAGAGGAGGCTTGTACAGCGGGGGACACTTCTAAATGGTACACCTTAGCCGTAGAAGTGTCCCCCGCTGTACATGTGTATATGAAAACTGGGATACTGTAATTCAGACACTTACTCATGTAAGCGATTATCCTTTTTGAGAAACCTCTAGTTTAAAATGAGGACATCCCTCTTGAATCAACTAAGCAGGCTGGAAACAGCTTTCATGACCACTTTTTGGAATGATATACTACAGAGATTCCAGAGTGTCATCGTGAAACTACAAAGTGTCAACAGAGATTTAACAATAGTGCATGTTGTATCACTTGATAACTTTATAATTTCTCTTCGTGACATGTTCGAGTCTTATGAGCAAAAATCCATGAAGAAAACTCATATGGATTACGAGTGTGGTTATAAAAGGTTTAGAAAACGTAACATTCAAGTCGATGAAGTAAGAGTAAATGAGGTTGTTCTAACAGGAAGAGAAAAAAATTAGTTGAGGTGTTTCTTTCTATTCTTGATAAATTGCACGTTGAATTAATTAGAAGAAAGGAAAACTATAAAATAATGTCTGACAACTTCATGTTTTTAGTAAGTTTCTGCAAAGTTCTTGTGTTATTTCGGAGCGCGCAGCCAACCTTCAGGCTGTATATGAAACTGATCTCGAATCAACATTTTCAAATGAATGTGTACATTTTGCGGGAGTTTTGAAAACCAGAGAAATCTGTGATGCACCAGCAGAAATGTTAGCATTTATATGGAAAGAAATATTGCAATCTGTGTTTCCAAATATGGAGATTACATTAAGAATATTTTTGTGTACTACTGTAACAAAGTGTTCAACTGAACGTTCGTTTTCAGCTCTAAAAACACTGAAGATTTATCTCCGTTCAACGATGTGTAATAAAAGACCGAACGAGTTAACTATTCTCCACATCGAAGCACACATCTTGACTGATGGATACATCAACTTTGAAGAACTTATATACGAGTTTGAAGCAGTCAACGTGAGGCGGAAGCACCTTCATTTATGATTCGTGAATTTAATTCTTCAATACATTACATAATTTTAGGTATAGCACATAGGATCTACATAAAATGAATTGTTTGTACTAGGACTATTACTTTTATTCTTGATTTTTATACTTCGCTCCTTATTTCACTAATTTTATATTAGCCTTAAAATACTTCAAATACTATTTTTCTTTTGAGAAGGGCGCACATTAAGTTTCTTTTGAGAAGGGCGCCGACGAAGCTTAATCCGCCACTGGTTGTATTCATCAAGCTACTAAAAATATCTGGGCCCAAATAGTAAAATATGACTAAATCGAAACCAACTATTAAGACACAAGTAATATGAGCATCGATAACTTTCTAGTCATTAAGAATACATTGACATACATATCATCATTGAAGATGTGAACCCTCGTATGTACAATTTTTGCGATTTTGAGTATTTTTGTCATAAAACTGATGAGAAAGCAATAACCAATGTTCCAGCAAACCTTCGTGCGTTACAAGACATCGATTGCTGAGAAACAATCGATTACAGCCTTTGCTTGCGTGTCGATTGTTTGCAACTTCAGATGATACCTGTATGCCAATGAGTAATGTATTATAGCCATATATGCAATGATGAATATTTAGCCAATTTTTTGGCTAAATTTAGCTATTTGGAGAGGCATTTAGTCATACAAATGTACGAAATGCTTATAGCCATAAATATAGCTTATTTTATGTAACTCTTTTGCCATTTTGGGGTTTTTTATTAGTCGTTAAATTAATTCTAAAAATATTTTTCTTTGAAAATTAAGTGTAATTTTAAAACTTAGCCTATTTGCCATTGTCATTGATTTCTCTAGACAAAGGGTGTTTTATTACACAAACGTTTTTTTTCATTCTTCCGTCTCCCCACTTACGGATTTACAATTACTTAATAATACTTTTCCACTCAGAAATAATTTTAATGTTGCTCCCGTAACAGCTCCGATTGCTATTTGTTATTATTATTATTTTAATTTTCACATTTCGTTGCAAGAATGAAAGTTTACTAATGCAAATTTAGTAAACTTTTCGGTTCTTCAAGCCACACAGATTGTTCTTGTTTATTAAAGGGAAGAAATAGGATATCTAATTAGCCTGAAAACTCTCACTGAAATCATGATGATTCACGTGGGATTAAGGAGAAATTAGAAGTGTTTGTAAGAACTATGATCAGCCGGAAGAGGTATTACTGAAAATTCGGACAATGGCAGCAGGCCCGTAGCAAGCCCCAAAACTTAGGGGGGCCCGGCTGAAGTTAGGGGGGGCCCGATCCAACCATATGATAGTTCATCACTATATTATAGTTCTTTTGCAAGCCTACTGTAAAACTTTTAGAGGGCCAGTAAAAATTTAAGGGGGCAGGCCCCCTAGACCCCCCTGGATACGGGCCTGAATGGCAGTCTACAAAAACACAACCGATCCACAATCCAACGATGGTGCATCCAGTACCAGTGCATCGGGTAGCTGTGACGTCATCGATGATGACTTTATTCAATTCAAGAGTTGATGGATTTTATTGTAATTTAAAGTCATGTATGTTGCTTGTTAGTCTTCAGTGAATAAAATTCAACATTTCAAATTTTACTATAACTCACTTATAACCCATTTCAGAAAAAAAAGATGTTTAAAATCTATAATATGGGTTATAGGTTAGCAATTCAAAATCTAGCCATTTTTTGCCTAAAAAAGCTTAGACCTATTTCTAAAGGACATCTAGCCTATTTTCTTCAGAGCAGTGATGCCAACCTGTGGGGAAAATCCCATATCGTGGGAGGTTTTGACCTTATTTTCTCGGAAAGGGATAATAAGCAGCATATAGCCTATGGGATTTTTCGTTAAGATGAAATTTACGGCTTATTCATTTAGATATTGTAAAAAGTGACTAACACAGAGAAATTTAATTTCTAATATTATAGCATACTTTTAATTTGTATAATGTGGGAAATTTATACGTAAAATAGCATTTTTTTCCCCTCGACGTGGAATTTCATATTGTTTCAGGTTGGCATCACTGCTTCAGAGGTTGTTGGCAACACTGCACATGCGCTGTGATGAGAGCAGCTGTATCAGAATGCTTTTAGAGGATAAAACAGTGACGACGCCAGAGGGGGGGCAAGGGGAGCGAACGCCCCCCTGGTGGCTACTCCTGCCCCCCTGACTGCCATCCAGACTGCCCCCCCCCAGAATCCTACAATCATAAAACATTCTACATATAGTATTTTATATCAGTATCATAACCAATCTCATTGTCAGATCGTATTATCTATACATTCACTATGTGGCAGATTAGTCCTCAAGCTTTCTTCTTTGAGCGTCTGGGTATGCACGCATATTTCTGTTTTCTAATTTAGCGCCTTTTCCGGTAAATTTTAGTTATAGTTCTTTTTTATGAATTTTAATTACTGTGCCTAGCGAACAATAGTAGATTTGGTCGACTTGCTTTCTTCTCATTGGATCAACTTCGATTGGAAACAAAAGAAATGTAAAACCAATTACATAACTTGTTTGTATTTATCCAGTTTTGAAGTTTTCAGTTTCATATTTTGTTTTATTTAAAGGTTTTATACTTCTATTTCCTGAAACATTATTCTCGGCTTTCAATATTCGGAGGATTGGCTTATAACAGCTTAATTTGCGACTACCAGGGCTTAATTTTTTGAAGGAAAAAAAGTTGTGTTTTCCCTTCCTGCAAATGATAATAATAAATGTATGGAATTAAATCGATTATTTATTTAGCTCCCAATAAAACGTATTGTCAGAGTGTTGATCTTTAGTTAGTAATTTGTATGCACTAGTGCTCCCTTACTTATGTTGTTTCAAAGTACTGACATGACGTCTACCATATTGACTAGAAATGTACGTGGAGCTGCTGAAAAATTCGTAACCCAATCCAGGAGTGCACGTGGAATGGTGAAGTTTTACTTCTTCTACACTTCCCCCGAGAGTCAATATACTACCTTGTTCAGTGCTGCAGTTTTGCAGAAATAAAAAAAAAATTGGAGACTTCCTCGCACACCACTGTTCATAGCACCACCCTTATCAGATCTAAAGTTGAATCAGATCTAAGTTTGGGAAATAAATACAGGCAATAGTTAGACGGAGCTAAATCTGGGGAATAAGGATGATGATCTAGACATTGAAATCCTAGATTATGCAATGCTAATTGTGCTCGCAGGGGTTCGATGGACAGGTGTATTCTCTTAAAGGAATACAATTCCTTTCTTTTCATTTTCCGCGGTGTTGAACTTTGAATTTTTCTTTCAGTTTTGTGAGTAATGTAGAGATTCTAAATTAAATATCTGACCGTTGCGGAGGTAGTCTATGAATACGACTCCATACTTATCCCTGGGCTGCGGTGGCTCAGTGGTAGAGCGTTCACCTCTGATGCTTGGGGTCCCGGGTTCGATCCCAGCCCCCGCCAAGTGAACTTTGTGGTGGACTAACACCGTGTGCGTGGGTTTTTACGGGATTCTCCCGTTTCCTCCCACTTTCTTCATTCCACCATTTCATTCATTACTCATCATCACCGTCTCCTTTAGCCTAACCGGCATAACCGTGGGACGTAAAACTCAAAGATTTCATTACTCAAAGATTTTTCCATACTTATCCCAGAAGAATGTTGCAAACAGTTTTTCAACCTATTTCTGTGTCTTGAACTTCTTGGGGCGAGGGAGAAATGAGTGCTACTACCCCCTTGACTGTTGTTTAGTTTCAGGATCATAGTGGTACAATCATATTTTGTTCATGGTTACTATTCGTGATCGAAATGATCAGCATTACATTCATATTGGAAGAAGACCTCTCTTAATGCCGTCACTCTTTTACTCTCCTGACAGATTGTTTGGGAACCCATTGTGTCAAGAACTTGCGCATACCCAAGCCATTCTGAATTATACTACCGACGCGTTCCAAAGAAATGCCCACAATCTCTGACACAAGTTTTACTGAGACGGTAAAAACTGGGGAAGAGGGTTGCAGCCAGACCTCAGACTTAATAAGTATATCGTGAGTTTACTATACACTTCAAAAAGTGTATAAATAATAGCTTAAATTCTTTTTGTCAGTCAAAAACTGGGGTGGCGTAGGAACCCCGACCCCAGGTTATATCTACCACTGGCTGAAATGCTGCAATTTTCAAAAATAATGTCACAAATTGCATCCATGATTTCGGGAACAGTCACTGGATGTAAAGTCATCCTGGATGTAAAGCATAATTTGTTGAGAAACCGCCACGTTTGAACTAAGCCATCACTTCTTCACCACTGTATATAATGGAGGAGAGTCCCGTAGTGTTTCACTGATTTTCTCATTAATTTACTTTGGTGACTATCCTTGGTGGAAAAAAATGTTATAATAGTTGTGATCTGGATGTTCGTGAAATTCGCTGTTTGGACACACATAATCACTTCAGAGGCCTGAGAAAGCAATAAGAATTTCATTATTAATATGAAAATTTGTTTTCATTAATAATATGAAAATTTGTTGAAAACATGTTTTTCAAAATTACAGTTTCATCTTTCTACCTAGTACCTACACTCCTTCTGGGTTGGATTACGAGATTTTCAGCAGCACCTCGTAAATTATATATATACGTAGCATGTAGTACTAGACGAATTTGTTCCTTGTAGCAAACGCGAAAGTAATTCAATTTAGGTTTCAAAAGTTGCATTGAAAAATATTTCATGTGCAGACGTTACTTATTTGTTAGTTACAAATTTTACTTGAAATAAGTTTATCATATAGGCCTAATATAAAAACAACAACGAAATACACAATGTAAAGTAAGTCAAACATAATAAATGTCATTTTTGGTGTGGAAAATAGCCGCCCCCCCCCCGAAAATGTATCTGCCCCTCCTTTGTCCCCCTAGGAACTTACAGCTGGCGTCGTCACTGGGATAAAACACATTTTAGAAGGTCTGAAATGTTAATACTGTGAATAGATATAGTGACGTTTTTTGTCTCCTGGAAAACTCACAAATTGGACATATGAGGTATCAATCACATCTTAAACTACGATATGTAGTATATGGACCACCGTGCCACTGAACATGGTCCAAGTTCCGAAAGTAAATTTTTTAATTATATTTTTCAGTGATAAAATTACCCATTGAAATTACATTAAAATTTGACTACACAAAAGGAATGTAAAACAATTACATACATAAAATAAATAAAAGTATTTTTTAAATAATAAAATGCATAAAAGAGTAAACAATACTTTCTTTTCTTAGTTGATAAGAGATGACACACCTTCTTATTTCAAAACATTGTTAATGAACGAGACGACTTCTAATACATAAACAGAAGTTGAAGTATACAACATTTAGATCAATTACAAGCAATTAAGAACAAATACTGCTTTCTTTGTTAAATTGTAATTTTATTGCATTCTTAAGAGAAAACATGCAATGCTGCAGCTTCATTTTTAAAAACAATATACAGAAACAGATATACATTATTAAGCTTTAATATGTAGTGATAAAACTGGTTTTTTGCGCAGGGAAACTTCATTTGTAACAGATATCGCATTAGCTCGCATTAGCAAAAAGTTCCATACAGTAAAAATCAAAAGATAAAATTCTCCATTTGTGGAAAATACCTGTTAGGTAACTGTAGGATTGCAGTCTTTCTCAAAATTCACACTTTGACTATAGAAAATTATAATATCGAAGTTTTATCGATTTCATACGCGTGATAAAATCTTTTCTAATACATTTATTACATTTCAGTATTTACATAATTTCATCTCGTATTAAATACGGGAACCGGTCAAAACCCCCACAGCCAAAACACCCACACTCAAGAAATGTCAAAACGCCCACACAAACGGTCATAACCCCTACATAAATGGACAAATCTCCCAAACACACGAACGGTCATAACCCCCACAGCCAAAACCCCCACACTCAAGAAATGTCAAAACGCCCACACGATCGGTCATAACCCCCACACAAATGGACAAATCTCCCAAATACACGAACGGTCATAGCCCCCACAGCCAAAACCCCCACACTGGTAATCGGCCATAACCTCCAACGGTCATAACTCCCACACAAATGGACAAAACAGCCACACATAGCAACGGTCACAATCCCCACATAAATGGACAAAACCTCCACACAAATGGACAAAACTCCCACACAATCGGTCAAATCTCCCACACTCTGAAATGATCCTGGTAGAATGTCTTGCCCTTGTACTTTTTAATAACATTTTTTATTCCACTTAAACCGATGTTGCAACTATTCTTCTTGCACTGTTTTGTAATGACAGAAACACTAAAGTGGGCGTCGTAAAGAGCCACAACAAAGACGTGCAATCACGGTATTTTCAGAGTGTGGGGGATTTGTCCGATTGTGTGGGGGTTTTGTCCATTTGTGTGAGGGTTTTGACCTAGACCCTTAAATACACGTATAAAGTATTTACTGTAAATGCGTAATGTTGCAGCTTTCACTGGGACACCTCAATTTTTCAGTTCATGTTTAATAGGGCTTTTATATATATATATATATATTACCTCCATAATAATGTGTTTCGTTATTTGAGTTTGAATCTTATTTAATTAAAATACTTGTATATTGTGTAATAGTTGATGCAATCTGAATCTGCACCGAAGATTAGTGACTGGCTTTTGGCAATGCTATATCATTTTGGTGCCACAATATAACGGCGCCGACTTTCCAAAATTTATGTGGGTGCCTATCAATGGCGGGTTATATTAGCCTATTATGCTTTCAGGAAAGTCTCAATGTTTGATTGATTTATTCTTAGTTAAAATATTTTATGAACACTGTCATAAAGGCCTATGCTGTGATGAAGTAAAATATACCGGTACTATAATGATAAGTTGGGGCTGCCCTAGCTCAGTCGGTAACACGGCTGACTTAAACGGAAGAGAAACGGGTTCAAACCTGAGTTCAAACTAAAAATCCAGTGAGTGTGCTGCACCCACAGTATTATTTCTGTGGGTGCCGGAGCACCCACGTAGTCGATGCGCATGCCACAATACACATATGTGAAGTAACTTTCTTACAAGTACAAGAAAAGTTAACTTAATTCTAAATCCAATTTCCTGGAATTTGACGAGTTTCCTGTAGCCACAAAATGAAAAAAGATCCTGAATAAGTATTTAGAATACATTTTTTAACGTTAATGAAGTAATTATAGCAAATTACTTTAATATTTGTTGGCGTAAATGTAAATAATAATGACGCAGGAGTAATTAGCTATCTCCGGCAGAGTTATCCTACAACAGCTGAATTCTCTCAAATGTTCTGCCTAATACTGTATCTTAAATCAAATCTTAAACCAAATCTTGAAGTCAAATCTAAATTACTGTGAACGTCAAATAATAATAATAATTTTCAAATGTGGGAATTTAATTGTGTTTGTTAGTAATAAAACGTTTAAATTTCGAGATCATCACTTCATGGAATACGTAGATGTTTGTGTATGGTGTTATTTACTATTCACGCTATGGAATGACGACTAAGTTAATTACCGATTGGAGAATCAACACCAAACCTCACGAATCGATGACATGTTTTTGTTAATATGGATTTTAACGAATTTTCATGAAAGAAAATAAAAGTCTAATTGCTTGAATATAAGTTGAATGGAAATAAGTTATATGAAAAACGACGTTAACAAATAGTTATAAAGAATAAGGTAACAAAATAATAAATGGTTAATACGAAATAAAGAAATAATAAATACATGAATAGGAACTACGAATATACGTATGAATAAATATAAACAACAAATAAATAAAAATGATAAAAATACATAAGAAATCTAAATGATACATATTATCGTGTATTCAGGGAGTTTCGAAACAACACCGACAACGCTTGGGAGATGATTCCTGACACCAAGATAAGACAAAAAGTATAGACCATCCTGGGTGCACAAATGCTTCCTTTCGGAGCTATAGGCTGCCGAAAACATGAAAAAATGAACTTTAAAGGTCGATAGCTCCAAAACTATGGGACCTATCGTAGTCGGGTCAAGACTTCAATTAGGAAGTAATATGTGCCCTATCTAAAAATACATGTTTCAGAATCCGAAGGTACTTCCACAACAATTTTTATAGAGGTAGTTGATGAGTACTTCAAATTATATGCCCGTAGCCCAACTCCCTCTATAAAAATTGTTGCGTGATTACCGCAGGATTCTGAAACATGTATTTTTGGATAGGGTACATATTAGTTCCTAAGTGACGTCTTGACCCGACTACGCTATGGGCCTTTAAAGTTTGTTTTTTCATGTTTTCGGCAGTCTATAACTGCGAAAGGGAGCATTTGTACACCTAGGTTGGTGTATACTTTTTGTCTTATCTTGGTGTCAGGAATCACCTCCCAAAGGTTGTCGGTGTTGTTTTGAAACACCCAGTATACACTAAGCTACAAGATACGATGAAAGCTAATTATCTCAAGTCCATGCATACATCAGAATATATTCTATTGTTAGTTGCCTGAAATATCTTATTTTCTAAAAGTCATCCACTATATAATCCGACGCGATTTTTCTAAGTTAGATCCGAAACTAACAAGTCATCAAAGAGAGAGAAGTCTAACAAGGAAAACCAATTATTTATGACCATGACCAACATCTCAGAAAATTAAAGATAAATTATGATGATGGAAGATAATGGAATTATAGAAAAGTGTGAAATGCTTTTGTCGGATTCAATATTCAAAACCGAGAGTAGTAAAAATCATCTTTTCCGTTTTTTTTATGTTAATCACTATAGAAACAATAGGAATAGATAATTAGAAGCGGTTTCCAGCAGGATACATTCAATCTCCTTTAATCTCTCTATTACAACTGGAAGTGACAGAAAATCAAGAAGGGTTTAGCAGTGACCAGTAGGCTTATAGAATAAAAACAGTAATAAATAGAGAAATGATTTTCTGCATTCGGGTTAAGAGCCCCAGGAATACATTTGATCTCAATCCTAACTCTCTACTAAAATCGGAAGTGGAAGAAAATCCACAACAACTTCCGGTTTAAATATTGATCTATATAGAGCAAAAACAATAGGAGAAAGAGAGAAGCGGTTTTCTGGAATCGGTTTAGCGTTATAAGGGTAGGTACCATCTTCTCTCTTAGCCCCTGTTCAAAGTCGGAAGAAACATAAATCAACCACTTTTGAATTTAACGTTGAGCGTCATAGAATAGAAGTGCTAATAGATAGCGCGAAGCGTTTTTCTGTACCAGTGTTGCCAACTCACTATGTATGAATCGTTGTTTACTATTTTGAGCCGTTAATTGACTTGGACTCCTTGTCTTTCTAAAACGAAGAGGTATCTGCCCCATGTTTAGGACCGTTTTGATGACAGCAATCATATGCTAATGTGTGGACGTCTAGTGCTATTTGAAAACATAACACTTTGTACCAGGTTGGCAACACTGACAACCCAATAATCTCAAATGTTAATTAGTTTATTCTCTATGTTAGTGTAAATGCATTTTTGTACAGATATAATTCCACTTGGTTGTATTATTCCTGTAATTTTGAACATTTCCATTCACTTTCCCATAGTGAGTCATTGGAGGGACTCCACATTTGAACATCCTGTATCTCGGAAACGAAGCGGCATCCGACCATGTTTATGGAACATTTACACTTATTTGGATATCCGCAATCACTTCGTCACTTTTGGATATGCATTTTTGTTATACCCTGTATATATGTGTGTGTGTGTGTGTGTTGTACAGACCTTGGTGAAAGTTAGTTGTAAACCTGGGACCCCGCAAAAAGTTCCCAATCGCGCCCCGCTCCCCGCACCATCTAAGATCGGCCCTGCTAGGATGGTTTCAATTATTTCACTTTGACGGTAGAAATAAGGAGAGGGGGTATATAAAAATGATAGAAAATCACCGATATTAGTGTAGAATCCATAATTTTCTGGGTCGCTGAGAAGAACAATGATACTTTTGATACCGTTTAAAGGTAAAACTAAATTCAGCCCCACAACTTGAGGGAGGGAGGAGGAGATATAAAAAATAATTAAAAAATGACCGACATTAGTGTCAAATCTATAGTTTTAGGAGTGCTAAGGCGAACAGTGACACTTCTGATGCCGTTTAAATCCAAATTCAGCCCCCATTAGTACTCCTAAGAGAGGATGGTGACATGTAAAACTAATTGAAAATGAGCGATATTAGTATCGAATTAATAGTTTTTGGGATTCCTAAAGTTGATTGGTGACAGTTATAGTATCCTTTATGTCCAAAATGAAACGCATTCTCCTTGTGCGAAGAACAGAAATTCTGCTGAACTACAATGTACTCAGAACCGGATTTAGGGGGGTGCACCGGAGCACGTGCACCCTCCCCCCTCCGTTCTGATTATTCACTATCTAAAGTGAGAAACTGGCAGTGAAAATAGTAATACCTTCCTAAAATTTCATGTCATGTTTTCGTTTCGGGCTTAAAAGAAGCGGTTTTGCTAAACACAATAGTTCCTCATACTGTTACTCATACACATCACAAATGTCTAAAGGCATTTTAAAAATTTTTAATTTGATTCAAATGTCCTTATAGTTATTGGTGCAGCCCCCACTCAGAAAATCCTGGATCCGGTCCTGAATGTACAGATACTTACTCTTAAGTTCCGAAACGACATAAACAGCTTTAATAAAAGTTTCACTTGTATAACATATTAATTTAAGCAATCAGATATTAAATATTATGTTGAAAGAAAAAATGAAGAAATTAAATAATAAATTTCAATCTAATAAATATTTCTACAGTTGTATGTACTTTAGATTAGTGAATTAGTGAAATTACGGTTCTAAAATTGTATCTTCCATATGGAACGTCGTAGCTGGCTGTCACAGTCGAGCGGTTTAATAGAGAGGCGATAAAAAAGACAAGTGGCTTTCGCGACCACTCATCCTCTCAGGAATGCAATATGCTTTTACTTCATTATCATAATTTATTCCTCATCGTCTGCTTCATCATTTACTTCATCAGTAACGTAACTAAGGGTGCGTGTTACACTCCCTTCCCGGCGCGGAAAAGTATCGAAAGATCTCTGACTCTTCCCACGTTGATGAAGACATATAAAATTTATACAGCAATAGAAAATTAATTAACCTTGGACGTTCCATCTAGCAATCCAAACTATACAAAAAAAATGCATATAATTATTAATATACTGTGATGACAACGCCCAGTTTAATTTTATTCTCATTGTTACCAAGCAAAAAAAAAAAAAAAAAAGTAAAGTGTAATTCATTCTCAGACATGCAAGGGCTGGATAAATTCAGCTATAAAAAAAAGAAAAAAAGTAGTTTTTCCCATGGCATTTTTGCCTGGATTGTATTTTGGCTTTTAAAAATATTCCAATTTTGGAGGAGAGAAAGCAGTATGTTTCCACCTTGTTTTTTCCAGCTACCACCAAATACCATTTATTTACTGCATCCTGAACAGAAACTCCTGAAAACATTCAAAAGCAAAGAAAACCAGTCATTCGATATTAAAAAGAAAGTAGAAATAGGTGAACGCAGTGGATTTTCAAGATCCAATGAATTATTTATAGACTTGTTAGATTAACATTCAATGACCTTTTTTAAGTAAAATTTTAATAGCGTTAGGAATCACTAAATATGTAGCATATTTCATGAAACAAAATCGTCATTTAAAATTTATAAATGAACTACAACTTTGTTATAATTGTATATAACATCTACTGAGGCCGCTAAAATTCGAGGAGAAAAAATTTTAAACCCTATCCATAAGTTTCTTATTACACACGCATACACACAAAAAGACATACTTGTAACACTAAAGAAAGAAGGAATTTTGTGAATAATGATTTTAAAGTAATACCATCTCCAAAATCGCCTTTTATGATCTTAATTTCCTAAATTTAAATCTATGAAGTTTAGAACAAAATGTCTTCCGAACAGTGATCGAGATGTAACCAAAGCTCTATACTTAAAAGAAAAGAAAATTTCCGTATATGTTTCTTTGTTTGTTGTATTTTCTCTTGCCTGACAGATTGGACTTAGATAACCAGCAAACACATATATTAAGATGTAGAACTTCCTAGTTCTTGATAAAATGATTAGACAATCAAAATGACATTTGGGATATGGTTGTTACATAACATACAGTTGCTTGCAACAACTGCAATACCAGTTTCAACCAATCAAGACGGCTAGTCCGGACTGAACATAAGTGCTTAAAAGTACTAGATATTGTAAAGGCAATTTTTAAAAAAATCTTTTAATCCACTACAGGGAAATAAAAGTGGGACTTAAACAAGAAATTCAGAAGAAGTGAAGGAAAGCGAAAATTTCCGTTTTCTCCCCTTCCAAGCTTCCTTTTATGAATAGAAAAAACCTCAATCGAGGAAAAGCCTGCGTTTTTGCACCTCTACTCTCAGGTGAAAATTATTGAATACTAGCTGAAATACCCGTTCTTCGCACGGGACAATAGAATCATGGAAAATATTTGAATCCGTTTTTCCCTTAGAATATTTATTTCAATAAAAGTGTACTGATAGAAAAACAGAAATAACCTCTTTTTGGCATAAATATTGAAATACTCTACCACTACAGAATACATCTTTTATTAAATTGATATAAATAAAAAAAAAACCTCACCTCAGAATGGGTACTAACTACCTTCTAAAAGTCATTTCAAGCTGTCAGACGTTTTCCCGCCTCGGAAACCATGAAATCGACACTAATCTGTCATTTTTAACATTTTATTTTTCATCTACCGCCGCCTCTCCACTGCCGATGGGGATGAACTTGAAATTAAACGACTTGTTCATTTCAGTGACCCCAAAAACTATGTATTGCACACTAATATCAGTTATTTTGCATTATTTTTACATGTCACTCCTTGCAAGTCCCACCCTTGGGGTGTCTCATTCCCACACCAGATTGAACGTCATTTGTCTACCATGTTAAAGTTGTTCCAGCATTTCGGAGTTACGTTGAAGTATACATTTATACATATATACAAATATATAAATGTGCGAGCAAGTCCTTTGGCGTTGCCCCTTTATATTCCCAATTCAGCTGACATGCTCATTCATGCCTAAACTTGGGATTAAATGTTATCGTGATTGTAAACTAATAGGTTTATGTTAAATATTTGAATCCCAAACTATGGATTCAACACTAATCTCAGTCATATGAGACATTTTGTTTTCACCCCTTCTTACCCCTTGGATTTTAATGCTATCGGGAGTGTAATTTTTAATCTCGGCAACATCGAAAACTATGGGGTCGACATTGATATTGGTACTTTTCGACTATTCTTACATGCCAACCCCTTTCCACCACCCGAGGGGTGCTAACGGGGGTTACGCTCAGACTTAAATGCTACAGGGAGGTCATCGACCATGAAAACGATACTAATATCGACCGCCTTTGATTATTTTTTTCGTGTCAGCAAGTCGACACATGGATAATAACGGAGGCTGAACTTGGACTTAAAGTTCGGAGAGTGTCGCTATTCCTGTCAGCGATCCCGAAAACTATGGACACTATAGCAATATCAGTCGCTTTCTATCATTTTATATGCTACCTTCTTCCACTCTCTCTCTCTCTCTGTACGTGTACTGCGCGATCTTACTCCTATTAGAGGCTAAATTTGAACTTAAGGATCATCGGAATTGCAACCAATCAACTTACGGACTCCGAAACCTATGGATTCGATACGAATAACGGTCATTTTTGATAGTTTTACATGTCCCCCCCCCCGATGTTATAATGGGAGCTGAACTTGAACTTAAAAGGTATCGAGAGTGCCACTGTATTAAATAACTATGTATATTATTATTATTATTATTATTATTATTATTATTATTATTATTATTATTATTATTATTATTATTATTGGGTTTCCTCTCCAGAAAAGCCTAACAGCAGGAAAGAATGTGGAAGAGGCTAACAACTTTACCAAATTGTGGTAGGAGAGTAACTTGATAATTTGTATTATTATTTTTTCTTTTGTTATGTATTACGAGGGCTATCCAGAAAGTAGATTACGTTTTGGAATAAAAAATCAACAAAGTATAGGAAACAAATTTTATTATATACAGATGAAAGCCACACACAAATACTACTTTTCGACATAGTCACCATTCAAATTAAGGCATTTATCGTAGCGATGTACGAGCTTGGAAATTCCTTCGTCGAAAAATTCGGCCGCCTGCGACTTCAACCACTTCGTTACCTCTTCTTGCAGCTGTTCGTCATCATCAAAACGCTGCATAGCCAGCCACTTCTTCATTGCTGGGAATAGGTGGAAGTCGCTCGGTGCCAGGTCGGGACTGTACGGCGGATGAGGAAACAACTCCCACTGAAAAGATTCAAGAACTTCACGCGTGACATTTGCCGTGTGGGGCCGGGCGTTGTCGTGAATCAACAAGATCTTAGAGCTCAACATTCCTCTGCGCTTGTTTTGAATTGCTCTTCTGAGGTTTTGCAGAGTTTGGCAATACCTTTGAGCGTTTATTGTAGTGCCTCTTTCCAGGAAGTCCACCAAAATCACACCTTTTCTGTCCCAAAAAACAGTCGCCATCATCTTCCTTGCCGACATTGTTTGCATGCATTTCTTGGGTTTTTGGGGAGAACCTGTGTGCCCCCACTGCATTGATTGCAATTTCGTTTCACAGTTCACGTGTTTCACCCATGTTTCGTCACCAGTAACGATGCGATCGAGTAAAGAGTCACCATCCTTATTGTAGGCGTCCAAAAAGTGCAACGCTGCAGCCATTCGCTGATTTTTGTGGTCCTCTGTCAAGATTTTTGGAATCCATCTTGCACAAAACTTGTGGTAACCAAGCTTTTCGCTGATGATTTCGTGCAACAAACTTCGCGAAATTTGTGGAAAACTCAAAGAAAGTTCCGTTATTGTGAACTTTCGATTTTCACGGACTTTAACATCGACTTTTTCGACAAGTTCGGCAGTCACTTTGCTGGGTCTCCCACTTCGATCTTCGTCGTGAACATTGGTTCGGCCATTTTTAAATCTTATGACCCACTGTCGCACTCCACCTTCAGTGATAATGTTGTCCCCATACACTTCACACAGCTGCCGATAGATTTCTATCGGTTTACAGTTTTTTGCTGTCAGAAACCTTATTACTGCACGCACCTCGCAGCTCGCGGGATTTTCAATTAACGCAGACATTTCAAACCGTCACAGTATCTTAACGGAGCACAGCACGAACCTCTCACTAGCACGGCTAGATGCCGACTGAGCTGCGCAACGCTCTGACCCCAAGATGGCCGCGCTAGCCCCGCCCCTAGCGGACACAGACGAAAACGTAATCTACTTTCTGGATAGCCCTCGTATTATAACTGTTTTCTTTTTCTTGTATGCATGTGTGAGACAATGGAAGTTGTAGAGAGTAGCAAAGGACACCTAAACTTCTATATGAAGGAATTATATGTTCACAACAAACAGAATCCGAAAAAAATGGATCCAAGTATTGGGTAACTGTTACGAGGTGCCATAAAATTAATTCATGCAGAGGTAGCTTAACAACCAATTCTGGTAACATACAGTCTTCACATCTACATTTTTTTTTCATTCCAAGTGTTGCAGGTGTTGAACTTGAGAAAAACAAATATCAATGCAAAAAGAGAAACAATGCAAGGGAGGAGCTAATACCAATACAAAGATCTTTGAAGAGATATTTCTAAATACAAAAGATATGGGCCTTGATTTTGTTACCGGTGCTCGTTCACCAGAAAGTGTACTTGGGGCGAATTGAGTTCTAACCAGGGACCCCATGTACTAGAGTTGAGCTTCTACCCCCTGCGTCAATGCTGCACCCTCAGTATAAGATTATTGAAATAAATGTCCTTGTTAGGGTGAATTTTAGAGAATAAAAAAAATGAAATGAAATCTTTGAGTTTTACGTCCCACGGTTATGCCGGCTAGGCTAAAGGAGACGGTAATTATGAGAAATGAATGAAATGGTGGAATGATGAAAATGGGATGAAACGGGAAAACTCCCAGAAAACCCACGAGCATGGTGTTTGTCCACCACAAAGTCCACACGGTGCGAGGTGGATCGAACCAGGGACCCGAAGCACAGCAAGTGAACGCTCTATTTAGAGAATAAAGTGATATATAATAATAAAGTCTATAGAACGCTCTTTTCTGGTTTCAGAAGTCTCTGGTTCGATCCTAGAGCACCTGAGTTTCTGGTGGTTAAACACCATACTCATGAGTTTTCTCGGAGTTTTTCCGTTTAATCCCATATATTTATTCCATCAAATCTTTCATAGCCATTCACGTTCATTAATCATCCGTCTAATTAGCTTAACGGGCTTAAGTGTGGGACGTAAAAGTAGACATAACCTTTTATTTCATTTCACACAGAGAAAAAAAAATTATGTAACATACTTAGAAACGTATGTCACATGTATAAATCCTGTAGTTATTAGACATAACGTACGATGATATGTAACATCCTGGATCAAACGTATAACTTAAAATGTATGTTTTATAATACTTTGCATATAAGTGCGGCACGTGCATATTAGGGATGGCCACATAGTTCCGGTTCCGCGAGGAACCGGTTCTCGGAGATCCAGTTTTCAGAACCGGTTCTGGAACCGGTTTCGGACCTAGATCCGGAAACCCAATTCCAGATCCGGATCTTAGGAACCGGTTATAGACCTAGATCCGAAAACCCGGTTCCAGAACCGGATCTAAGGAACCGGTTCCAGATCTGGATCTGAAAACCCGGTTCCAGACCTTGATCCGAAAGACCCGAAAGACCCGTAAAGGAGGCACAAAGTTCAACTACAAAACACTGCAAAGAGGACCATGCGCTTGTGCCCTCCCCGCCCAGACCCGCTTGTGCCCCAGAAGAAAAATTGGTCCAACAGGTGGTGTTTAGCCAAATGAGTTGGCCAATTTGCCTGTTTAGCCAATGAGTTTGCCAGTTACCCAGTTTATTTAGCCAAATAAGACAAGCGGCCGTCGCCTGGGCGCCTGCCTGTCGATTCCACCATTTCATCTAGCACACTGTTCACAGCCAGCCAGCAGCTCGGGTATAGCGTAGGGATGGTCACAAATTTTCGGTTCCAGCGGAACCGGTTCCAGACCTGGATCCGAAGAACCGGTTACAGACCTAGATCCGAAGAACCGGTTCCGTTGAGACCCGAAAACCGGTTCCACCAGGAACCCGTTATGGCCATCCCTAGTGCATATCTATACGTACTTTCGGTATGAAAGAAAAAACTGTACATAGACGGTAAGGACGGTATACAGATGGACGCATATAAATAACATATAGGTGACGTATGTAACATAAGTATACGTATATAATATATAAAAGGCTGTTAGATGTCGACATCCTGCTGCGGCATCATGTAACATCTAAGCTGGAAACATTTCAGTACGTATGCAACATACGGATAACATATACACCGTACTGATTTCCGTAGCAAACATACGGATCCCGTATATTTGTACAATATACCGCTATCACGATAACGGATGTCTTTCAGTGCACGTTCATACACACATACACACATACATATATAGATTACTATAGCTTTTGGTGCTCGGGGTCTCGGGTACGATTCCACCTTATTTCCCGACTTATTTCAACTTCGTGTGCAGTGAAATTTTTAACGCATTACTTTGGTTCGGGTCGATTCTACTTTAAACTGAAGTCCACGTTTCGTATAGCCTCAGCACTGAGAAGAGACGTTAAAGTTGCATAAACAAACAAAATAAATTATCACCAACATATTGGATATCTTTATCTAGTACAATATAATAATAAATGTCTAATTATTTTAAATCATTAAACTCAAGATATATATGTACACTAAGTTCATACCAATGAACATAAGCAGAAAACTTAGAAACGTGATAATTTTCTGATAAATAATATTTTTACCGTTGATGTTCTTTCAACAAATAATAATATGCATAATGATAATTATTTTATTAACAATTATGTATGGATGGATAGTTAAGTGAAATTTTTCTTCTGTTATTAAGGTCAATGTCGTATTACCGTAGGAAAATGTGAGTATGTGTTAATAAATATGCTAAATTTGTATACATTTGTGTAGTTTCTACACTATAATGAATACGTTTAATGCATTATTAGGAGAAATGAGAGAAATTACTAAAGAAAAAAATCATATAAAACTTTCACTCCGTATAAAAGGAAATCTGACCTTTACATCGAACATCATTCGGATTAAACTCATCTCTCAGGAACATCCGTTCAACGGCTCAGTATGTGTTCTAAGAAGGTATTTGTGATTTTGTCAGCGATTGCAGTCTCCATAGTGACAGGTGTAACTGTTGAAGATGACTCCATTCAGGAGAAACAGATGATTAACTGTATCGAAGAAGCAGATTTACAATGTGTGAAACTTAGAGCTCTTGCTGACATATATAAGTTCATTAAGACAAGATCTCTTAACTTAATGGATGGCGTAACGTTGGCGTACTCTGGAGACAACAGTGAGGCTGTAACGACAAGAGCTCTTGCAGATGAAGGATGGGGCAGTTTCTTTAACTTCATTCCTCGTCTGTCCAAGGGACTGTCATTGAAACTTAACATCTTACCTGGAGGCAGCATTGTAGTATCTAAAAGCCAGAAGGAAAATGGACTTATTGACCTATCTTTCGAGCCACAAGAGGGATCCGAGGGTCGTAAGTAGATATTTTTAAATTTCTATTAGAAATTTAAAGCCTATTTATGGTTGTGTTTCCGTCAAGTAAGCAAGAAAGAAGTGAAAATCAACTTTCTGTCAGACTTTCAAAGGATGCTATGCATACCGGAAAGTCTTATCCAACGATTTTGCTAGTTCGTCCATTTGCCTAGCTGTAGACAAGTATTACAGCAAAAACAGTAACATATAACGAGATTTTTAAAAAAATGTTTTCAGTGTCCCAAGAAGGGTTTCCTTCCTTAATCATTTCACGACCATAGGTGGATCCAAAGAGGGGACACAGGAATCTTCGCCCCCTTCAACACACATACGCACATCCAAAGCAAAACAAATAGCAGTGCTGCACAAGCCTGGTCAGGGAGAAAACTAAGAATCTTTCGCCGCCGCACAGGGGTCCGTTTTGGATTCGCCCCTGTTTACGACATGGGACATATTTTTCGTTTGTTTAAATTGTCCTAAAATTGTGCTGGATGACTTTTTTCAAAAGTAAAATCTTTCAATTTTAACGTCCTGCGAATATGCCATTTATGCTAAGGAAAATGGATGATTAAGGCAAGTGAGTTATTTTGGTGGAATCTGTAGAATGAGGACGTGGGGGGAAAGAGGAAAACCCCAAGAAAACTCACGGACATAATGTTGTCCACCACAAACTTACTTCGCCGGGGATCGAACCAGGGACACCATGCACCAGACGCAATAGCTTTACCACTGAACTACGGTGCCCCCTTTCAATAGTTTAAAATTTTGAATGCTAAAGGTAAAGGAATTACCTAAACGAGCTTGAAAACAAATTATTATAAATACAAATTACTCCATAATAATTTCGAAATAAGTTTTTTTTCTTTTTTTAAAATAATTTTTACCAGTTACTTAAGGATTTGTGAAGTATAGTATACAGGAAACAGTATTATTGATACTGGAAACATTGTAGTTAAATACTATGCAGTGCAATAAAAAAAAAAACACCATAAGTAGAACTGCTTACGCGAATTTGTTTCACAAAAAGAAAAAAAAAACTTTTATTGAAGAGATTTATATTTATCTCAGACCATAACAATGTAACTGTTGAAGTAAGCAACGTATGACGACGATCTTTGGAATCTACATGTCTGCTTTAGTCTAAATAGTTAAAGATAATTCTCCTTGCCTACAATTATTATATTCCTGAAGGGGTTAATCCTCTATTTAAGCCGGAAAATGATAGAAATTCAACTTTTCCGGTTTCCGTGTTTATAACCATAGAACATAGACGGTAATAGATAGTAAGAAGCATTTCTTTATGTGTTCAGCATCCCAAGAATAGGTTTCACGTTTACTGTTATCCCTCTCCTAAAACAGAAAGAAGTTATCTGCTACCAGTTCCGGTTTCAATATTAATCTCCACAGATAGAAAACAGTTAATAGATAGTGAGATAATACTTTTTGATATGGATTTAGCGTCGACATTGTATGTTCCACTTTCACCTTTATCCTTCTATTCATACTAGAAGTGCTAAAAGTCAACTGCTTACAAGGTTGATTCCATACCTTGATAGATAGCGGAGGGATCTTCTGAAATATATTCAGCGTCCTCCTAACCGAAAGTGGAAGAAATCACTAACTTCCGGTTTCATTTCTGATCTCGTTAGAGAATGAATGGTCGTAGGTACCGAACTTTTTTTTCAATGTGAATTCAGTGTTCCAAGAACAGTTCCATTTCCGATCTTTTCCCTCTAATATAGTGTTTTTTCAACTGAAAAGCGTGCCTCCTGGGAAGACGTAAAGAACAGCAATGGTGATGAAAGCTAACTAACTCTAGGACCTATTGAACCAGTAAGTTCAATGCCTCCATTCCTCCAACACTCCATTGACTTCTATCCTTAGCCAGCTGGATCCAATTTCTACATTATATTCCCATTCCTGTTAGATCTATCTTAATATTGTCCTCTCATCTGCTCCTAGTCTTTCTAATGGAACATCCATGTATTAAGTTTTCTTTGCATTTACTTCTAAATCGTAGTCCTTGTATACACTTAATAAAATTTCTTCATTTATTTCTTTTGTTCTTCTATCATCCTCTATTAGATTTACACCATCAGTATACGCCATAATCTGGTGAATACCATTCAGCTCTAGGTTCTGGTTGCTATCTTTGATTTTCCTTATAGTGTACTCCAGTACGAAGTTGAATAATAATGGCGACAACGCATTTCCTTGTTTCAGGCCATTCTCGAAGTGAAACCTCATGCACAAGAATTTTCGTACTCGGACATTACTTTGGGATTCATTTTAACATATCTTAAATAATGTAACTAGCTTTCTCGGTATTCCACATTCTGTCGTACAATGTTTCCTTCTTAACCTAGTTGCAGGCCTTTCTAAAATTAATACATAATTCATGCACCGAGGTACTGGATTCCCGTTTTATTTCGAGTATTTGTAGAATGGTAAATATCTTGTCGTTAGTTGATCGATCTTGCCTAAATCCGCAATGATAATCTCCAATAACTTCGTCTGTGTATTGGATAAAGCATGCTAACAGAATGTTTGAGAAGGGATGCAAACTACTGACAAAAAATAACTACATTCGTAATTACAAATATTACAAATGTAAAAAAAGATGTTAAACTAAATATCGTAGAAACACCGAAGTAACTATTGAGTAAGAACTGCGGTTCTATTGAAAAGAAAGGTGGTAAAATAATAATGGTGGACTACAGTGGTATGCAGTTCACCTGGAAATAAATATAAATGGGTGTGAAGTAATAAAATGTTCAGACCAACCAGCGGTAAAGAGGGAGTGTAAAGTGTGCAGGGTTCACGAAGGGGGCACCAAGTAAACAAGGTTGGAAACCATATATGGAGTGAGTCAGTAGGTCGTGGGTCAAGTGGATCAAGGTTCGTGAGTGGCTATGTCAGTCGTGGATCAACAGGACGTGGTCCACTGCAACCCAACACCCACCGTGAACCACTGTGTCCCACCGACCCACTCTGCTTAGTCCATTGCAGAGAGCACTTACTAAACACTAGTGAATTTATCTACGTTTTATTTTCAAAGCCTCACTTTTCTTCCTTTTTTCATTTCTTCCTATTTGCTTACCTGTGGCGAGTATATCTAAGGGAATATAGAGATTTAGTCACTTTTGGATAATTATATTTCTAATCGTAATAATAGCAATAGGACTTAATACTTGGCTTTCGAAACACAGCCAAATTTTACACTGTTTTATTTTTATTATTATTTTTCAAGTTGCCCTACTTTACCTTGATTTGAGACTTTCAAATTTCATCCTGTTTTCCACTGTAGAGTATCTGTAATTCAACAAGGAAATAATTACATATGATAATTAAATTGAAATTCTTCGTAATATGGCCCATGACAAACATTTTACCATTTTATATCGTAAAAGGTCAAATCCACCGTTATTGTAACAGAGCGGCGCTTAAGCGATTGACCGTAGAAATTCAAACAAAGAGTCTTGTTTTATTACGAGTGTAAACTTTTTAGTCAGTAGATAGAAGAGCGTGGATCACGGGTCAGAATTGATAACGATGGGTTTTGGTGGGTGGTGGGTTACGGTAGGTCGTGGGTGACGGTGGGTGGTGTACCAGTGGGACATGGATCGAGTTTTTATTGACCCTGGCCATCTCGGAAACCACTGCTCTAAAGCAACCGGAATTAATGTGGCTATATCGTAAAAGTTCAATATTAAATATCCATAGTTTGTAAGTCTACCGTAGTATACCAAGGTGAAACGACTATCATTTTTTTCTTTTTTGAGCAATAAAATCAGAAGTAAATATGATGCATGTGCGGAGAATAAACCACGTCTGATGTTTCACATCTATATCCTGTAGACTAAGTTAGGAGCACACGTTATCGATAAGATAAAAGAATCGAATGGAGATAATAATGTAATCAAAAAAAATATATAAATTAATATAAAATCCAAAGATACAAGGATGTTGATTATAATTTCAACAGGATTTCTCTCCCTTGCCCCACTCCGGAGTTGAACCAATCAGCCCCGTGTCTTCCTGAGGTAAGATGAATTAAATTACATTTCCCCATTATACGTATTTCAGGAAATATGTCCCAGAGCAGTCTTGTCAAATTTTGATTCTCTAACTCAGGCCAAATTTTATGAAAGAAAGCCTGATTAAGTATGATTTTTTTTAAAAAATATTCCGCTAAAATTGATGGTGGAATCACTTATTACTTTTTCTTGTGCTCTCTTTATATTTTCAGGTGGTGAAAAGCGTAGAGTTATGATGGCAATGATGATGTTCTCAGGACTTTACACCACACTTTTTATCCTGGGGTTGGCTGCCACTAAATTCATCGCTTTCAAAGGAGTGATTATTGGAGCTATCGCCCTGGTTGTCTCTGTAATTAACGGTCTATCAAAGTTTTTCAACAACAAAAATAGAGGAGCAGCAGGTTATTATCCCTACGCCTATTCACGGAATGATGGATATGGCAACCTTGAGAAGAGCTTCACCGAGAACTTAGTCATCAGTGCTATAAACAAAAACAAGGAACAATTCGACGAACAGCCTAGGACGCTTTAACTGAAAGGTATGTATCCTATTTGATACACATTGTAGAGTAAACTATGTTTCATTCTCAGTGAGGGGAAGCTTTTTCCCTAAATCATTTCACCATTTTTGACATAAACATCGAGAAATATAAAAATCAAATTAAATCTTCCAGTTTAATGTATTAGGCTAAAGTAGATGGATGCATAAAGCAAATGAATGACGATGGAAGAATTGTTGGAATGAGAAAGAAATGGGAAATGGTACCCCGAGAAAACCCACGGATACGATGTTGTTCATATTTCCTGCCACCTTAGTTGAACGGGGATCGAACCAGAGACCCCACACACTAGAGATAAGTGCTCTACTGCTAAGGTAAAATGAAATGAAATGAAATCTTTAGTTGTACGTCCCACGGTTATGCCGGTTAGGCTAAAGGGGAGGGTGATGATGAGTAATGGATGAAATGGTGGAATGAGGAAAGTGAGAGGAAACGGAAGAACCCCATGAAAACCCAAGAGCACAGTGTTTGTCCACCACAAAGTCCACACGGCGCGAGCTGAGATCAAACCAGAGACCCCAAGCACCGGAGGTGAACGCTCTACCACTGAGCCACCGCGCCCCCTCTATCACTAAGGTATCGTGCAAATAAGGAGAAAGATATAATTGAAAATCTACAAAGGGACAGTATTTCCCAAGTACTGTTGTGAATGCGAAAGTTAATTGTTTAACACCACGTTATGAATATTCTTCTTCTTGTTCACCTCAACCATAAATTGGTGGGCAACATGAACATTTTAAAAATTTTCTCTCGCTTGGGAGAGCTGTTTTATACTTTGGTAAGGCCTCTTCTTCGTAACTGCATCCAGATATTCTACCCTTGATCTTCCTCTTCCTGGTTTTCCTTCTACCTTTTCCTCTATCAGCACGGTGATCCAATCGGAGTGCCGAAAAAATTGGCCAAGCATTCTTCTTTTTCCTGTTATCTTCATGATCTGTCGTCCTTCATTAGCTTCCTTTAGTACGATTCACTCCTTTCCTTTCGGTTCATGATATACGCAGCATTCTTCGCCAACACCACATTTCAAATGCTTCCAGCTTGGATATTTCAGCTTTTCTCAATGTCCACGTCTCTGATCCGTAAAGCGCTACGCTCCATACCAGTATCCTAATAAATCGTTTACGAACGTCCAGTGACACATTTCTTGATGTTAGTAGTCCTCTTTTTCTATTGAATGCATGTTTAGCGTGCGCTATTTTGGAACTTATGTCTTTTTAACTTTTTCCGGAAGGATTTTCGAAATCAAGTTTTGCCGAAAATGTTTGAGGGCGAAGAGGGGAATAAATGATATATAGAGAAAATCAGCCCTATCTCCACAATACATCCACTTCACCGAATATTAAGTGATTTCTTATGTTCAGATGCATAATATAGATGGGAGAAACATTTCGTATTGGAAATTCGTACGTTGAAAAGCCGTTAGGGTTAGATACCTCTGGATTAGCCTAAACGAATATGACAATAGAAAGTGCAGTGTACCAATTTCTATTTGGAATTTTTTAATAGATAGGATCGAATAGTATTTTCCTCATAATGTTCTGGCTGGTCAGTGTATATTTCATTATGCATAACCCCGTCTTTCAAGTTCATCAGCAATGGTGGAGTGATTTCCATTAAAAAAAAAAAAAAGGAACAAACGATTGCAGAATGTAGCATACTTACCTGCGAATCCTTAGTCTAAACCAAGCAACAAAACGATGCAGATATTGACATGAACATCGAGCTGCGAGTGTGATAAGGTTCTTGATTTCACCTGTTCCGGTAGTGGTAAGACTCTCTTTTCAGAAAGCATTTCCCCACTACTGATGAGCTCAAATATGTTCGGTTCATTGGCGACAATAAAGTATAATGGTGGTATAGAAGAGCTATTGTTACCTTATGGGAAGGACTGAAACGTATGACGAATATAATGGCAAATTGGGAAATATAATGGGAAATTTGGAAATCGGTGTTTTGTTTGAATTCCCTTAAACAAATGAAAATGAAATGAAATCTTTCAGTTTTACGTCCCACGTAATTCCCTTAAACAGTCTTAAAATAATCTTAAATTTCCCAAATTTCCGTCAATAATTTCCTTTGAAAGACACCACTGTCATATGTTGCAGATAAGGGCGCCCATCAGGGGGGCAAGGTGGGGTGCTTGCCCTCCTTCCTAAGAGGAAATTATTCTTGGGAATATCAAAAACCCAATATAATTTTTACATTAGTTACAACAAAATTTGAAACTATATTTGAAATGTCGCTTATACTTGCTTTCCCCCCTTGGAAACCACAACATGGGCGCCCTTGGTTACAGACCATTGGAAAGGCCATTTTATTACTTTTAAAATTCACTATGTTTCATCTCTATCGATAAACTACAGGGTGAGGAATTGAGCAATAAGCAACAAAAGACCAAAAATTATTCACAACCTATAGTACTCAAACCGTTGAGAATAGGACCAAAGTTCAAATGAATTTTCTTCCTTAGAATCACTGATGCTACCATTTCCCAAAATATTGCACTTTCACCCAGGACACCCTGTATAAAGAGTAATTGTATTGTTCATATAAGTACGTATCTACTGGTAGTAAATGTAAAATAAAAGTATATTTAATCCTCTGTTATCAGATTTGTAATGTTCTCTCATTTACAGGCTCCTTTCGACTACGCTTGGCTTAAGAAGATTTACGGAGGATTTGTTAGAATTTGTTGCAGTACTATAAATACTTAAGTGCCAAAACTAGTTATTCAAAGAGGTGATCTGCTTATTACTGAATCATTACCTTATTGTGTTGTTTCAATGTTACGTTATGCGACTGTTATTTAACTATCTTCTGTGTTAACTTTGTTATGTTTTCTTAACTTATATCATTGTTATTCGCTTTACTAGAATAAAATAGATTTCTACTTCTGATTAAAAGTTGCTTGTTTTCTTTTTAATTTATATACCTCAGTCATGGGAGGCGATTAGGGGGGCAAAGGGGGCAGTTGCCCCCCCCACTTTTTTTTAAATGACCCATTAATGTATATAGTTTTATTTGGAAATATTAAGTTTTTGCATGTATTAATGGTTCATAGAATAACAATTGTGCCATATTTGCCGTCCCGTGAGTACATATTGGTTGTCTTCCGGTTCAGTTAAGAAAGCTACAGGAATTGCGTTTTAATTGCCACGAAAAATGGCCCAAAATTTAACCTATTGGAGCGCCATAATTCGAGTGTATTTTCATTCTTCTTACAAGGACTCAATATGTTAGGCAGCCGCTTTGGTACAAATTGAGATAACATTTCGTACAAAAAAGAAGTCCTTCACAACTTGTGAATCACAAGTTATTCTTTAATTGCACAAAAATCGAAAGTTCCTAAAATGTCTTTTCATCTTTCTAATACTAAGGAATATTTTAATTTGATTTTTTTGAGTACCATTCCGTTTAGCAGTGAGGCTATATGAGACGAGGACCTACTGATTAACGTGGAATACGAACCACATGAGCTCCCGCCAGGAATCGAACCCGGGTTTCCCACGTCAAAGGCGCGGCAATGTTTGCAGTGTAATATACGAGTTTAGGGGTGTACATATACAATTTTGTATATACACAATTAAATTTACTAAATTCAACATAATTCTATGTTTTAGGATTATTTTGTATAACTGGGGTGATTCTAAGTATTGTTGAGTTTCAATGTACGTATTCCAAGAAAGTGAAAACTGTACATGCAACGAACATGCTTCGGGAAGCTGCAAAAGTACTTCTTTAAATGTCGCAGCATATGCTTCTAGTATTTACTATATTTATAAGAGTAATAACATACGTTTAATAGCATGTGTGGAATTAAAAATATAAGTTCTTCATTAATCCCCGGTTTCAATGTAACTTTTGCAAAACAAGCCTCATTTTTCATTACTATTCGATTAATATTATTTGTTCTGTTTGTTTTGCAAATTTGTTATTAAATAGGCCCTTAATCTGATCACACAATTTTCCAGACAGAATTTTAAAATGTTCTTGAGCAAGGAATCAAATTTCTTCTTACACCTTCGTTGTTTAAGAGTAAAAAGGGCTAGTATCTACTTGCGTTGCTCTTGCCAATTAACTTTTAAAAATATGAAACACGATATACGGTATTTTAACTGGAAAAGAGAGTATCCTAATAGTTATACAACCTTTCGTTAAACAAAATGTTAAAAGAAACCAGGAAAACTAACATTGATACACAAATATTGAGATCATGTCTTGCCCCCCCCCCCACTTTTAACGTCCAACCGCCGCCACTGACCTCAGTCAAACTTTGTAAATCCGTACTACTTGGGCGAATACGTTCGGAGTCAGACAGATTTAAAGAGTTTCTAAGCTGTTGAAGGTAAAGGGGCAGTTTACACATATGTCCATCTAAGTTCAACTGCATTGTAGTTTACTGTTGTATGCTACATTCTTTTTATGTAACCAGTCCGTGCACAACATAGGCACCCATATACGGAAATGCCGAAACTAGTAATACAAATATTCTAAGAAGCACACTAAGCAGGAGGGGACTCGTAACCAATAACATAGTATTCTACACAATGCAAAACATTGTTGCTGTATAGGCTATAACTTTGTTTTATTTGCTTTTTACCTTATATGATATTTTGGAAATATGTATCCAGTTTTCTCTTTTAAATATTTTGGAGATGAATTAACTGGATAAGTTGACCAAATTATACTTACTACGTCCACACAGGCCCGTATCCACGGGGGTCTAGGGGTAGCTGCCCCTAAAGTTTGGCTGCCCTCCCCCTAAAATTTTTACGGTAGGCTGGCAAGTGAACTATAATATGGTGATTAACATTAACATGGTTGGATTTGGCCCCCCTAACTTCAGCCGGGCCCCCCTACATTTTGGGGCTGGCTACAGGCCTGCGTCCACATTAAAAAATCTGAATCCATTCAGCTGGTTTTCTTCAATAACCTTCTGAATGACGTCGAAAAAACAATGGTAGAGACTATCTTTGTTGAACTCTTTGACTGTGTACACATATGTTTTCTGATGGCTTAAGGCTAAATTTTGGGCTTCGTTTAAGAAAACGTAATACCAATTTTTGCCAGTCACCCTGTTCTCTTTGTGGGTTAGCTTCAAGAACATCAAACGTTAGCTTCCGTGCATCTATTGGTCTCAGTCCAAACAAAGAGCCCTCATATTGCAAAATAACTTGAGTTAATATTTCTGCTTCCTTTGGTATTGTAGTCTCCATTCCATTGACGGCAACATTCACACCACGATACACATTTGAAGCAACTTCTCTTCGAAAGTGTCGCAGAAATGTCTTCTTTGCTATTCCATATTTTTTACGATATGTGTTTAACATGATGTTTTTCCTCTTTGTATTCTTCTAAAGCAGATTTCACATCTTCTGGGGTCCAGACTAGAGGCCTGCACGGGCTCGGGCTGAGCCCAGCCCGCGGGCCAGACTCGGGCCTACAAAACACATATCACTTCGGGCCCGGGCCGTAAGTTTTTAAATACACAACCATATTTCTTGGGCCTTTTCAGGCTTAACTATGTAAATATACTGTACAACGATATATATTGCACCGTTCTTTCTGGAGGAGTTTCAGAGCACAACTGCAAAATTGAACCTCTAATTGCTGTAAATAAAAATTCAATTTTCTGTTAATTATTAAGTTTCTGTAATTCGGGCTTATTTTGGACTCATTTGATCATAATACGAGTTCGGGCGAGGCTTGGGCCTAAATACTAAAACATATTACGGACTCAAGTCGGACTTCAAATTATAATTCACGGACCGGACCGGACCCGGGTTAAATATTCCGGCCCGTACAGACCTCTAGTCCAGGCACCCATACACCCTTTTGATCTTTCCGTTTCCTTTGTTTTCCTTCATTTTCTATCCTCTGAAAAACAGAAGAAAATAACAACTTACGCACATGGAGTCCAAATCGCAGGAATTGCAATTTAAGCAACTGGTGCTATTTGAGAAACTGCAAAGACGTACGATTTTGGAGACCTCAACCATTTTCAATAAAATAATTTTCTGTTCTTAAATGCGTAAATACACAGCAGTTTTAACAGTGCAAAATACAACTTAATAGATTACACAAACATGTCCAATTATTGAATGAGAATACATTCTACATACCTGTTTTCTATGAGTATATTCTTCTAAATGTCAGCACAAATTAGCAAGAGAAATACGTACACTTTTTTACAAAACAACACACGATACGTTTCTCATAGTTAAACGACGACCACAAGTAAATTAAAGTACGCTTGAAGAAAGGAGACGTTCCAAATTCTGCCGCTAGATCGCACCATTATACAATGGTGGTGTTTTTAGGGCCATGGTCCGATTTAAGAGCAGGTGCAATATAAGCAACGTCTACCCGAAAGTGTCGCAGAAATGTCTTTTTTGCAATTCCATATTTGTTATAACGTGTTTAACCTGATGTTTCCCTCTTTGTATTCTTGTTTTTTCTGCGATTACTTGACAATTTTCGTGAAACAGTTTTCCTTATAATGTTTATTAAAATTTAAGAACAGCTTGTTTTAGGTAGAACACCTTCAATGTAGATTCTGCCATAGATGATAGTTCGTTCATTCAGGTTTATTTGCAATGTTTTTTCTACCATGAGATCAATGTTGATAAAACGTTCACAAATTTGTTCACAATAATTCAGAGAATGTTTTCGAATTTTAGAAAGTATTTAGTATTAAATTAATGTTTCTATTCAATTTTCTGTTAGATTACTTTGTTATAACCACTATATTCTTACCTATTTTTTTACGCTGTATACGCGGAAATGTTTCGGCAAGTTTTAGAAAGTACTTCCAAATAATAATAATAATATAATCATGAAGAAATTAAATGTCGACTAAAATCAGGGAATTTGTGTTATCGTTCAATTCAAAATATTTTTGTCGTCGCGAATTCTGTCCAGGAACTTGAAGCTTAAAATATACAAAATGATAGTCATGCCTGTTGTTCTGTGCGGTTCTGAAACATGGTCTCTTACACTGAGGGAAGAACATAGACTGAAAGTATTTGAGACAAGATCCTGAGACAAATATCAGGACCCAAGAGGAACGGAAATGAGAAATGGCGGAAACTTCGTAACGAGGAACTACAATTTACCAAACATTGTTAGGGTTATCAAATCTAGGAGGCTCAGGAGGGCAGGTCATGTAGCCAGAATGGAAGAAAGTAGAAGCGCTTTCCAAGTTTTAATTGGAAGTCCAATCGGAAAATTACCATTAAGAAGAGTTAGGCGCAGACCGGAGGATTATATTAAGATGCATCTCACAGAAATAGGTGTACAAAGTAGCAATGAGCTTCCATCGGCAATCGAACTTGGATCTCCCAATCTAAAGGCACGTACGATAACCGCTTAACAACGAAGAAGCTCTACTAAGTGTTCGGCTCTTGAGTCTAGCTTAGAATGAGTTGAACGACTTGATCCCATTTGGATAATTTTTAAGGGTCATGCCCTCAGTCCCACTTTTGTATGTGCTGATGGAAAATGTTATTTTCCCGTTTTTTTTTGTTTTTTTTGTTTTTTTTTTTATTGTAAGATAAAGAGCTATGAATGCTGCAAGTTTCGTTCCAATCACTCAGCTGCTTCTAGGCTAGACTCAGTACCGAATCATAGGATTTTTTGTGGGGGATTATACCCTTTCTGGCTCCCTCCAAATAGGCATAAGAACAAATTTTAAAATTATTTCTGTCTTCAAGACGTTAAAAAGATTACTTTTTTTGTTTTATTACATTTTGATAATTTTTGAGGGTCATGTCCCCGTGTTCCCTTTGTATGTGCAAATGTTATTTTTCTAGAGTTTTTATCGTCTACTGAAGAGCTATGAATCCTGCAAGTTCCGCTCTAATCGCTCAATTCATTTTAGGCTAAACCCAAGAGGCAAGAGCCTAATCCTTACCAAATAAAAAAAAAAAAGAATAAAAGAAAAAGAAAATTTGAGTAAACAATATTGAAAGAAAAAAATCATCAAAATTTTGTTGAAATGAAGTAATAATAACATTCATGTTACTCAAAAAACTTCGTCCAATGATTTCTGGCCTATATGAAAAAAAAAATTCATTTTATAGTAATTTATATAATTGTATACATTTCAGATGGCTCACACTATAATTTCAGTACAACTCTCTTTAGTTAGTGCACTTAATTAATTTACTAAAATTAGCAACACAATAAGTAGTAATAAAAACCATTTCATTGGATAAATACATTATTTTTTTTATAAATAGATAATTCTCTGAAGTACCATCATAATAAAAGTATCAACATTTCTGATAAGAGCTGAAGTTTAAACAATATAGATGAGAGAGTTCAGGTGGGATATTAATGAGAATGTTTAGGTCTACATGCATGACATTCTGCGATTTATGAACTTAAAATATGCACATCACAACATTTTCCGATTACAGAAGAAAATTATCACAATAGTCTTCGGATTATCAATAGAGTCGCTATGTAAAAAGGCTTTCATAGAAGCAAAAATGATAACACTTCCCAGCTTATACAAACCTATTCTCTTTACTGTAAAAAAACAACCACTTTTTCACCTTTAACAAAACTGTTCATAGCCATTATACAAGGCAAGGCAGTGGTATATTGGTGTTTCATCAAAAAATGAGTTAATATAAGCAAAACTGTGTACATGAATTGTGTTCAGTTGTCTAAGTTGTATAATAAACTTACTACGTACTTGAAAAATATGACTAATGGTACCGTTTTCCGTAACAAGTTATTTAACGTACTTTCTGTAAAGTGCTATTACATCGGATGTTCTAAAAGTGGCGCCCACGGACCACAGAGCACTATTGTACAGATCTAAAAAAGAAACAATCTTATATTATTGTATGTCCTCCAGGGCCTCCTTCAGCCACTATGGGGAATCAAAATTTCACAATCTGGCAACGTCGCAGATTAACTTGGAACCATTAGCATCACTCTACGAATACAACAAACAGTTGAATCGATTGCTACACTAGTAAGTGATGTTAGTGACAGTCAATATCGACTTCAGCTGCCATCTGGAAAGAATCGATATAATTATTTGATAGGTAGATCTAATCTATGGCTCCTTATTTGCTACGTTGCCGTATACTGCAATTTGTGTCTCCAGATGAGATCTCGAAAGGATATATATATACAAGTATATATATATCTAGGTATATAGCTTTATTTTGACCTAAAGAATAATGCTCTGTGGTCCGTGGGAGCCATTTTTTAGAACACCCTATATACTATTAAGGAATATTTAAGTGATTCATTAAATGAAGAATTGGTAACAGATACTCCTGAGTACATGCCAAGTATGGTACAAACGTTTGTCTAATTACGATATAAATAGCCATGATTATATATTTGATATCTTCTTTTTTATGGTTTTATATTTTAGTAAAATGCATAGGTGCAATATTATGTAGACCTTCTGCTACCTGATAATATTTTAACGAATGAAATAGTGGAATGAAGGAAGTAGAAAGAAACGAGAGAACCACAAGTAATCCCACGTACACAATGTTTGTCCATCACTTTGCACGAGCTGGTATTGAAGTACGGACCCCATGTAATACCAAAAATGACAGCTCTACCACCATCTTTGTACCATGGTGGCCACCATCTTTGTGTCAAATATACAGTCTACGATATAGTGGCGCTCTTGAGGAAGATTACCTACCTTGGTAACATTTAAAATTTTCTCAGTTTAAATTAAATGAAGAAAATCATTGTTCCTTAAAAATTAGAAGATGAAGTTTCCTTCCTTTACTTTGAATTGATACAACTTTTATTTGTTACTACCCTCAAAAACAGATACTATTACCATCAGTGCTAGATACACCTACTACTGCCATTACATTTCAGTTTTAAATGCATAAAAATATTAGAAAGATGCACCTGCTCGAAATTCGTAATTTCCATGTTCATTCTCAATATTGATATCCAATATATAGAGCATGTGCCCCATGCAGCCACATTTAGCCTTTACTTGTGCATTTGTATGGGTGTATGAATATAAATTGAACTCAAGTTAAGTCCCCCAAAGCTTATCTCACACAAACCACCTTTCCTGTCGTAGTGTTCCGGCTAGGTGCGTGCTGCATATATTGCTTCATGAAATAAGGTTAATACACTAAATTGTGACCACCCCTCCACACAAGGAAGTGTGACCAGCAACCAAGCTGATTACGTGACCACCGCGACTGGTAGTATTAGCTCTCGGTATAGGGGGCACTCGGTCGAAGAAAGTGTAAAAAGCTTTTTCATGCCAGCCATCCTGAATGAGGTTTTCCTGGGTTTTTCTCATTGACACCAGGCAAATACCGCGGTGATACCTCACATATAGGTTCCAGGCTGTTTCCTTCCTTCCCAAATCTTTTTATTCCTTCCCTTTCTCAGGATAGTGTGATTGACGAGGGATGTCATCCCTCAAACGTGACTGGCCAATTGGCAATAGATGCCGAAAGCACAGTAATGTAAGTCCTACTGCAGAAATAAGATTGATAGGTTTGGAGATTAACGACATCTTTCAGTTCCGAGAATACCGAACTTTATTTCAGAATCCAGTTCGAATTTCAAATCGTTTAATTTCCAATACAATTTTCCCCCTTCTGAATGAATCCATTCCAAATTCCCATGAATTCAAATTTTCGAAATAATGTTAACAGTAAACTGGTTTTTAACATAAAATATTATTAAAAAAATAAATAAAATTGCAGACTGATGAAACTAAAAATATATTTTTAAAAATCTATATTTACCTTTGAAAGGAATGATAATGACGCATGTGAGAGGTAAAGAAGGTAGAGAGTGATTACTGCTTGGAAGTCGAGTCATCTCCCATGATAACATTAGATATTGCGCTACTGGTAGTTCTTGGGTATCTGCATTTACAACGTGCCGGACTTTCAGATTCCTGAGCAAAATTTGTCCATGTTTTTCGTTAGAATTCCAATTTCTTCGAGTTCTCTGGTGCTCGAATTTCGTAATCAATACTTTGTTCCAGGGGTAAAAGTGGATCTGGATCTGAAAAGGTAAGGGGAACAGATGACTTCATGCCGTCCTCCATGCCTAGCTTTGTAATTTTAAGGAAGTGGAGGGATGCCATAGATAGTTTTGGAAGTGGGAGAACGACGTCCTCCCACTTTCTTCGTCACTTTTATCCCTAATTTGTTCCTAATAAACAAAACAGTAGGCCCTAATGCTAAGTGTTTGACAAAAAGAGAAAATGCTTACAAAAATTAAAATTAGTTGAATATGACAATCTAAGAAATTTTATTAATATAAAATTAGAATTAAAAAAACTTCAGCCTAGTTGCTGTTATTTAGAAATACCGGAGGTGTTCAGATTGCAGGAAAACATGTGGATTAAACTCAGATTTTAGTGAAGTTATCAAACAATTCACTTCTGAGACAAGCATAGAGTGGGGACAACTGCGATGGCAGGCCAACTGGGACATTGATTGCTGGTACTTCTGGTTGGAGTAACGAACTTTTTGTGGTACTGTGGGTGCAATGTCAGACGGTTGCTGTTTATGGCATGTGAGTCGTACAATCTAACAAGCACGAAGAATAGGAAAGCAAAAAGGTCATTTTTGACAGGTAAAATAAATTCTTTGTATCGTATTATGAATGCAATTTCCCACTTAGAACACTTACGTATTCTTAAAGTGAATATCTATGTTCAACACGTGCTTTTAAGGCTCCAACACAGAAAGCCGATTCCATACGATAGGTTAAGCGTGTTTGAGTAAGGAGTTAGTTTGTGAAAAATAGCCGTGTGTCGTCAACTGGGACATTTCGCGTGAGGACAACTGGAACAATGTCCCAGTCGTTCCTAGTGGACATGTTTTTTATGTAGTGCTACTTATAGTGTAGTCTGTTTTCGTAAACCTAATGGCAGTTAATCGTAAGGACTGTATTACAGGCATGTTTTTGCTTAAAAATCTACTTCACATTACCATACTTTATATTCACCGACTTGTGACTAGTTTAATCAACCTACCTACTACTTATTGGATGTTTCATATTCACCAAGTTTTCAAATTAGAACTAATAATAAAAGTTAGAAGCATTCTCAACATTTTTCTCATAATTTTTGCCGATAGGTCTAAAGGTTACTTGTACAATTTTGATCACTAAGAGTAGCAATAAAAAATGGTCCTAAGCATGATGTTTCTTGTTTATATAGTCATATATTTAAAAGTGATACTGGTTTACCGTGTAATGTTGATCATTTAATGTAAATTCCCCATTATATATATATATATATATATATATATATATATATTACTTTGTCCCAGTTGACCTGCCAATGTGGATAAATGGAGCAAAATGCACTGTTGAAGTAATTTCAACAAAATTTTAATGATATATTTTTCTATTGACCTCCAAAAAATGTTAACTGTTCCCAAAGGATAGATCTTTAATATCCCTCATTTGCTTTCTAAATTGAAGCAAAACTGTAGGTTAAAAAAAAATCTGAACGGAAAATTGTCCCAGTTGAGCCTACTCAAACCTACAATGTGGTGCATAAACATGATTCACCAGACCCTACAGATACCTAAGCTAGTTGCATTGAGTCTGGTTAGATTGCACTGGAAATTTGCTAGACAACTGTGTTTCAAAAGTTTTTTTTTTCTGCGGTCGACAGAACTCAGATAAAGTGTCAGTGTTAATGTCACATCACAAAATTTTAAGATAGGCTATACAGCTATGTTAATTCTAGCGACGAAATCACGTTCCTGGTTGGTGGTCGTTTTAAGGAAGTTTTACGGCATAATTTTATTCACACGAGCTCAGTGTATAGTAGATTAATGACCATGAAGTAATTTTAACGTATTTGTTGCAATGCTGATGTCTGAAATGGTATTTGAGATAATTCTAGTACGTATGACATACAAATGTATTACATCTGGCTTTTCAACTTTGTACGCCCACCAGGGATTTGAACAAAATCATAGACTGTTACATTGAGGGCCCTGGTGATCCCACTAATTACCCCAAACTCATGATTGATGGATCGTTAGAAATCTTATGGAACACAGATTTTTTTCTGCGAGTTAACATTGGTGAAATTTCCGCCTTATCTGTAGAAGAAGAAGAAACAAAAAATCCTAAAACAGAATTTAAGTAGCCCTGACAACCTTTGCAGTCATCCTACACTGAGAACATGATACAATATATAGGCAACGCACTTGTAATAATTATATTTAAAAATGGTGGCCATTGCTGCAACAGAAAGCGAGTTAAAATTTAGAATGAAGTTCCTATAAAAACGCCCTGTATATCTTTTTCGAAGGTCTGTTGCACACCTTCTAATTGGCTTCCCTGGTGCCCCCCCTAATTAATACAGTCATAATTGATACATCGTTTTTAAAAAAAAAACTTCATGAACACAGATTTCAGGAAGGTAAGATTTCTACAATTCCCGCTCTATTCGCAGGAGAAGAAGAAGAACAAACAAAAGCCCTAAAAATAAAAAAAATAAATAAATAAAAATTAGAAACTGTCTCAAAAAATTGGTCAACTTTTCCCCTCCTTCCCCATAAAGGTAACAAGTACACATACAGGGTACTTCATTGCTTCACATACTAATTTTATGAATGTGCCTCCAAGAGGGAAATGGTTCTTCAAAGAATGTAATGTAAAAGAAAAACACGAACTTTACAATCACCCCATTCGCCGTGGTATCCCACACATACATAATATGTATATCGGAGGAAAGCATCAGTATTCAGGAACACATTGATACCAAAATTATCTACCTAGCTTAATTACAGTGAGAAAAAAACACGTATGTAGCATACGTAAAAACGTAGGTTACATGTATAAATCCTGTATTTTTTGACCTTAACGTATAGCAAACGTATAACTGAAAAATATACTTTATACGTACTTTCTCTACAAGTGTTCCAAAAAAAACGTACTTTCAGTACGAACGAAAGAACTGTATATAGGAGGTCAAGATCTTACTTAGCCCTACAGATGGACGTATGTAACATATAGCTGACGTATGTAGTATAGTATATGTATGTATTATACGGAAGACTATTAGATGTCACATATCCTGGTGTAACATCTAAGGGAGAAAAGTATGTAGCATATGGATAATATATGTTCCGTACTGATTTCTGTAACAAACATAAAGATTCCGTATATTTGTACAATTATACCGCTCTCGGGATAACTGATTTTTCTCACAAGGGAACATTACGATTTGTTCAATTCAATTGCTGAAAATGATTGCTAGCACTGGATTCAGCACAGAAAAAAAAAGGAAAAAGAGGGTGTTTAGTGACAAACCGTATACAGGATGGGAGATAAGTGAGTGCAAAATGCGAAGATGAAAGATAGAAAATGTTTACAAACGACATGTTAATTTTGAAACGAATAGAGGGATTAGGATCAAATGTTGGATATTAGGAATGCATGTACAGCTCTACTTAACAGGCGTAATGTGAATGATGGGGAACATCTGAAAAGCGGCCATACTGGATTTAGCACAAGAAGAATATACGGAAAAGGGGTCATGTGACATATGGTTCTTGACGCACACCGTCTATTGAAATCAGTAGTGGCCAATACTGTTTGAGACCTCTATTTAATTGCAACTGTTATGGAACTTAAGAATGATTGTGTGGTTGATACAAAAATGGAGGCAACAGTGGGCACATTTGAAAAACGACAAAGATAGAGAATGGGGCTCGTCACAGCTGTCTGCGGTATTGAAATTGAAACAGTAGTCGACAAATGTCATGAAAGCGCCAGGTGCTGTTTGTTAATATCAATTTTGAAGAAAGCATATCTAATCATAGCTTGGAACCTTGGTGTTGTAACTGGAAGTGGATGGATGATTGTAAGTTAATGAATTTGTCCCGTTGTCATATTTTGAAGTCACATGACAGAAAAACTGTGTCTGTTATATATTTTATGAAATTCTTATACGGGCGGAAGAAGAACACATCCAACGGTTGCAGGCCGTTAGCCAGCCCAAAAATGTAGGGGAGGGCGGTAGAAGTTAGGAGACCCTATACAACCATATTATAGTTCATTTGCAATCCTAAAGTCAAAATTTTAGGAGGGCCCGACCACCCTAGACCCCCCATGGATACGGGAATGAACAGTTATATGAGTGACGTGCAACCATCAGGGTTAAGGAGTCGGGGAAGTTCAACATTATCCAGTTTCTGCACCAACTCCTCATCTTTATTGGTTCTCCATGAATCGACGGGGAGCAGCAGCTTTACCTGGTCTACAGAAGGCCAGAAAGCCAATCATGAACTCTTACAGGTTGTCGCTGGTCATATTTGCACTTTTACCAACCAGCATGGGAACGAATATTGGTCGGATCGGGACGTTTGTTGGCTGAAAAAGTGGCCTCATGCACGTCACCTTTACGACAGTATTGCTACATTGCCATAGCGTGGAACGCCTCCTGTTGCAAAGGTCTCAAACTATTGGCCACGATTGACTTCAATAGACGGTGTGTGTCAAGAGCTCTGCTTTTTTCGTATAATCGTCTTGTGCTAAATCCAACATGGCGGTTTTCAGGTTTCCCCATTACGTCTATTCAGTGGAGCTCTACATGCATTCCTCATATCCAACATTTCACCTCAATCCCTCTACTCGTTTCAAAATTAACATGGCATTTCTAGACATTTTCTACGTTCTATCTTCGCACTTTGCCCTCACTTATCTCTTACCCTGTATACGGTCTGCCACTAAACACTCCATTTTCCTCTGTTTCTTTTAGTGCTAAATACAGTGGTAGCAACCATTTTCAGCAAATTTAATTCACCAATCGGAATGTTCCCTTGTCAGTGTAGAGACTGAGCTATTGAGGTTTAAAACCTTCACGAAGCCGTTGCGTCAACATGCGTTTAACTGTTAAACTTGAAATGAACGCATTATTCAAAAGTAGTTTTCTATTTGTCTTATGATGCTACATTAGCACCAAAAATTCTGCCCCTCCATTGGCAAATCAAACTCTATGTTTAAAGCCCAAAACTATGTGCCTAAACTAGTAAACTAGATTAAATTAAATAAAACCTTTTTAGTTTTACTTCATACGAATGATCTTTATAAAGGAGATGGATGATTAATAAATGAATATGAAAAGAATTGTAGAATGAGAATGGGGGGAGGAAACGGGAGAATTCGATAAAATTCACGAAAATGATGTTGCGCGCCACAAACTCTAGTGGCCTTCAATCCAACTAAAGAACCCTTGCATTTGAGATAAGCACTCTTCTACTAAACCACCGTGCACTTATTAAGCTAAATGGTAGAATATTATGTATTATATATTATTATTATTATTATTATTATTATTAGTAGTAGTAGTAGTAGTAAGTTCTTAGTAGTAGTAGTAGTAGTAGTAGTATTTACAAACAGTAATAAAAACTTTAACACAGAGGAAAGTTAATACAAGTTAAATTTTATTTTTAAAAAATTAATTGAAAGATGCATACATTGACATGCTTGCATGCGATAATATTCATGCTTACTGCATTAAACGTTTATAGAGTAACATATCGAGTACATAAAAATATTTTATTTTATTTTATTCCATAAATGTTAAATTACATTTACTACATCGGAAAGCAATATTTCTGAATCATAGTGAATCATAAGGTAGACAAGAAGATTAACACGAAAGTGACACTTTCTATCGTGCTTTCACAACTATTTTCATTTGCATTTTACGAGGTCATAATATGATAGCTTTACAAACATGTTGAAAACACATGTATGTTATTGATACATTTGATAAAAGATTTATATTTTTCATTCTTCATTACATATTATTGTCGCGTATCAGTAAATAGAAAAATCTTAGGGGGGAAGGGGGACAAGCGTTTTCTGTCTATAAAGACGCAAGTAACCTGCACGTCAGCATCAGTGTTGTGTTGACAGCTGTTCCAGAAACCAAACATGTCTTCCTCAACGGTTCCAGTGTTTCTTCTGTTTATTTTAGTAGTCTGTGCTTCTGCATCCAATGGAAGAAGCGATGGAGTCCATTGGAAACGAATTGCGGCTAAGAAAATGTCGGATTGTTTCGCAGAGGCAGACTTTCAGTGTGTGAAGTTAAAACTCCATGCAGATATTTACAAGCTAATGAACGGAAAGTCACTGGAACTGGTAGATGGTCTGTCATTGGAATATTCTGGAGATGGAACAACGGCTGTAGAAGCTAGAGCTCTTAGAGATCAATCCTGGAGCAGTTTGCTCAATTTCGTTCCTAAACTTGTAAAAGGATTGTCACTTAAAGTTAACATGGTTCCAGGTGGGGACTTAGTGATCTCCAAGAGTCTGAAGGCTGATGGTCTTGTGGATTTATCCGTTGAAAGTGGAAGAACCGTAGAAGGGCGTAAGTACACAATTTACACTTAGTTCATCCTCTTGGTTTAGAGCGTAGTTAAAAAAGAAACAATATTATTGGAGTCTTCCATTCCTATACCAACTTAATACGTACAATCAGGAATCATGGTGTCACTACCGTAAAAACGTAATCTAAACTATAGATGTGATGTGCAGGTAACAGTACATTACTCTGGTTTCTGGTCACAACTTTCCAAGAGGGTAGCTTTATACCCGCGACGACTTATTGAATCATCCGTTTGAGAAAACTGACTTGCCACTAAAACTCTATTTCGGTACATTGAAAGAAGAAAGTTTCATATTCGCTGCTTCATGTTTCTCTCTTGATTTCTGACATTTCAGTACCAAATATGGACACTTTCTGTACACCGCACAAATCTCGTTCATTTGACACCACTAGATTTTCTCCTGCCGATACTATTTAAATCATAAAATGGAAATCGGGGACCAATCGTGTTTCCCATACGATTGTTTCACTTATAATGCTGAACTCACTGAACCAGTGTTGCCAAAAAGTTGACACGAAAAGTTACTAAAAATTATTCCGTCTTTCTCTCATATATATATATATATATATATATATACAACTCAATGCAAAGCGGTTAGGGTACCGCCTTTGGCGCAAGAGACCCAGCTTCGATTCCTGGCGGGAACTCATGTGCTTCAGATTCCATGTTAGTAGGTTTACGTATCATATAGCTTCGCAGCTGAACGGGACGTTAAACTCAAAATCAACTCCATGTCATATAGAACCCGAAGGTTCAATTCCGCGTTCACGAAAGCTCGCTAGGAAAGAAAAAAACAGATGAAATTTGAACCTTTACAGAGAAAAAAAAACTTACGCCCATTCACCGTTTACTCGAGCTTTTAGAAGTAATACTGTATTATTTCTGCCTTTCAAAGGAAGCTCTGCTAGCTAAATGACATGGAAGTTAAAATTGTTTTCCGTTAGATGATAAGACATAACCTATCAGAAAACAAAGCGGTATTCTGGAGATATTACACGCTATATGGGCTGTATATTAGCCAAACTCACTGACGCTTGGACTAATTCAATTAAGTAAAATGAGAATAAACATATAAAAACTGTTTTCAACTAATGATGCTTGATTTGTTCAGATCACAAAAATCGCTAGATTTGTAAATAAGTCGCCAAATCATCATTTAAAAATTACCAAAAATTTTGCTAATCGGCAATGTTAAGTTTTGTCGCAATTCTGGAAGTGGAAATCTCTAGATTTAGCTACTGTTCCCCCAAATTGGCAACACTGCACTGAACTCAACCAGACTAGATTTCTAGGACTCAATTTTCGAACAGGCCAACTATAATAACGCCTAGCTATAAAGAGCCCACTAGAGTGAGATGGAAACACAATGATGGCCAAACAAAGCAAACCTCCCTTCTCTTTGTCTTTTCCTATAGATAAGCTTCAAATGAAAAAGAAAACTTAAGTTTTCAACATGTCAATTATTTAACTAGTATATTTCCACTTGAAAATTTTTCGTTGTAATGTAAGCGCAAAAGTATCCACAAATGTTATATTTACTAATGGCATTTTTATCACTGCTATCTAATCAGGTTAATAATTTTGATTTCTTTTTTGATATTTAGCTTAACGTTTCAATTTCCCTATACAGTGTTGTCAAACTTGATACAATTGTACCAGATTCAGCCCTTTTTGTTATTCATCGGCCCTTTGGTACCACGCTGGCATTTTAAAAACATTTTGTGAAAAAGCTGGTACAATTCTACCCAATTCAACAATCATTTAACAAATACTTGTCACATTTTCGAGAAATAAGCGAGAATAAGGTGTAATAATTTATATTTTAATATTTTATTGTAACGTACTGTTTACACACGAACTCGGAGATGATTGATTTGTTCCTCGTTTTATATATTTTTTCATGTATGACCATAATACTGTTTTGGTTTTTTGGTCACTTTGAAATAGACACACGTTTGGTTTTCTCACAATACATACCGAAGATGATAACTGTTTTTCCTTTTTAATATGTGGCATCTGTTATACTTCCTACCTGCGAGAAAAGTTTCAGCTACTTCCACGGTTGTTCGGGGTCCTCCTATTTGGATGATTTAAAAAAGTAATTTTTAAAAAGACGAGGGAAGAGTGTTCTAGAACTTTTCTTCTTTAACTTTCGTGTTATAGAGTCATATATTACAGGTGGCGTATTTACGATTTTGTTTCGGGAGGGGCTTTGCTAACTTTCGGGGGGGGGGGCTTTGCCTAGAAATGTGAAAATTCTGCAAGATATTTCATTTACTTTACTATACTAAGTAAGATTTCGGGGGGGGGCTTAAGCCCGGAAGCCACCCCCGTAAATACGCCACTATGTATTACACTGGTATAAAATAAGAACTCAGTCTTTTTTGTTTCCCAATTTGGTACTATTTCTCAGTCCACTCCAGAGCTAGGACTGTGGCAACACTGTATTCTTGTATTTTGAAAATCGTCTATCAGTTATGACCTATTTTGTTCTTACTCCTCACCTTTCTTCCATCTTTGATAAATCTATACTTCCAATTTCCTCTACAGATGGGGCAAAGTAAAATGTCAGAACAACGGCGTACTTTTTCTGACATTAGGACAATGTTTAATTCCAAAATAATTTTACTTTTATTTGTTTCTGTTATGTCTCAAAACTTAATTTTATTAACTTCTCTCACATCATAAATAACTAAATTCTTCAGTTGGTTCCACAGATATACTTTCGTTAACTTATTGTAATATATATAATTCATCCTAAGATCAATAGACATTTCTGACGGTTCCTTATAGATTTTGCGTACATTCTACGACTGATTACCGATAAACTGTACAGATAACTTATTATTTTGTTAAAAGAAAATTCTTTCTGAGAGCTCATGTAGTTTGAATCAGTGATGCTAAGTGGGTTAGTGGTAGAGCGTTCACCTCCGGTGCTTGGGGTCCTTGGTTCGATCCCAGCTCGCGCCGTGTGGACTTTGTGGTGGACAAACGCCGTGCTCGTGTATTTTCTCGGGGTTTTCCCGTTTCCTCCCACCTTTTTTTATTCCACCATTTCACTTATCTCTCATAATTACCGTCTCCTTTAGCCTAACCGGCATAACAAAGTGGGACGTAAAACTTAAAGATTTCATTTTATTTCAGAGGTTGTTGGCAACACTGGTTCGAATGTCACGGTAAGCTTAGACTCACTTTCTATATAGCTTTGCTACTGATAAGGATCGCAAAACTAAATTAAGCATTTTTCGATTACTGGTAATAAAACTTCTACTTTTATTAAGATTTCCGAAGTGCAATAAATTTTAATAATAATAAACATTTCGTCAGCGCCATTATGTTCATTGCCATTAGCAGCAAGTTACCTGCCATAAGCTGAGAGTGAAGTGTCAAAACGACCACTGATTAAAATGTTGACTAGTTCATGCCAGAACGCTGTCACAAACAACCGATGATATCTCTCGATAGTTACACTCACCTGAAGTACCAGAGTGAAAATTCCTATCACCGTAGCCTACGTGTAGTCACACAGAGTATAAGTACAGGCAATTTTAACTTTCTCTAATTCCATTTCATTAATTGCCTCTCAAAATGAATATGTATGAGTGCCTTGCTATTACGGATACAACACTTGTTAATATGCATATTACCGCACTATAAATGAGAGTACACATGCTCGAATATATTTCATACTTTCAAAATGAGCTAAATCCAGAGCGAGTTTAGCTCGAATTGAGCAAACATCGCACAAGTCCAACTATCTGCTTTCGTACGAAGTACAATGAAATATTTTGAGTTTTTTTCTTTTTCTAAGTATGTACAATATCTTGCCAAACCGCGTCTAATGGGTAATACTGAGACAATACATGGGCTACAAATAATTTTTTTTTCAAACTGCAATAATACGTACATTTTCATTTCACTTCTACTTGTGTCAATTTTCTTTTATTCCGAGAATACATGTTTCATCTATTAATTAATTACATGATTAGAAGGAATCACCTGGTGTGTCTTCTGTGAATATAATAAAACAAGCAAGTAAAGAAAAGTTGAACTAAACAGGATTGAATTATTGTGAGAACAGTCTAGAATAGAGAGAAAATAGAACAGTCTAGAAAAGAGGCTAGAAGAAAGAGTAAAGGGGACAGTCTAGAAAAGACTCTAGAAAAGAGAAAAAGAACAGTCTAGAAAAAGAACAGTCATTCATATATAAAGGAATGGAAGGTTGGGAGAGGCGCAATCTAATATCTGCTGTAACAATTGGGACTATTAGCTAGTTTGTGCTAACAATAAATTGAGAGCAGACAACTGGTTAATATATTGACAAAAATATATTGTCTCGTCCCGTTGAAATAATACGAAAATAGTTATATCTTCGTTTCAGCGAGAGAGGTGAGCACCCTTCTTGGTCCACCACTAGTTCAGTGTCTCAAAAATACATCTTAACTCTCCATTGTGCCCCTATATTCTATTTATCATATCTGGTTACTATGGTGGATTCCTATTGTTTGGAAGGTTACATTAGTTTCTCAATATAAAGTGACAAGAGCTTGTTTTCAGGTGCATATATATTAGTCAATGAATGCTTTGACTTTATTGCTTTTTTGTTCCAGGCAACTCTGAAAAGAAGAAGATGATGATGTCGATGCTTATGTTTGGAGGACTGTACAGCACTTTGTTTATCCTGGGATTGGCAGCCACAAAATTCATTGCTTTCAAAGGTGTAACAGTCGGCGCTGTGGCTCTTGCGTTGGCAGTCATCAACGGGCTCTCCAAACTCGCCAGCCGAAACCAGTACAACGCAGGATATGGTTACTCCCGTTTAGATGGCTACGGAGGTATCGAGAAAAGCTTTGCCGACAATGCCATTATCAGTTCAATTGAGAACAATAAGGAACATTATGAATAATGATAGAGGCATCTTAAGGTAAGTAGCTCAAGGTTCAAGTATAAATTAATGTTTATTGCAGTGACATACAATTCAAGTACGAACTCAAAAAGAAACTCCCCAACAGTTGACAGTGTTAATATCATACTTAACTGAGTTCGTTGTGTTCATACTTACGCATAACTTTAACAAAAATATATCGATTTCGACTCTTAGCTTCAAAGAGTATACGTTTTTACAGGTTCCTTGTAAGTTTTATCAGGATCTGATAACAATCTTTGCAGTTAGACCATGAAACTCTTCAACTGCTGATAGTATTAATATTATGTGTATGTCCTCTTATACTTCCGTAAATTGTAATAGACCGATTATGAGGTCCGTCAACTTGGAGTGCTGAATCTGCAAATCACACATTAAACATGTTCATAATTTGGTACACATTTTGTACATTTTTGTATATCTTTTCAAAAATTTTGTACACACCTGTATTTCGAGAAAATTGGCCTTAAACGTACGAATTCTACCAAAAGCAAACCACGAACTTGAAGTGCCGATTAGCAATACAAGACATATAATAAGCGAATGTGATTGCATGTGTCACGTAGAATTTTGTAACACTCAAACTTGATGGTTTGCTTATGGTAGACTCCATTCACCTTATCCAGAGTCGTTTTGATGTATAATTAGCGTCACACTAAAGGCCTGACTATTGCAGGAAACATGTTAGTCGAACTCTTTAGTATGGCACTAATCATGCGTCAGAACGACTGCATAAAGTTATGCATGTTTAAGGCCAATTTTCTGGAAATAAAGGTGTGTACATTTTTTAAAAAAAGTGTACAAAAGTGTACAAATTTCGTAGCTTATTTTTGTGTACTTAAAGTCTTCGATATGATCGTTTCGTACTAGAAGTTGATGTTTGAGTTCGAAATTTTGGAGCTAATTTTCTCGAAACACAGGGGTGTACAAAATTATTTGAATGGTGTACAAAATTCTACGCAAATGTACAATCATGTTCATTAATTATTTGTCTGATATTGCTAATCGGCCCTTCACGACGATGCTTTGCTTATGGTAAAATCCGTAAGTTTAAGGCCAATTTCATTGAATTTCATGGGTGTAAAATTTTTTAAAAAGGTGTACAAAAGTGCACAAAATTCGGAGATTATTTTTGTTTACCTAAGTCTTCGATATGCAGAATCCGCACCCCAAGTTGATGTTTGAGTTCGAAACTTTGATACAATTTTCCCGAAACACAGGGATGTACAAAATTATTTTAAAGGTGTACAAAATTGTACAAAATTCACAGATTATTTTTAGCTACTTAAATCTCGGATCTAGTGATTACGCAGCCAAACGACAAATTGGAGTGCGGGAATTTGATCGCAAATTTCTGGAAACACAGGGGTGTACAAAATTTTTTAAAAGATGTACAAAATTATACAAAGTTTGTACAAAATTATGAACATGTTTAATGAGTAATTTGCCGATTTCGCGTTCCAAGTTGACGGAAATGCGATTATAGAAGTTGTTGTCCAATCTTAAGTTTAGATTAACTAAACGTGAAGAAAAAATAGAAAAAAATAGAGTAACTTAAACGTATAAAGTAATAGGGCTACATTATTATGGTTTATATTTTCATTTAAGTCTGAGCCAAGCCAAACAAATTAATATTTAATATAAAATTAGTTAGTCTAAATAAGTCAATCTATTAACAGAGGATGTAAATCACAGTAATTTAAATCACTTCTCCAAAAAACAAAAACTTAGACACAGAAACCAGATCTAGATAAGTCAATCTGTTAATAGAGGAAGTATGTTACAGTTGTGTGAGTCGTGTAAGTCACTTTTTTCAAAAAGAAAGACTTAAACGTAGAAACCAGATCTAGGTAAGTCAATCTCTGAAAATAAAAACTAAGGGCGTAATTGAACTGCCAGCAGATGTTAGTAGATTTTCTGGTCAGCAGCTATTTTGTACCGAATATATAGAACTTTTTTGTTAATATGTGGAAAACAATGAAAATGTGACTTAATCTAATGTAACTTTAAGTCGTCCATTTATTAAAGAAGTTAAAGCAAACAAACACTCAGTCAAGAAACAGTATCTTCCAAATGAATTGCTTGTTTTATATAAGCAATTTAGAAAGTAGATCATGTCAAACTCCACGTGTGAATAAAGTTTAATACTAAGTTTTCATTGCAAAACATGTTTATTTGAGTTTTATGATTATTTTCTTTCAGTTTTCCTTTCCTCGCAAACTGGTGTTTGTGTGCAAGAGAAGATTCCATCGATGCAAAGAAGAATGAAGATTCGTTAAAACCACTTTTTATTTATAATGCCAAATTAAGTATTTATGTATGATATAATTTATTCCTTATTTATATAGCTGACTTATATGCATGATTAATATATAAATTAACATTGTTCATTCATAGAGTTATTTATTTATTAGAAGAAATTTTAAAATAACCCTTGGAATTGTCAATATCTTCTGGCTGATTTAAGAATACATAATGATTAAATTATGAAAAAGGAAATTAAATATATAAGGTACGTCTCAAGCTTATACCCTGTAGTCCAAAGAAAATGAATGATTAATGTAAATTAATTGTTTTAAAAGTATTGGTGGAATGGTATGTGAGAGAAAACAATCGATCCTGAGAAAACCAAGGGATACTGTGCTTAAAGGATATGAGATAGGTAACCACCGCTTAATGTCCATTATCGGCTAATATGTTAATGCATTGACTCCATGTACAATCTTGGCCGATTTAGTTACTCTAGCTATTGATTGAAAAATAATTACAATTCGCTTATATGTATAGTTACGAGCTATAGGCAGCAACTGTTAAGTTGCCGTTATCCCTTAATACGTTAATGTATTGACTTGATTGACGAACTTTAGCTACCTTTTGCAAACAAAAATGAAATGAAATCTTTCAGTTTCACGATTATGCTGGCTAGGCTAAAGGATACGGTGTTGATGAGAAATGGATGAAAATGGTTTAATATAGAAAAGTAGGATGAAACGAGAGAGAACCTTGAGAAATCCACGCATACGGTGTTTGCATACCACAAAATCCACTTGGCTCGAGTTGGGATCGAACTAGGGACCCCACGCATGAGAGGTGAAGGCTCTACCACTGAGTCACCGCGGCACTCCTGCAAACAAAACCCATTGGAAAACTCGCTTACATATATGGGATAAGGAATAAAGATAGTCGTTGATAAAGTTTTCATTAAGCTACCAATTGGTACTAAAACGACCCTTTCTTCTCGCTTAAGAGCTTCAGAGAAAGTACTCAGAGAGGAAGTAAAAGTACACAGTAATTCGAAAGTCGATGACATTCTAATCGGGTCATCCAGGTTTGAGAAGCATTTAATTCACGTAGATAAAGTGTTAATTTTATTAAAAGAAGATAATGTCACCTTAAAACTAAAGAAATTAGAGTTCGTAAAGGTAAAAATCAAAATTTTATGCTATGAATTATCTCAAGAATTAATTAGTAAAAAATGCACAGAAAATACAAGAAGTGATAGCATTTAGAGCAGCTCACAATGTTACGGGATTGCATAAACTGATCGGGTATCTGAGATTTTATAGGTGATTCAGTCATTGGTATTCAGATATACTACATCAAATAGTTAAGCCATTGCAGAAAGGAACAAAATTTAAAGAAACTCCGAATATTAGAATACTCTTTATAAAAACAAACCTCAAGAGTAAGTACTCTTAGAAAGGTTCTGAATGTTCGAGAATCTATTTTAGAAGTAGATGTATCTGACAAAGCCTTTTCGAGTTTAATTTATCACAATGATGATAATGGCGATATATGAATTATTGAAATATATTCAAGAGAAGGGGGCGCAGTGGCTCAGTGGTAGAGCGTTCACCTCCTGTGCTTGGGGTCCCTGGTTCGATCCCAGCTAGGTCGATCGTTTATTTCATTTCATATATTCAAGAGCTTTCACTGACCTCCAACAACATTACACTACTACAGAAAAGAAAATGAAATGAAATCTGTAAGGTTTACGTCCAACGGTTATGTCGATTAGGCTAAAGGAGACAGTGATGATGGAGAAATGATTGAAATGGTGGAATGAAGAAAGTGGGAGGAAACGGGAGAACCCCGAGAAAACCCATGAGCACGGTGTTTGTCCACCACAAAGTCCACACGGCGCGAGATGGGATCGAACCAGGGACCCCAAGCACCGGAGGTGAACGCTCTAACACTGAGCCACAGCACCCCCTATTACAGAGAAGAATTTGCATCATTGATAAAGGGCATTTCAATATTTCAGCATTGTTTATTGGGCAGAAAATTTAAAATAAGATCGGTTTATATAGCCCTCAATTTATTTCACTATGCAGGTTGAAAAATCATGATCTTACAGGCTGCCTATTGTTTTCAGTCAACCTTGATTTTGAATATCAGTACGTCTGGTCGAAAGACAACGCTGTAGATTTACATTCACGGTATCATCCAAATGGAAATGTTGATTTTCATATAGATGCTAAGCCAGTACTAATGGAGTCACTAGTGAGTATGTTGGAAATATTCCACGTGAACTCAGACATTTCATAATACTGTTGCCAGAATTTCAAACTTCTGACGTATTTTGCGAGCAAAGAAAGAGAAAAGTAGATGAAAAAAACACATAAAACAAATTTTGGGGAAGAACCCAAGTATGAAGTGTTGAATGGAAGATTGGGCAAGTTAAAATTATATGTACTGTCTACAATAGCTCTTAGATTTGTCGAAAAGAACGTTTCATGCAACACTACAAGCTTTTAGAATATAACATTAGAGATCTTGTAATCGTACTTCTTTTCCCTAAGTCATATGGACTGGAAGGAGTGTGTCAAAGAAACTGATGTTTTTTTATGTGGCTCTTGGAAGATAATGAACAAAACTGACAAAACATTTACACTCGACCTTTCAACAGAGAAAGAAATAATAAGATTATTAATTTCTTTTGAAGAAACATAACTCAAGAGAAGAAGGGAAACAAGAAGAAAGCACAGCAATCACTTGGGCAGCACAAAAGTATACATAAATAGTGTATAGTGAATAATGATTCAAATGAAAATATATAGTAAGCCAGGTGCTGTTCCAGGGCGGACTTCTGAGAGGGCGGTGGGTTGTAACATTAGAGCTACTTTTAAGAGCTCCAAATTCTGGGATGGGTTTTATTTACATATGAAATAAGAAAGTTTCCTCTTCTGGGGGCTATCGCCCCCCCCCCCGGATCCGCACCTATACTAAGCTAGATTGGTATTAATTTTAATGCATTTATATGTATATTTCATTTATACATTTGCACTTATGCAAGATTTATGTAGGATTATAAGACTTCTGTAAGATTTAACGTCAAAGATGAAACATCGCAAGTTGAAGATAAGCATGTAATAACAAATCTCATATTTGAAAATTTCGGCTTAAACTAGCTGCGACTACATTTAATTCAAGAATAATTAAAGAATAAGAATAAGAGATTCGGACCTAGGACCATCGACGTAGAAGGTCTTTATACTAATATTTCATCCATCACATAATGACGTAAACACACTATTTTTTAACGTTATAAGTTCGCTTCGACGCCAAATGACGTCCCGGGAATATTTGCTTCCAATCACTAGGGGAAAATGGGGAAAATGAAATTAATCTTTGAATATCATTCATTTCTGTCAGTAGTTATTTTACAGCTTTGCCCCACCATTACAGACTTCGGGAAGCACAAAATCTACTGTCGTGATTGGCAATTTCTATAGATTCTACTAGGGACGTCTTACTAGCTTACAGTCCTTAAAGAAAGGAAAGAATCCAAACAAAGACGTTTGTGAAACTATGGGAACATAGTCTGACTTTTTATTCACTCTAGAATGACATTTCAGAACAAACGAGTAAAAGAGACGGTTTTAGACCTATAGAACTTGTAAACATGGTTCCTGTTTTATTCCGTCTGAATTGAAAGAATATATTACGTCACACAGACGGCTTTAGACAGGGAGAGGGGGAGGAGGAGAGCATTCGTCTCTCGGATTGAATACGAGGAGCAAATAGTTGGTCGAGACGTGTCTTTCTGAATGAATAAGCACACGGCACAAAAGTTTGTTAGTAATTTGGACTTGAACTTTTGTAACATTTTCTATGCCGACTACTGCACCCAAATTACTTTACATTCATTGTTTCTATCTGATTTTCTTTAGCATTAATAAGGCTTTCGAATAATATCAAATATATGCATCACAGATGCGAAATGGAAGAGAAATTAGAAATATATTACTGAGAAAACAATATATTATATATATATATATATATATATATATATATATATATATATATATATATATATATATATATATATATATATATATATATATTTCTTTTTTTTTTGGAAAGACGGGTGCTCTTTCCTGCAGAAAACGTTAACTCGAATAATATATCTTAGAATATATATTTTCTAATTTTTAGTGAATATAATTAGTAGATAATATATCTGATGAAGGTAATAACACGTTGCCGAAACTGTAACACATTTTTGTTTATTAAAAGTGGCTTTCTTTTGTCAGTTTTTATAGATTCGTAAATCATTGTTTTAAAATGAAGCAATCTATTGAACTACACTATACGCATTTGTCAGGAATGAGCAATTTCGGGATAAATGGGAAAATATCCCAAATAATTTTCTCGTAAAACGATTTTTTAAATGCATTTTTTCAGCAGCTATATGTCCGAGATTTAGGTACTGCATAATACCACATACCCTTGTCTATATAGTTGCCAAGCTTCATTGAAATACACTTATTATACATGTACATTTAATAAACTTTGGCAAGATCACCTGAACAATTCCCATGCTTGATATATTGATAGACAGCTTTAGTCACCATTACCCATTAAGATATTAACCTATTGTTTCCATTAATGAAAAAACTGAATTCAAATCTTCACTTATATGCATGGGATATGAGATACAGACAACCGCCGTTATCCGTTAATATGTTAACGGATGGATTACATTAACGAACTCGTTCAAGGTAATTTTTCTAGCTATCTGTTGCAAAAAAAAATCATGAATTCATATTCACTTACTTATATGGGATATTGGCACGAACAATCATCGTTATCCGTTAATACGCAAACGGATTGATTATATTAACAAACTTGGTCAAGATCGTTGCTCTAGCTATCTGTTGGGAGAAAAACAATTCAATAATTCATTTACAATTATGGGATATGGGCTAGAAATAGCCGCCGTTAAGTCACCTTTATTCGTTAATATATCAACGGATTGGCTACATTGACGAACTCGGTCTACGTAGATAATCCCTCTAGCTATCTGTTGCAAAACAAGTCATGAATTCACTTACACATATGGAATATGGACAACGAATAGTCACCGTTATCCGTTAATAAGTTAATAGATTTAATCAATTAGCAGACTAGGCCAGAATAATCGCTCTAGTTATCTATTGCAATAAACATATTTATCTCTTTAAAAAATGCATCTATCCAAGAGTTATCACGCGAAGTAACTGGCAGAAGAACTAACATCATTGCCCTGAGAATTAATCAGGATTTAGAATGACACATGTATTTCTCACTGATTACAAAATGCTAGAATTTTTTCTAATATTATGTCTGACTGCATGATTCTAAAAGTAAACAAATAAATAAATGTACAATGTACAATACAGAGGGGCCTAAAAAATGAGTCAAACATGATGTTTCTCCTCCCCCCATTTTGGGGGAAGGGGGGTGTACGTGAAATTTTCAAATGGAAATATAGGTCGAGTGATACCTCGTTCGAAAGAGCTTGGAAAATTGAACAATTTTTGTAGAAAGCAATTTTTGATATGGGACACCGTTTTCAAGATGGCCCCAAAATGGTACTGTTTTAGATAAAATTTCCAGTACATATAAATCAGGAACGGCTAAGTAGAAAACGACGAAACAAAGAAATGAAAAAGGAAAAAGCCCTAGCCAAGTGGAATGATATTGTTGCGGTGTCCCTAGGGCTCCATCATGAGGCCCCGGGACCAACTTGAAAATTTCAAATGGGAATATAGGTTGAGTGATGCCTTGTTTGATAGAACGTGGAAAGCCAAACAGCTTAGTACAAAATTTGATTTGATTTCGGTCTAGCCTGTTTCAAAATTCTTCCACTTTGCGACTTTGCCGACTTTCCAAAATTTATGTGAATGCAAATCACTGTCCGGACGTGTTATATGTTTTAAGGAGAGTCTCGATATTTTTTGATTGATTTTCTTTTAGTTAAAATATTTATGAACACTGTCATAAAGGGCTGCTGATTCTATTCACAATATATTTCTTTTTTATTATTATTATTGCGGGGACTGCCTTTGACTAGGAAGGGGTGTATGTGCTGCTTGGTTAACTTTGTACAAACACTTTTCAAACAAACAATTATAGGAAGAGGGATCAAAAAGTAATGCCTCCGGTGTCACAAAAATGTATTAATGAACATAGAACAAGACAAGCTATTGCAGAGCATAGTCTGAACTGTCCTCTACAGATTCCCACCCTTCAACATAGTCTCCATGAATTTGAACACATTTACGCCATATTTGAACCCAGGAATCAAAACTTTTTTGGAAAAATTCAGAAGGTTGCTTTTTGACAAACGATTTTACAGCTGTTTTAACTTCATCCAAATCATTAAATCGGTAACCACGTAGGTGTTCATTTAAAGGGCCAAACAGATAAAAGTCAAAAAGGGCCAAATCAGGGATGTAGGGTGGGTGAGGCACAATTGACCAACCCATTTTCGCAATCACTGAGTTGTGAAAAATGACATGTGTGGGCGTGCATTATCGTGATGGACTTTGATGGAATGAATGTCTTTCAGTGGTCTCTTCTTTCGTAGCGCTTCCATAAGTTTCTGAAGTGTGTTTAGGTAGGTTTCGCTGTCAATTGTGGCACGATCTTGCAGTAAATCAACAAGAATAACATCCTGTGTTCCCATAATCTTCTGGGTTGATATAGAAGACTTGCATTTCTTGAGGCCGGGAGAATCACTGTGGCGCCATTCCTTGGAGTGCACTTTGCTCTCAGGGTCATACAGGTATGCCCACGTCTCATCTCAGTGACCATATTTTTGAAGAAGTCTTGATTTTCAACAGCACATGCGTTCAGGAACTCTTGACAAATGTCCATTCGCCTCTTCTGATTATCAACAGTCAAGTGCTTAGGTACCAACTTAGCACACATTTTGTGATATCCCAAGTCAGCAATTATTCCTTAGGCAGAGCCATACGAGATGTTCAAAGCATCAGCAACACTCTCAACTGTAATGCGCCTGTCTCATCGAATCAATTCCTCAGCACGTTCTCGATTTGCATCTGTGATCGATGTTGTCGGCCGGTCGCTTCATGGTTTATCAGCGATTTCTGTTTCTCCGTTGCTAAACTTCTTTACCCAACGCCGTACATTGTTAATGTTCATTACCGCATCCCCATAAACATTCTTCAAGCGCATATGGATTTTCTTAGGTGCACAATCTTCTTTCGCGAAAAATTCGATGACAACTCTTTCTTTTAGCTTAGATCCATGGTTCTAAAAACTTAATCTGAAAAAGAAAAGACTACATTAGTGGAGGAAGGCTACTTCTATAACGTCATGCATAGATAAGTCAGTAGTTGTAATAGCAAAAATGTATAATAAGGGAAGCATTATTTTCGATCCTTCCTCGTATTTTAGACGTTAGAAATTTTAACTTCCATCTCAATGTTTTAATTACTTATTATCTTTGGACAATGGCAAGTGGGAGGTATTTATTTTGTTTTGTTTCTATCAAACTAAAAATCTTGATTATTTATGTGGGTGCAGGAGCCCCCGACAGTGATGCTAGTTTCTCAAGTAGTGATGAGCGCAAGAGTCTTGGTCTTGCAGTTTTTGCAAGAGTCTTGCATGCAAGACCAAGACCAAGACCAAGACCAAGACCAGGAATCCCGATGCAAGAGCAAGACCAAGACCAAGGGGTGCAAGACCAAGACCAAGACCAAGACCATACCTGCAAGACCAAGACCAAGACCAAGACTCTTGCGCAAGAGTCTTGCACAAGTATGGTACTACTTGATTTTTTATAGAATGTAAAAAGGAAGGGGGAAAATCATTACATCTTTCACGTGAACTTCTTGGCTCCAGTAAAAATATCGCCGGAGTGAATGTGTTCCCAGTAGTTTATGCAATCCATGTGAGTCGATCTGCTCCTGTAACATATAGCTACAGTATGTCGTTTTTTGAATCGGTTGTTCACGAGACGACCGACACCATAATTCTATGAATTGTTACAAGCTATAATAACTTCAGTGTCTGATTTACTTTGGTCATCATTTGATCACTCACGAAGGCCCATGATTGGATTTTAGGAAATCATACGAAGAATAGTTGTGTCCATAAGAAATGGATAAGCAAAAATAGACTAGAGCATGTTATGGACACGGTAGCTCAGTGGCAGAGCGTTCACCTCTGGTACATGGGGCCCTGGTTCGATCGCAGCTTGCGCTATGTGAGCTTCTTTGGTGAACAAACACTCTGTGCGTGGGTTTTCCCGTTTCCTCGTACTTTCTTCATTCCACCATTTTTCATCATCACTGTTTCTCTTAGCCTCAGTGTAATAATCGTGGGACGTTAAAGTAGATATTTCATTTCATTTCAAAACATATTAGTGGTGTTCTTCTTTCAAAACTAAAGAAATGTAGTATTGAACATCGGCAATTCTGTATACCATAGGTGCTGACTACATAGGTATGGCCTTGGCTCTGAGGTTCAAGCATCCGTTGGAAATTTTTAATGTGTACTTATAAAATTAATATTGAAATAACGTTTTCATGAAGTTGACAAAAACTTAGCGCATGTGACCGCAAGTTTGATTTCATAGGTGGATGTTTATACGTTGAATAATTGTTTATCAATATAACTTATAGCGCCTTTAGGTATACGGCATATCTAGGATTCAACAATATAACATTATACAACAATAAATAATCTATATTCACAACTGAGAGTGATTTCGTACTTATTTCAAATAACTTGAAGTTTGATGCCGTTATTATGTATTTCTAATGTAGGTCAAAAGTATTTATATAAATTGAATTCACACAAAAGACATAGACAGTTGAGTCGTTTTCAGTTTTCACTCAAATTATTCTAAAATATTGGGGCCGCGGTGGCTCAGTGGTAGCCGGTGGGTGTAGCCGAGCGGTCTGAGGCGTTAGGCTGATGATCGTGAGATGAAGCCCATTGGGGGTTCGAGTCCCTCTGAAGAGCAAGGGTGGAATTTTAATTGTCCTCGATATTTCTGTGTTCGTGTCCCTGTCGTGTCTAGTAGTCCTGAGAAGTGATTAAAATAGAAAAAAATAGGAAGTTTTTTAAAAAAAGTGGTAGAGCGTTCAGCTCTGGTGTTTGGGGTCCCGCGTTCGATCCCAGCCTCCGCCAAGTGAACTTTGTGGTAGACAAACACCGTGTGCGTGGGTTTCCTCGGGGTTCTCCAGTTTCCTCCCACTTTCTTCTTTCCACCATTTTCATTCATTTTTCATCATCACTGTCTCATTTAGCCTAGCCGGCAAAAACGTGGGACGTAAAACTCACAAATTTCATTTCATTTCATATTCTAAAATATTAAGAGGTTTAATTATTATTATTTTAATTTTTTCTCTCTTTTTTGGTCAATATTGCAAAACATATCATCATCGACATAATAATAGCTATTCTGCCATTATTGGCAGGTCACTTGCTGCAGCTGAGAAGCTTCGATGACTGTGGTCCTCAGCTAGTCTCTTCGTCTTAACGTAGCAATTTTCTGTCTTAATATCTTTCTTCAACTACAATCTCCTTCGCCCCCTCCCTCTAGCACGTCCCTCATAATACAGTTCCTCCTCAGCCAATGTCCTCCTCTTTATTACATCTAAAATTCTTCTTTTCTCCTCTACTGCTAATATTTCTAAAACCTTAGCATTCGTTTTTCGTTCAACCCAGCTGATTCTCTCCTTTTTTCTCCATGCCCACATTTCGAAAGTCTAATTGTTTCATCGTTTTTGCGTAATGTCCTTGTTTCTGCCTCATACAGTACATATCTATTAGAATCAGTAAAACAAAATTTCAATATTTAATTGGGAGTTTGTTCAATACAAAGATGAGCTAATCGTGGTTGGAAAGAAAACAATCAGGCGCCTTTAGAGTGTAAAAATAATTTTGCAATTTATGGTATTTGTGCCGTCTTGGTTTTCTTTCATGCGTCTCACTGTCAGGGGTAGCATCCCCAGTTTGGGAACCAGTGGAGTATTGGATCTGTTAAAAACATATAAAAATATTACGAAATGTTGTGATTTATCTTATAAGTATTGAAACGTGATCACCCATTGAAAAAAAAAAGTAAAGGTCATCGCCTATGTTGTACAGTATCATCACACTTACACGAAGGTAAAATATATTACATTTAGAAACATACATTGTATGTCCCTCACTATTGACGCAATGTAGGATTTATTATCCCTTATATCCAGAGTAAAATTTACTTATGAAAATCATAGATTTCTTAAAAGCAAAACTTGCAAGACTCTTGCAAGCAAGACCAAGACTGGGTGTGCAAGACCAAGACCAAGACCAAGACCAAGACTAGGTGTGCAAGACCAAGACCAAGACCAAGACCACCCGGGTCTTGGTCTTGGTCTTGCATTTGCTCATCACTATTCTCAAGTTAAAATTTCCTTCAGGAATACTCAAAAATTCCCTTTTTAAGATAAAAAATCTCTAATTTTCGTTCAGTCTCTCTTTCTCTCTCTCTCTCTCTCCCTCTCTCTCTCTCTCTCTCTCTCTCTCTCTCTATATATATATATATATATATATATATATATATATATAGCTAATTATTTAAAGAGCATTATTGCGTATCTATGGATTATTATACAGTGTTCATACCTCCACAACATACATTTGTGCTTTTCATCTTCTGAAATAAAATGAAAATGAAATTTTGGAGTTGTACGTTCCACGCTTATGCCGGCTAGGCTAAAGGAGACGGTGACGATGAGAAATGAATGAAGAGGTGGAAATGAAGATTGTGGGAGGAAACAAGAAACCCCGAGGAAACCACGCAGACGGTGTTTGTCCACCACAAAGTTCTCTTGGCTGGAGCTGGGATTGAACCAGTTACTCCATGCACCAGAACTGAACGCTCTACCACTGAGCCACCGCGGCCCATTTTCATCTGCTGTTATTAGTTCAATGTTACCTTCCGTGAAAAAGCGGGAGTGTAGATATTCTCTCAAGGGGTACATCCGCTCCTTTGCACCAGGCGAACGATACCTCTGCTTATGGGAATTTGAATTCGCGACCTCTCGCAACAAAGAAAAACTTCCGAATCCAAGGGATTCAGTTTTCTTGAATACATTTCCTTAAAAATATTTAGTAGCTATTTGGAAATTAGAACAACAATGGCAAGTAACTGAAATCAAATTGTTAAATCTAAGGAAGCTGAAACAGCTGGAAACGAGGAAGGAAATAGACTACAATAAAAATATTACTTACTAAAGTGATTCTACTTCACCAATTACCAGTGATTCCTCCAAATGATTATTATTTGCTTCAATGATTATCTTTTGTACACTTACGATTACTTTTACACACTATTATTATAGGAATATCGATAGATTGTCGAATATGAAGTATAACGCGCAAAACGTGAGTTTTGATATTTCTTCTCTTGAAGTTTGTTTCGATTGACACACAAGGATACTACAACTAAACTATATTAGAAGTATTAAACCACTTAATGTCATTTTACTAAAAAATTAAGTTAAAGTTTATAGCGCATTGCATTGTTGCAAGAAAAATGCAACTCCGTTCTTTTTCCAACTTCTTGCTTATATTGTTGTTTTCTGTAAAAGAATTCTGTCGCAATTAATTGTTATACAAAACATTACTGAATTAGAGGTCTGCACGGGCTGGAATTTTTAGCCTGAGCCCGGCCCGGCCCGTGGATTTATAATGTGAGGCCCGACCTGAGTCCGGACCGTGCTCGTGTGAAAATCGAATGAACCCGAATTACAGAAGCCTAATAATTAACGCAAAATCGCATTTTTATTTTCAATAACAATTAGAGGTTTAATTTTTCAGTTGTGCTTTAAAAGTTCCCCAGAAAGAACGGTCCGATAGGTATTGTTATAAAGTATATTTACAAAGTTAGACTCGAATAGACCCGAGAATTGTGGTTGTTTTTTTAGAAATTTATGGCCCGATCCCGGTCCGGGCTCAAAGTAATATATGCTTTGTAGGCCCGATTACGGCATGCGGGCCGGGCCAGGCCTAAGCCCGCGAGCTCGGCCCGAGCCCGTGCAGACCTCTAATGCAACTGCAAATGTGACTTCTGGACTCAGCAATTTCTGCCCTTGGATTGAAAATGTGACCTTGTTGTTGAAACAGCATTAAAGACTTATGACCTATCCGATTTCTCTTCTTATTTGTTGAAAAAACCGAAAACATTAGTTGAAAAGCTAAATTTCCCTACATTTTATCTCATATTCGAATAATTCCCCTTTTTCGCTTCTTTGGTAAATCTCCCTACGCCGCGAGAAATTTCCCTCAAACTATCACCACTGGCCCCGGAGCATCCACGTAGTCGGCGCGCTTATACAGGGTGGTAAGAAATTATTTGAAAAAACTTTGGGAGCTGATTTCCGACACCGAAACCAGCAAAAAGGTCCTGTAGAACCTTCGTCAGTGAGGGATAGTTTCGGCAATATAAGGTGCCGAAAGAGTGGGAAAATGAAGTTCAGAGGCTGTAATTCAAAAAACACCTTAATGTAGAGTGTGTGGTTTAGAACATGACACTCGAAGTCATACCTGCTCGACTGAAAAATGTATGTTTCAAACCTCGCAATATGTGTGTGATGGATTCCCCAATGGAACGAGGAATTCCATATAACCTAGCAAGTAGTCCCTAGGTTCCTTTGGGGAATTCTTCGCAGACAACTTGCGGAGGTTTGAAACATATATTTTGCAATCGAGGAGGTTTGACTTCGAGTGTCATGTTCTAAACAGCACTCTCTACGTTGCATTGTTTTTGAATTACCGCCCTCTGAACTTCATATTCCCACGCTTTCGGCACTTTATATCGCCGAAACTATCGCCCAATGACGAAAATTCCAGAGGACTTTTTTTTTTTGCTGGTTTCGGTGTCAGGAATCAGCTCCCGAAGTTTGTTTAAATAGTTTATTACCTCCCTGTATACATATATATATATATATATATATATATATATATATATATATATATATATATATATATATATTACAAAGATACTTTGTATTTTAACATCTTTATTATATCTTTTTTGTATTTATGGGCAAAACATACTTTTAAATTATACACAAGTTGTTCAAGAAAGGAAGAAGAAGAAGATGAAAAGATAAATAGAAGTTATTTCTTTTCTGTTGTTATGCGATGATATATTGCTATGATAGTGTTTTGACGATGTGAGTTAGTTGTCATAGTAACGAAAAATAAATATTTCATAATAGAGGATCCATCTCGTGAAAACTACATGTATAATTTTTAAGGAGTGTAAAAGTTTAATTTGTTACGTACTATAATAAAAAGGTGATATCATAATACTGTGTTCATACGAATTTTGATAAATCAGTAACCTTGTATATATAAATATATGAACTGTGGACCTTCTGTTATAAATTGGCGTCATCCGCTCCAGGATTACGTCTTAATATATATATATATAGGCGCGGATGCAAGGGGAGGCTATAGAAACTATAATCCCCCCGCCCTTGACGCTCAGGTATACATTGGATAAAATGGGCTTCAATTCTCCTTTACACTGGATAAAGTTGCAAACTATGCTTTAGCCCCTTATATAGGTCTATATATATACTTTACTCGAGCATATGACACTCTTATCTAGAAAGCTCAAAACAACATGACATAGCAGAAACAAAGATTTAGGAGAGATTATGAACCTTAACCCGTGAGCAATTCTTAGAAATTGTTATATCGACAAAGTTAGTTGCTTACTGCGAGTGCTTTAAAATGTCCTTATAATCAGAAAGTCACGAATCGTAATGAGATACTTCTCTTCTTTTTTAAAGATTCCGTAGAAAATAGAAATAAAGTCTACTGTTGCTGTCAATCAAAAGTTTCACCTGGAATGAGATTGAAATTGGGATATTCTATATGATAGAGAACCCTCTAACAATATTTTTTTGTTTTTATTTCTGTTTTTGTTAGAAAAGTAACTAGGGTTAGTTGCTACAATGGCCTCTGAGCTGTATCTGGTGATTGTTAAATAAATAAATAAATAAATGATTCATATACAGTAGGACTACAATTATTGGATCTAATTTAGAGCGGACGAACTTCGAATACTCGGGGCTCATATAATGCAAAACGAAGCACAATACGGCAATAGTGTGCGTAAAGTAATAAAGGCTTGAGGCAGGACTGGAGTGCTGGAGGGGCAATTGTCCTCCCTGTGTTTGAGAAACACATGCTTTTCAATAGATTGTATACTAATACACTAATAAAGAAAAGAGGAATTTTTATCTCGCTGGACAATCTTGCCATCCACAGGAAATGATGTTAGGAAATTTAGCTATGTAATAAAAAAGAAACAATCCATAGTGTCATGTGCATATTATGTGAAAGAGTTCTTTTTATAAGCGTGATAATTCCTCAATAAATATTAAAACCGGAAGTGATACTATACTTCTACCACTTCCGATTTTAGTAGAGGGGTTAGAGGGGACATACAATATATTGTTGGGAAAATTAATTAACTGCAAGAAACCACTTATTGCTGTATGTTGTCATTTCTAATCTATAGCGATCAGCACTAAAACTTGAAGCTTTTCATTTCTACCACTTCCGGTTTGAATAGAGAAGATAGTACCTAGTGTAACAACGGTAAATCGATTCCACGAAGCCGTTCCTCGCTATCTCTTATATAGTCGTCTTTGATCCTGTTGAATCAGAAGTTGAAAGGGTCCACGGTCCCGTTTCCTCCGACTTTCTCCATTTTACCATTTCATTCATTTCTCATCACCGTCTCCTTTATCCTAGTCGGCATAAGCGTGGGACAAAAAACTTAAAGATTTCATTTCATTTCAGAAGTTGAAATGGATTTTTATCACTTCCGGTTTTAGTAAAATGTTAAGGATTAACAATCTTGGAACACTTAATTGGTTGCAGAAAACAACTTCGTGGTGTATGTGATCAATTTAATCTAACATTAAAACCTGAAATTGTTGATCTTTACCACTTTCAGTAAATGCCGGGACGTCCTTTAGGTAGGACATAGGAGAGCAATTGACCTGCCTGAGTTTGAGCAATACAAATTTTTAATTAATTGTATAGTAAGGGAAACCGTGAAATTCTTATACTAATAGCCCCCTCTAGCAAAATTTGAAATGACGTTACTAAAATAGACGGAAAAACCTCTTTTAATAAACTAGATTCCTAACATAGTAATAATATAAAATGTGAAAGTGAAATAAAAGCAAGGAGAGGAATAGCGAAAGAAGCCTTTAGGAGGAAGAAAATACTATTTTGTGGGACTTTGAATAAAGAGTTCAGAAAAAGACTCATAAAATGCTTCGTTTGGAGTATTGCTCTGTATGAGTAAGAAACATGAAGATTATGCAATAACGGTGGAAAACGACTGGAAACTTTCGAAATGTCGGTTTGGAGGAGAATGGAGAGAATTAACTGGGTCGAGCGGAAAACGAATGAGAAAGTGTTAGAAGTGGTGAGGGAAAATAGAAAAATTTTAGATATTATTAAGAACAGGAAGAGAAACTGGTTGGGACATTGGCTAAGAAGAAACTATATCATGAGGGACGCGCTGGAGGGTATGGCGGCAGGGAAGAGAGAGAGAGGGGGGGGAAAGACTGAAATTAATGGACGATGTCGAAACAGAAAAATCGTACATCAAGACGAAGAGGTTAGCGGAAGACCATGGGGCGTAACAAAAGAGATGTTTGGATGTTGCGCTATGGAACATTTTTCAATACTCCTTTTTTTTTCCCTTCTTCTCTTTAAGTTTCTTACTAAAGATTATTCTGAAGATCGCCTAAAGATTTGGGTCAACCTATTCTTGTTTACGAATGCTCAACATAAGAAAGAGACAAAATTTTTTTATGGATATTTAGCTATTTTACGGTAGATATACAGATATTTTGGCTTTCCGAACTGGAAAGGCTATGTTGGAAACACTTTGAACATCTAATGACCTTACAAAAACTTTCTAATACTTCCAAACCAATGATTACAGAAAAACACTTACAGAGAAGGCCTTCTCATAAAGAAGGCTTTTTTTGGTTTTTTAATTCAGAACGTTAAAGAAGTCGCAAAACCACAGTAGTCATTACAGTAGCTTACTCCTTGAATTACTGCATCGATCCTGGTTCGATTCCCAGTGGGCACACGCGGTAGAAAAGGTGTAACAGCGTTTTCAAGAGAGTCATCACTGGGTTTTCCTCATTCACACCAGGCAAATCCCGAGATGGTATCTAAATAATAGTGTCTGGCTGCTTACTTTCTTCCCCCATTCCTTTCTTCCTCCTTGATTCCCCAGCCAGTGTGATTGTCGAGGAATGTCATCCCTCATAGATGTGGCGGTCTAACATAACCATAGATGCCAAAGGCCTAGAAATCTAATTCCTAATCCTGAATTACTGCGTTCCTGGCCTTATGCACACAGAGCCCAAAGTATGTTGTCTTATATATAAAAGAGAACGCACAAATCCTTTGTTCCCTCATCACGCTAATACGGCTGAACCAATTTCTTTCATTTTTGGGGGGTTATTAGGATTTGGACCCTAGATGGTTTTTATCATATCACTTTAATTTTTAATTACCAGTGTCTTGAGATAATTGACCATTCAAGTGTCCATAACGTACAAATCCTTTGTTAGTTCATCATAGGTAAAAATAAACGTATTTATATGCAACCCGCATGACCGTGTCACTCGGCGGGTTAACATAAATGACAGGCGATATAATGTTAACATTTACTGCAATCTACTATGGTTTTTATCATATCACTTGAAAGCGAAAAAGTAAAAATTATCTAAGTAACACAACGTTTATTGCGTTCCGGGGTGACCGCAGCGAAGCGGGGCGGGTTAACATAAATGACAGGCGATATAATGTTAACATTTACTGCAATCTTCTATGGTTTTTATCATATCACTTGAAAGCGAAAAAGTAAAAATTATCTAAGTAACAAAGTTTATTGCGTTCCGGGGTGACCGCAGCGAAGCGGGGTGAACGCTGCTAGTATGGCATAAAAATACTATATGTCAAACCTGTCCGTAATAGGGCACACACACATGTCGTAGTGATACTAATCACACTGCCAACAACGTGAATAATACTGTCGCTAAACACACTGCAAGAAGACGCTAGAAATATTAATTTTATTGGAAATAATGCTATTTTACTCACTAGACAACATTTAAAAGGTGCTAAATTTCTATTCTAACAATGATAAATGAACCAATTGTTTTTGATAAAAATATCCGTAAAAATTCCTAGATCAAGCGACAAAGTGCTAAATTGGTAACACTGATAAAAAGAGACAAACGAAAACCGGCTCACGCTTCCGTGTATGTGTATAAATTTTTGACGTACAAGTATATCATCTGAAACATTGCTCCAATGATCAAAACATAACATACCAATCCGTCAAAACTAATGAAAACAAGGCAATAGATCATTTTGACATGTTATAGTTGCTCACATTTTTTATATTCATGGCGGACATATCCGTAATGGCAAAAAATCGACATATTTCCTTATGCCAAAGATGCCAAAGATGAACTTATTTGATTGTCTACATGTTACGTTGTATATATATATATATATATATATATATATATATATATATATATATATATATATATATATATATATATATATATATATATATATATTAAATATGTTAATAACCTGTAAGCTATTATACATATTTCCGTTATTAAAATACCAATATGACGAACTTTCTTTAAATTTTTCCCTTTAAACTCTCATACTCATATGCATGATCTCGGGAGCTACCTCCTAGCTACGTGGATAGCGGAGAGACACAAGTTCATTTCTCAGCGCGAACTCAAGTGATTTGAATTCCACGTTAAGCTGTAGGTTCACGTCGCATATAGCTGTCCCTGCTGTACAGGACACTAAACTCATATACAACCCAATTCGTGGTCTCGTAGATATGAAACAAATAAGCACTAATTTCAAGAGTTTTGAACAATGGATCTCTGTAATGATTAACCCCCTGTGTACTGATGACATCCATGTGGATATAATAAAAATGTATCCCTTATTAAAGGTCATATTAATTCTCGAGATGCAGAAATTTGTTAGAAGCTATCACACCATGAGCTGAATGCGAATGGAGGTAGGCGAAAGTCAGTTTTTGGTGTGGGTATATCCAACACACTACCTGGTTGTGGAAGTTCAGTTACACCTTGAACTTGAGTAACGACAGAGTGAACATGTAACCTCCACAGAGCGTCATAAGGTGTGTATGCTGTACGAGTTCACACTGGGGTCAAACGCCGCTGCAGCGGGGCGGAAGATATGCCAGGAATTCGGAAAGGGTGTCGTGCCTTCGGACAGTGCAAGGGTGGTTTAACAAGTTTAAGGACGGTGACGGAACACTCGAAGACACGCCACGTGCCGGAAGACCAAAACACTTGCAAAAAAGAGTTTTAGGCAGCATTTGAGGCGAAAAGTGGCCAGACATGTGAGGAACTGGAACTACAATTCAGTGTAAGTAAAGAAACCATTCGGCAGCACCTCATCAACTTGGGAAGCACTACAAGTTGGGTCGATGGGTCCCACATGATTTGGCTCCGGTTCAGAAGGCAACGTCAGTAGACACCTTTTTTGATTTTTGCTGTTTTGTCTGAGGAAGGATCCATTATTGGACTGGAAGTTGACATGTGATAAGAAGTGGGTCCTGTACGAAGCTCTACGGCGTCGTCATCATTGATTAGAATCCCATGAAGCGGTTCCAAAACAGCAGAAATCAGCACTGCACCAGAAGATCCTCCGGTGTGTTTGGTGGAATGCTAGCGGCATCGTGCATCGGGAACTGCTACCATCTGGTCAAGAGCATGAATGCAACTGTGTACTGTCAGCAGTTGAGCAGTGTTCAAGAAAAACTCAAAATTCTGGAGGCAGCAATTTGAATCGCAAAAGGGTGATCCTCTTACAAGACAACACTAAGCCCCCACGTGGGTAGAATAACCCGGGACACCATTCTACACCTTGAAAGGGAAACACTATTGCATCTGCCATACTCCCCGGACATTGAACCGTTCGAATTGTTCCATTCCTTGGACAATCACCTTAGAGGACACCGATTCAAATCTTTAGTAGAGGCGCAGAATGCACTTGATACATTCTTCGCTCTCACAGCCCATGAAATTCTACAGCGATGGAATGCATTGCTTCTCAGAACGTTGGGAGAAGGTCATCGATGCTGATGGGGACTACTTTTTATCTTCCAGGTACGTCTTAGGTGACATATAGATGTTCGAAGGTGGTGGGTGAAAAAGCAAAAGAACTTCCTTGGTTACCTTTATAAAATTCTTACAACTCAACGAAGGTCAATTATTAAAAAAAAACAAAAAAAAAAAAAAAAAAGAGAGAGATTCTAATGAAGCGTATAGCGAAGAACTCATAGTAACAAATTTTCTATATAGCTTTATAACTATAATCTCAGATAAAAATAAATAATTTGTTCAGACCATTCCGTAAATCCAATATATATATATATATATATATATATATATATATATATATATATATATATATATATATATATATATATATATATATAAAGTGTTTCAAAACAAGTCCGACATCATTTCCGAGGTGATTAGACAAAAAGTATAGACCAACCTGGGTACACAAGTGCTTTTTTTCGGAGTTATAAGCTGCCGAAAATATGAGAAAATGAACTTTAAAGGTTCGTAGCTCCAAAACCGTGGGATCTACCGTAGTCGGGTCAAGACTGCGCTTAGAAATTAATATATGCACTCCAAAAATATATCTTTCAGAATCCTAAGGTACTCACGCAACAATTTTTATAGAGGGAGTTTGGATATAGGCATATAATTTGAAGTACTCATCAAATACCTTTATAAAAATTGTTGGGGAAGTGCCGCAGGATTCTGAAACTTAAATATTTGGATAGGGCTCATACTAGTTCCTAAGTGAAGTCTTGACCCGACTACGGTAGGTCCCATAGTTTGGAGCTATGAACATTTAAAGTTCGTTATTTCGTGTTTTCGGCAGCCTATAACCCCGAAAGGAAGCATTTGTGCACCCAGGTTGGTCTATACTTTCTGTCTTATCTTGGTGTTAGGAATCACTTCCCAATCGTTGTCGGTTTTGTTTTGAAACACCTTGTATATATATATATATATATATTCAAAGCAGTTATACTTCAATACTTTTATTTTTACGAATATCAACAAATGATATCAAATATTGCAGAAGCTAATCAACCAACTTCCTTCAGGAATTCTAAGAAACATAACAGAACAGAACTAATAATCAGAATACGGTAGATCACCAAGCAAGAGTATTCAACATATACAACTTATAACAAACAAAGTGTAATACGAATTATAGCCCAAAGGCTGTCTAACATCAAATAAAACCAACGGCATCATACAAAAATAATAATAATTTCAGATCAGCTATTTCTCTACACATTACTGTTATATATTACTGTCAGATAGTGCAGGTAACTAGGCCTATCAGTGTGATTGTTTACTATGATATTAGAAATTAGTGTAATCTACAGACTGAAACATTCCTCTTTTATAAGTTTGGTAAAATCTCGTAAATTAATGTTTGAGGATATTTTGATCCTATTCATTATTACTTTGTATTAAGCTAATATAATTATTGCTTATGACGGACATCTACACATTGTATGATACATGTTAATTAGTGTATTTTTCGTGCACGAAGATATTGCGGAATGGAATTTGTTCATTTCAAATGAAGTCGCTCAATGGCGGATCTAGCCCAAGGAGCCTAGGCCTAGAATTTTTGAGTGACAAAAATAATTTAAGCTATTATTTAGATATTTTGAAAAGTTTATTGTAAACTCATGATGTATCTGTCAATAATTATATGTAAATTATTGTGAAGCATAACGATAATTACTAAAAATAATACAAAATTTAACATTTTCCTTTTGCTTGTTTTTCATAACTGAAAGGAGATAATGAAATGCAATTTACCACAGTCATAATGTTATTCTGCAACAGAAAATATGAATCTGTAGAATTTTCAATGTTGTCATCCATAGAAATTACAGTATTGCCAGAATAACAACTGGCCAAAAAATCTAAGTTAAGGAAGCGACTAGAGGAACAAATTCTACTGCATTCCATTACGTATCACGTTGTCTTGCTATCTTGTGAGATACTTTTTAAATAATAGTTGTAGTTAGTTCATAATAAACAAAATAATCTCAACATACAGTTATTAAAATTAAATAATAATTTTATGTAAAAAGTAGTTCACGGGATGCCAAGACAACATCATACGTAATGAAATGTGATTGAGTTCATTCCTCTAATCGCTGCCTTAACTTAGATTTTGGGGAGTTGTTATTCTGGCAACACTGTAATTTCTAGGGATGGCAACACTAAAAATTCTTCAGGTTCATATTTTCTGTTGCAGAATAACGTTATCTATTATTGTGGTAAGTTGCATTTCATTATCTCCTTTCACTTACGAAAAATAAGCAAAAGGAAATTCGTAGATTTTGAATTATTTTTAGTAAGTTACTCTCTTAGTGTGTTCGAATACCTAATTATTGACGACGATAGTCGCTGTTCCAAAGCGATTTTTTTAAAGGATTTGAACATCTTTCTTTTGAAAAGGAAGGTGTGACTTGAAACATGTCAAGGCAATTTTACAATTGTAAACAGTGTTTTAAATAACAATTTATGATCAAGTCAAACGCAGATTATATTAAATAGTAAAAAGATGATAGGAAATCCTCCCACAATAAACAAATGAGTTTTTTTAGCTTTTACTGTTCAATAAGAACTTTGAATATTTTATAACAATTATATTTTTACTATATTATTATTATTATTATTATTATTATTATTATTATTATTATTATTATTATTATTATTATTATTATTATTATTACCCTCGCGCAAATTCCGAAGAGGGTGAGGGGGAATGTCTCGTCCTGTCCTTCAATTCCTGGCGGGATAACATTAAATGCATTACGGTAGTTCAGATTCTACATTTAATTTCAGGTCTCATTACAAATAGTATCGGTGCTGAAGAGGTCCGATAAACTTCAATAAACAAACAAACAAACAAACGAGAAGAGAAAATGTGCATATTCTAGAAAGTGATGCAAGGTCACTGGGTTCAATGTTAAGCGATTGATTTAGGTATACATTTAATGCAGAATACACAGTAAAAAATGACGACTGTCTATTTATTTTATAGTTCTTAAATATTCACTTTCAAATAATCGGCGACAGTTGCCATCTAATAAATTTGATGCGTTTGTTGCTTCTAGTACAAAATCGCTTAGAAAAAGAAGCAATAAATGCATCAAATGAGGGAAATGAATTTAGAACACCTAAATGGCACATGGCTGGCACATCTTGTGCTGTTAGGGTTTCTTCACAAACACTATGTAAAACAATTGAAAACGCATCGCATGGTTTGAATTTGAAATTTTGTGTATACCTGGATTTGTTTAAGTATTTCTTTCTACTGTGTTTGTTTGTAGCTTCAATTCATAAGCCTTTATAATTAGATGCCCAACGTATTTGGCAATCACGCAGAAAACAACACCCAAGATTCTACACTTGTGTTAATTTAACACACAGGCTGTGTGTCATTTCAACTACCGGCATTTGACACACAACTCCAAATTTAGAGCGAGTTGTTCTAATTACTTGTTTGTGTTATATTTCAACACAATCGTGTTAACACATAGGCATGTCGTTGAAATAACACAACGATTTTTTAGTGTATGTACAAAAACGAAGATTTTTACTAAATATGAAAATTTTGTCAAAATATTATGAAAATTTTATATACGCTATGAAAATTTCATTGTAACGGAAAACATTAATATTCTTGTTTCCATTGTCCTACGAGACATTGTTTAAAATATGTAATTTCCTTATTTTCTATTTTGCCTTTCTTCAATGCTGAAGCTATAGACGATTTGATAGAAATGTCGTCTTCCCGAAGTGTTAAGTACGTAAGTCGTTCAATATTTATGTTTCCCTAAGCTGTAAAATATAATTTTTAAGATTTATTTGTAAATTATACATACATGTGTAGGTGGGTGGGTTCTTTCTCACTTCTTCACATAATCTCTATTGAGAGAAAGGCATTTTTTCTTAAAGTTGCACCAATTTGCCCAAACCTTTTGCAAAAAATCAGGGCTCTAGCAAAAATCAGGGCAAAAAATCAGCACTTTCCTTACATTTGGCTTCACTTCTTCATTTGCTTCTTAACGTTCACCTTGCAATACAGAATTTAACACAGCAAAAAGGTGAAAAAAATTAGCGCTAAATTGAGGTTGTTTGGAGAGTTTGACACCCTTTCCCACCTTAATTTTTCAATTTTGTGTTTTGTTTGCGTGCTGAGTTGGGGGTGGGCGTTTTACGTCAAGTTCTTCTCATAAGAGACCAGGTCGGTTATGCCGAATTTCGTTTCCTTGAAGAAGAGTTCAAGTTCAACATAACCTCCTCGGTCCCAGCAATTTTTTTTTTTTTTTTTTTTTGTGTAGAAAGTTTCAGTTCCAATAATATAAATACCTTTGGTTGTATACCTTGTTAGCCAATTTTCAGCATTTCCTTTAGGTATCTTTGCCAGTTGTCCGTTGAGTGCATGTCACCTATAGGCAACATGGGGTCTCAGTTTATACATCATGTATAATACGCATGTCGCCTATTGGCGACACGGGGTCCGAGGAGGAAAAGAACTGGTCTCCTGTCAAATACTGACGAGGAATTGAAGCGGAATGTGAGAAGAGTTCAACTTCGACATAAAAGAACGAGTCTCCTGTCAAATAGTGACGAAGAAATGAAGCGGAATCGAGAAGAGTTCAAGTTTGACATAAAAGAACTGGTCTCCTGTCAAATAGTGACGAAGAAATTAAGCGGAATATGAGAAGAATTCAAGTTCGACATAAGAGAACTGGTCTTCTGTCAAATGGTGACGAGGAATTGAAGTGGAATGTGAGAAGAGTTCAAGTTCGACATAAGAGAACGAGTCTCCTGTCAAATAGTGACGAAGAAATGAAGCGGAATCGAGAAGAGTTCAAGTTCGACATAAAAGAACTGGTCTCCTGTCAAATAGTGACGAAGAAATGAAGCGGAATGTGAGAAGAGTTCAAGTTCGACATAAGAGAACGAGTCTCCTGTCAAATAGTGACGAAGAAATGAAGCGGAATCGAGAAGAGTTCAAATTCGACATAAAAGAACTGGTCTTCTGTCAAATGGTGACGAAGAAATGAAGCGGAATGTGAGAAGAGTTCAAGTTCGACATAAGAGAACGAGTCTCCTGTCAAATAGTGACGAAAAAATGAAGCGGAATCGAGAAGAGTTCAAGTTCGACATAAAAGAACTGGTCTCCTGTCAAATAGTGACGAAGAAATGAAGCGGAATGTGAGAAGAGTTCAAGTTCGACATAAGAGAACGGGTCTCCTGTCAAATAGTGACGAAGAAATGAAGCGGAATCGAGAAGAGTTCAAATTCGACATAAAAGAACTGGTCTCCTGTCAAATAGTAACGAAGAAATTAAGCGGAATGTGAGAAGAGTTGAAGTTCGACATAAGAGAACTGGTCTTCTGTCAAATAGTGACGAAGAAATTAAGCGGAATGTGAGAAGAGTTGAAGTTCGACATAAAAGAACTGGTCTCCTGTCAAATAGTGACGAAGAAATGAAGCGGAATGTGTGAATAGTGCTAAGGGGCCAGAACCCTGTTTTTTTGCAAAGGGTTTCGACAAATCGGTGCAACGGTAAGACAAATACCTCAATCTCAATGGGGATTATGTGGAAAGGTGAAGGAGGACCCACCTACCCAGATAGGCATAGTTTATAAGTGTATGTTAGAATTTTTTTAACCGCTTAGGAAAACTTATCTAGTGAACGACCCACGTATAATAGGTTGTTTGTAGATTTTGTTCACTGCTTAGCTGTGACAAAACTCCATTTGGATAGCTATGGACTTCCTTGTGGCTAAGCGGTTAACTTACGTGCCAAAGGCGTGGGACACCTGGGTTTGATTCCCGGTGGGAAGTCACGTGGTTCGGATTCAACATTAAACTGTAGATCCACGTCTAATATAGCCTCGCTAGTGAATGGGACACTAAATTCAAAGTCAAATCAAATCAATAATTTAAGTAACACAATACATGAGCATGATTTGCTATTGGACGTATTCTTGTTTCTCTCACACTCGCGACTTTCGGAACTGTAAGAGTTAAGTAACCGAATACGATAGAGTATTATTTTACAAAATGAGAAAGTAAAATACAATAGAGACATTTATATTTTTTCTTTGTAAAAGCCGTTTGCTTACTTGTCAAACTGGAACTTCCTTTACTTTGTAGAGGGGATGATGTGCCGAAAATGTGTAACATCCGTAGTAATTATTTAGAGTTTTGAACTACACTGTACATTATGAATCCCTCCAAAATCATTTGGAAGTCTCCATTGTATAGAAGGGTGTATCAAATGGTAAACAAAATGATTTAATTTGATCTGCATTAAAGAAGAAAATTTAACTGCAATGAGAAACATTTGATATTTTTTCCATATTAACTGATGATAACTGACCTCCCGAATAAATCACAGTGTTCTCTATTTTAGCAATATATGACTGAAGGAAGGCTGGTAGAAAGATGTATGTTCTTCCAAGATTAAAGTGGTGATAAATAAATAAAGCCACTTTTAAAACTTATTTTAAAAGACATTCAAAAACGTTTTCAAAGTGCGGTTAAAAGTTCGTCATAGAGAGCTACAATGAAAATGGAGTGACAGTCTCTTCGTTTTATACGGTTGTTCCAAAGCACTTCTTCTAGTATTCCACTGTATCTAAGTTGATACTCTTAGTGGGCTTTCAGCATTTCTCTCCAAATCACCAAAGCACGCAAACTTTCTTGAATTTCTTGATCCAAAGAAGATGGAATTACTCGTTACGATTTGTCACTACTGTTTATGAAAAGAAGGTGAGCTTCTCTTAGTTTGTCTTATCGTATTGGAACAGTCAGAAAGTGGGATATTATTATTTTTCTGTTACTCAAGGACGTTTATCAAATTTAGAAAACTTTGAGTTCTGCTTTCATCTTGTGTCTTTTCACAGTATATTTGATCTAACTCATGTTTTGTTCAGTGTCTTACAAAGTTCTTGATTAGATATTGCTTACTGCAGAAAAATAAGACAACAGAAACGTAAAATATTGTGAAATCTCATAGAAAGCGTTTTCAAAAAGTACGTGAAGAAAGAGTTTTCGATGTGTCTCCCCCAGGGAAACGAAACAGCAGACTTTATTAACAGTAGCGTAGCCAGGATGTGTGTTTGGGGGGGGGGGATCAAGTGCTGTTATTTGGTACATATAGAAAAATTACAAACAAAAAATATATAAACATAAAAATATATAAAAAATTACAAACATCAAAGTACCAAAGTACATTGTCGGACCTCTTTGGGGGGGGGGGGCGGCCCCTCTGAGCCCCCGTTCCCTACGCCATTGTTTGTTAATGTTTTTTCTTTATTTAAGTATTGGTACCAACGTATTTTTTAGTCTAAAAATCGTATAATCTTTTTTTTTATTATTATTATTTGGTAACCCTAAAGTATACTGACCAACGTGAAGATGGATGTGTGAATTATGCAAAATTTGATAAAGAGAACGCCAGGTAAATAAGGTTGGAAAACTCTGCTTTAGAACATTGACAGAATTTATACGTGGAAAGGAATGCTCTTCAACGGTTTGATAGTGTTACCGTATAATAAGAATGCTCACTATGTAAAACGTCCATTTATAAAACATTACTACTACTAATTAGAACTGTTTGTCTGTCACTGCTAGGAATAAGTGTGTCAACGTTAGGAAATGTCGAACAAGAATATATATATATATAATATCCTTTAAAGTGTACTTTTTTTACAAACACAATTAATAATTATTATCAACACTATGTTTGAGTAAATAACAAGGATCAACTACTATTATTAGTAATGAACGATATAAATAGTAAATGTACCGGCACAAAATGTTGGTTTTCCTCGATTTTCTAAATAAATAAATTAAAAATAACAATAAAAATAAGAATATACCCATAACTCCGGACGCCTGCAGGATTTTTTCAAGGAGAAAGAAAAGACCAACATACAAGTGTAATCGCGAATATACAACGAGGGTGAACTTAGCAGGACCACTTTTGAAAATTATAAATATTTGCACACCATGCGTTTGTACTGCGTTTGTACCGGATTGTACCGTAAAAAGTTTCGTTTGTACCAGTCTCAAATTCGAAAAAATGGAAAAATAAAGTGGTCCTCCTAAGTTCACGTGATAAATTTCTACAGATTTGATGATTTTTCTGTACGAACCGTTTGTACTGCTTTTGTACCGGATTGTACCGTAAAAGTTTTCGTTTGTACCGGTCTCAAATTCGAAAAAATCGAAAAATAATGTGGTCCTGCTAAGTTCACGTGAACTTAGCAGGACCACTGATAAATTTCTGCAAATTTGATGATTTTTCTGTTTGAATCGTTTGTTCTATGTTTGTACCGGATTGCACCGTAAACATTTTCGTTTGTGCCGGTCTCAAATTCGAAAAAATCGAAAAATAAAGTGGTCCTGCTAAGTCCACGTGAACTTAGCAGAACCACTGATAAATTTCTACAAATTTGATGATTTTTCTGTTTGAATCGTTTGTACTGCGTTTGTACCGGATTGTACCGTAAAAATCTTCGTTTGTACCGGTCTCAAATTCGAAAAAATCGAAAAATAAAGTGGTCCTGCTAAGTTCACGTGAACTTAGCAGGACCACTGATAAATTTCTACAAATTTGATGATTTTTCTATACGAATCGTTTGTACTGCGGTTGTACCGAATTGTACCGTAAAAATCTTCGTTTTTACCGGTCTCAAATTCGAAAAAATCGAAAACTAAAGTGGTCCTGCTAAGTTCACGTGAACTTAGCAGGACCACTGATAAATTTCTACAAATTTGATGATTTTTCTGTTTGAATCGTTTGTTCTATGTTTGTACCGGATTGCACAGTAAAAATTTTCGTTTGTACCGGTCTCAAATTCGAAAAAATCGAAAAATAAAGTGGTCCTGCTAAGTCCACGTGAACTTAGCAGAACCACTGATAAATTTCTACAAATTTGATGATTTTTCTGTTTGAATCGTTTGTACTGCGTTTGTACCGGATTGTACCGTAAAAATCTTCGTTTGTACCGGTCTCAAATTCGAAAAAATCGAAAAATAAAGTGATCCTGCTAAGTTCACGTTTACTTAGCAGGACCACTGATAAATTTCTGCAAATTTGATGAGTTTTCTGTAGGAATTGTTTGTATTGTGTTTGTACTGGATTGCACCGTAAACATTCTTTGTGCCGGTCTCAAATTCGAAATAATCGAAAAATAAAGTGGTGTTGCCAAATTGACGTGAACATAGCAGGACCACTGATAAATTTCTACAAATCTTAAGATTTTTCTGCTTGAATCGTTTGTTCTACGTTAGTACCGGATTGTACCGTATAAATTTTCGTTTGTACCGGTCCAAAATAAGAAAAAATGTCGAAAAATAAAATGGTCCTGCTAAGTTCACGTGAGGTTGGGCATTAACTGAGACAGGAACACGGTCAGTGATACTGCTACCTCACAAAGTCAAGAAAAGACTGGTCTTGTAAATCTTGAGGTTAAAATCTACTAAAACAAGAATTGAGCTAGTATCAAACGTGTTAGTTTCAGTAAAGCTATTGTTCATTGTGAATAGGATACTAAACAAACAAAATTTTTATTGTATAATATAAATTTGTGATTTCAAATATAAAAATAAGAAAGTAGAGTATTCTTTTGAGTTAAACTGGCAGATAATTGCAAGTAGTCGAAAACGTAACGGGTCGCCCAATTTCAAATTTTGGTAGGAATTTTTGGGATCAAAAATTACCCAATCCGCTTCTTGTAGCCCAATCTGCCTACACTGCTGGGAAGGCGCACGAATCATTGAAACCACCTTTCCAAAACCGCAACTGATTGGACCAACGAAGATCAAGAAGCAAGAGGCGATTCGCGAATGAGCAACATATAGTCAGAGACAATATAAGGTATAGGTTGGAGGTACCAGTATAAAGAATAAAAGCTTCAACCTATACTTAATATTGTTACTGGCTGTATGAGATTCATATGCCACAAATATTGTCAATCCCAAACTACCGCGTCCCCTCCAAAACTGTACTCCTAAAGAAACCTGACTGCCAAAGACCATGACCCTAGAAGAACCACGTCTCCTTAAGAACTACGACTCCTAAAAATACACGAATCACGAAGAAACACGACTCATAAAGAATCGTCGATCATTCCTAGTCAGAGACGACTCACTCGCTCATTCAAAAAAGTTTTCAAAAGATTCGTCTCAATCGCGAGCGACACATTATTAATTAATCTTTAAATTAGCATCATAGTTTTGACTCCTAGCGTTTTAGCAACAGATAATGCAATAAAATATGATGATAATTGTTCCAAAAACTATTACACGAATGTCTCATTTTGTCTTAGCAGAACACTTTACTTTTCGAAATTTTGAATTTGACGTTTTTGATACAAACGAAACTTTTTACGGTAGAATCCGGTACAAACGCACTACATACGATTGGTTAAGAAAAATCTTCAGATTTCTAGAAATTTGTATTCTGGTTAGGGATGCATGCGAGACGAGAGTGAAAATTTTATGCGAGACGCGAGACGAGACTAAACCATGCGAGACGAGACTCGGTTAAGTCTCGCACGAGAAGTCTCGTGAGACTTCTCGCAGTCTCGCAACATTTATGAATTACATTTAATTGTATATTTAGTGATTTTACATTTATTGAGTTTTCTAAGTTGACCGTTAATGTCCCCAGGAACAAAAAGTAATTGGGGCAATAGACATTTTATGAGATTTATTATTATTCAAGGTCAATTTTCAGAAATAAAGCCTTCTTTAGTTTCTAAACATCATTAAAAAAGAAAAGCTTTGTAAATAGGAAATTTATTGCAGCATCGATTTAGGACTTTATTTTGCGACACAATCTCATATACGCGGGCGCGCACGAATACATGAACTTCTGTTTTTGTCTGAAAAGCGAACAAGACTCTCTATTGCTGCGAAATGTGATATTTCTGTTGTTTCTGTCTTTTTCACATTACTACTAGCGATTAATGTTGGGGAATCACGGGGAAATCCCCTCTCGTCAAAGTTATCCCTGGTCCGACTCGCAAAAATAACATGATATTTTTAGTGAGATGCCTCCGGATAGAATGAATCTCAGCATACGACAAAATTGTTCTACAACTGAGGTGTTGAAGTAGGGTACGAAACCGCGTTCTTGTAATGTCAGCATTATACTTAGCTCAGGATCAAAATACATGTGGTACACAAGTGCTGTCGGGTTAACGAAATCTTTTCAGGTTTTGATATTCTGGAGCACTGCAGTTAGTTCAACTGTATGATCTGGAAATTGATCCAGAAAGCCTTTTTCGTATCAAGTATAGTTTGCTGGATATTTTGATTCTCGCAATTGTTAACATATTGCGTTATCCACAAGTCCGTTGACAAAGTAATGTTATTCCTTGGTAGTTGGTGTAAAGGGAGATAGGCGACAATAGATGGAAGCACTGTTCTCCTCAGTAGCGTAGCCAGGATGTGTGTTTGGGATGGTGCCCAAGTGCTGTTATAGGTACATATAGAGAAATTACAAACAAAAAGATATATAAACATAAATATATATATAAAAATTACAAACATCAAAGTACCAAAGTACATTGTCGGACTTCTTTGGGGGAAGGCCCCTCTGCCCCCTTCCCTACGCCACTGGACACAAGTAACGTATTTTTATATTTTCTCTGCTGCTTCCACAAATTTAATGCTAGAGAGTTTAAACTTTTTGAAAAGCAAGTTCAAACCTATTCTAAGAGAACAATCCGTGTCAATTTTGGATATTGTGACGTTAGATCATTCCTCGGACTAGAAGCAGGCAAAAGCAAGGTTGAAATCCGGTTAAATAAAGACGAAGAAATTTACATATAGATATAGTAAAAGGATCCGGGTTTGGTTCAATGAGTCCAGAAAAACATATACGGAAACGTTATATTCTTTATATTCTAACTACATTGGCGACTTTTATTTCGGGGCAAAAATGTGCCCGCATGACATACTGGAAAATATTGCTGGAGACCTCTAAGCTGGAAAACAATGTTGGATCCAGCAACAATTTATGCTGGTTTTACTGTAAATTATGCTATTAATTTGACGAAAATTAATGGTCCAGCAATCAAATTCGAGCACAACTTTTTTTTTTAACATGGAGCGGAGGGGACACAAGTTCGGATAGCATGTTGAACTCTAGGTTCCGCCTCCTTAGGATGTTATGAACATTCATCCCATAGAAAGCAATGGCAAACCACCATGGACTCACCTTGCCAAGGGACTTTTAGGCAAATACCTGCCTTCGGACAGAATATCACATCATCATTCATTAACAGCCATAGAATAACACATTGCGAAATTTCGACCCAGAATATATGCGAAACTGCGAGACCATGCGAGAAAATCTCGCGTGGGACCCGAGATGAGACTCAGAATTTTATGCGAGACGCGAGACGAGACTCCACATTTGCGAAACGAAACGAGACGAGACCAAAATTTTAGGCTGCGAGATGAGGCGAGATTTTGCATTTCTGGTCTCGTCTCGTCTCGCGTGCATCACTAGTTCTGGTCCTGATACGTTCACGTTTTTCGAATTTGAGACCGGTACAATGAAACTTTTTACGGTACAATCCGGTACAAACATAGAACAAACGATTCAAACAGAAAAATCATCAAATTTGTAGAAATTTATCAGTGGTCCTGCTACGTTCACGTGAACCTAGCAGGACCATTTTTTTTTCAATTTTTTTCGAATTTGACAACGGTACAAACGAAAATTTTTACGGTACAATCCGTTACAAAGGCAGTACAAGCGATTAGTACAGAAAAATAATCTAATTTGTAGAAATTTATCAGTTATCCTGCTATGTTCACGTGAACTTAGCAGGTCCACTTTATTTTTCGATTTTTTCGAATTAAAGACCGGTACAAAAGAAAATTTTTACTGTACAACCCGGTACAAACGCAGTACGAACGATTCGTACAGAAAAATCCTCATATTTGTAGAAATTTATCAGTGGTCCTGCTATGTTCACGTGAACTTAGCAGGACCACTTTATTTTTCGATTTTTTCGAATTTGACAACGGTACAAACGAAAATTTTTACGGTACAATCCGGTACAAACGATTCGTACAGAAAAATCATCAAATTTGTAGAAATTTATCAGTGGTCCTGCTAAGTTCACGTGAACTTAGCAGGACCACTTTATTTTTCGATTTTTTCGAATTTGAGACTGGTACAAACGAAACTTTTTACGGTACATTTTGGTACAAACGTAGAACAAACGATTCGTACAGAAAAATCATCAAATTTGTAGAAATCTTATCAGTGGTCGTGCGGTACAAACGAAAATTTTTACAGTACAATCCGGTACAACCGTAGAACAAACGATTCGTACAGAAAAATCATGAAATTTGCAGACATTTATCAGTGGTCCTGCTAAGTTCACATGAACTTAGCAGGACCACTTTAGTTTTCGTTTTTTTTTCGAATTTGAGACCGGTACAAACGAAAATTTTTACGGTACAATCCGGTACAAACGATTCGTACAGAAAAATCATCAAATTTGTAGAAATTTATCAGTGGTCCTGTTGAGTTCACGTGAACTTAGCAGGACCACTTTATTTTTCGATTTTTTTCGAATTTGAGACTGGTACAAACGAAACTTTTTACGGTACACCTGGTAGAAACGTAGAACAAACGATTCGTACAGAAAAATCATCAAATTTGTAGAAATTTATCAGTGGTCCTGCTAAGTTCACATGAACTTAGCAGGACCACTTTAGTTTTCGTTTTTTTTTTTTTTTTTTGAATTTGAGACCGGTACAAACGAAAATTTTTAGGGTACAATTCGGTACAAATGATTCGTACAGAAAAATCATCAAATTTGTAGAAATTTATCAGTGGTCCTGTCAATTTTTTCGAATTTGAGACCGGTACAAAGGAAACTTTTTACGGTACAAACCGGTACAAACGCAGTACAAACGTATGGTGTGTAAATATTTATAATTTTCAAAAGTGGGCCTGCTAAGTTCACACTCGTGAATATACATACTTTGCTGCATATAATTGATAAAGTAAAATCGAATTAAATCAAGCACGTACATATCCTTATTTACTACTATAAATATTTTTTTACTACAGGACGTACTATAGTATTTAATATAAAACTATATTACTACAGTATTTTTTTAAATAAATTAAGAACACCAATATTTGAGGGTTAATTCCTATATTTTTACAAGATTTTCTAAGAACTGCAGATCCTTAAAAAAACCGGAAGACAATTGATCCCTTGTCACCCTCTGCGCGCTGCCACAGTGTTATCTAGCGATAGACATCTAATTTACATTTGTTTAATATTGTAGTTACACAAAAACTTTGCTTAATTTTTTGTTGCATGGACAATGGTCCAGAGAAATGTTTGAATGGGCATATACGTAGATAGAAAGATAGAGGCGGAACTAACCCGGGGCTTGTGGGCCTTGTCTTACCGAGTTCTTTTCAGTGACAAAAATAATTAAGCCATTGCTTATATATTTTTGAAAGTTTATAGTAAACTCATGATATATCTATCATAATCTGGGTTCTGGCCGCTCCCCCAGTTTTTACCTTCTGTATCCGCCTCTGAAGATAGATAGATATAGTAAGCTAAGTTACAATATATCTGGAAGGCACGCCAAGCCTATGTTAACCTTTTAGTATTATTATCGCTTCGACTCGGCCATGTCTGATTAACTATACTGTGCACTGTGCACTGTAATATTTGTTAATATCAAAATGAAATTCTTGATGAGTAAACTTGAGTATCAATTATATCTTAACAGGTGTCGCTCTGACATTTAGTTCCAATTTTTAGCCTTATAAATTATTAGTTTCTCTTATTTTTTTCTAAAACTACACAAAATAATTAAAATTTACTTATCTAATTCTCCTCAGCTTAAATAAAATATGTCGTTTTACATGTATGTCATCTTGAAGCTAATTTCTTCTTAGTTAAAAGCTAATAATATTCTAGGATTACCATTATATATATCAGATAGAAGTGACTTCTTACGGGGTAATAAAATTTCTCCAAACTTACATGTTCGAATATGACAGTTTTGGTCATTTTGTTCAGTCTTTATTTATAGTGTGAGAATTGAGTTGTGTTTCGCATATTAAATTTCATCACCACGCCGCTTCAGGCATTATTATAACTGACGGTATTTTAATATAGATAACCTAATGACATTGTAATTGTGTCTGCTTAGTGAAATACAGTAATAGAAATATCACAGTTAAGCACGCGCAGTGCTTGTAGTGGCGTCAGTCCAACTTCATACGTGTCTTCTGTTTTTCATGCTTTAAGTATTCCGCCTACACAGCACTTGCATTATTTGCTCTTCCCGTGCAAGAATGGCAGTGACGCATCAGTAACCAATCATAAGTTTGAATCATGGATATGAATATTGTTGTTTATCTCTGTTTAGAGGTAAGGCTGAACAGATAATAGGCTGTTTTACATTTATGGCCTATCATCGAGAGAGGAAGTGTAATTTAACCTATATTTTGAATTTTGAGTTTATACAGAGTGTTTCAAAACAACACCGACAACGTTTGGAACGTGATTCCTGAGACCAAGGTAAAACAAAAAGTTATTTTGTACACATCCACGTCTATCCTCTGTCACCTGATCGCGCTGTAGTCTGTCTCCTTAGTTAACCACAGACACACCCGTTTACCACTTGGCAACGTCGCGTCAGAACTTGCGTTTTTCTTTTATCTGAAATGCTAAGATGTTTGTCACAGGCTTTAGTTCCTAAGTTAAATCTTGACCCGACCGTGGTAGGTCCCAAAGTATTGAAGCTATAAACCTTTAAAGTTCATTTTTTTCATGTTTTCAGCAGCGTATAACTCCGAAAGGAAGAATTTATGCACCCAAATAGAAAGGTTGGTATAGACTTTTTGCCTTATCTTGGTATCAGGAATCACTTCCCAAACGTTGTCAGTGTTGTTTTGAAACACGCTATATACCACATGGACTTCCTGTTTTACACAACAGTTTGAAACCAATTTAGCTCCCAATGAATAATCTACCTTTTTTCCTAAACTGAACACAAGAACAATAACCAAACCTTCCATAGTTATAGCTCCTTAGGCTAAAGGAAACTGATTATTAATGTAAGCGAATCTTTATTAAATAATCGGTGGAATGAGTATGTGGAAGGTAATGGAAGAAGCTACTAACACGATTTTAATTGAAAACGTACGGGTCTCATTCGCAGACCCTGACTCGACCTTACCTAGCGTCAAGTGGGTTTGTGATGTATATACAAACAGTGTGTGTATTGATTTTCTCAGCAATTTTCCATTTTCTCCGACTTCCTTCATTCCAGTATTTCATTTATTTAGACGTTTAGGTTTTCAAGGAGTCCTCTAGCTTATATTCTTACTATCTGTCCGTATGTCCGTATGGAAAACAAGACATCTCACGAACTATTTGCTGGATCGCCATCTATTTTGACCATGATGAAGAGGGGCAAAAGTTAGTAATCGATTTAGGCTTTAGGATTTAGATTTCTCGGCTCTCGGCATTTAAGGCCATTTAGCCCGTCAAGTTTGAGGGAGGATGTCCCTCTTGGAGCACACTATCCGGGGAAAGGGAAGTAAGGAAGCGGCCTGCTACCTGTAAGTTAAGTACCACCCCGGCATTTGCCTGGTGTGAATGAGGAAAACCCAGGAAAACCTCATTCAGAATGGTTAGCCTGAAAAACCTTTTTTTAAACACTTTTTCGACCGAGTGTCCCCAACCGGGAATCGAATCCGGAAACGCTTACACAGAAGGCGAGAGCGTTAGCGTCTAACCTACGCGTAGCCACAAGTTAGTAATCAAGTTGATTTTTGGAGGTGATATTGAAACCTGGAAATGATAGAAGTTAATAATTTCTTGTTTTGTCATTGATCACTGTAGAGCAAAAACGGTAATAAGCAATAAGTTGTTTCTTGCAATCAATTTAGTGTTCCAAGAGAACATTTCATCTTCCTCAGAATTATTTATTAAAACCAAAAGTGATATGTTCAGTACAACTTCCACTTTCTATATTGATTATATAGAACAAATACAATAAAAGAAAACGAGAAGCATTTTTTAAAGAATCGGTTTAGCGTTTTAAGAATAAGTATAATCTTATCTCTTAACCTTTTATTGAAGTAGGAAGTGGCGGAAATCACCCAATTCCGGTTTCAAAATTGATCGAGATAGAGAGAAGCGGTCTATGCAATCAATTAACAGTTCCAAGAATATATTCCATCTCGATTGTAATATCTTTACTAACACTGGAGTGGGTGAAAATGTATTACCACTTCCGGTTGCAATGTTAATTCAGAAAATATCACGCCGTTAGTAATCTTAAATATAATAAAAATTAACTGTCATAACAACACTAAAGTTTTCGAATATAAAATGGAGAGCGAGAAGTGCATTGTAGAACAGTTAAAAAATTCAAACTTCAATTTTCACGTTGTAAATACTGTGACATTACACACTCCTTCACCGTGGAGTCTCTGATTCGATTCACGGCCAATTAAGATTGTAGCGGACAACATTGTGTCCGTGGGTTTCTTCGAGGAGCTCCTGTTTCCTCTCAATTTATCATTTTATCAATTCTTTCTTCATCATTCATTTGCCTTCAGAGCATGACATACTAAAACTAATGCAAAATTTACCATTTTTCTTTTGCTTGTTTTTCATAAGTGAAACAATATAATGAAATGCAATTTAGCACAACCATAAATAATGTTATTTTACATAGAAAATATGAACCACACGAACTTTCTGTTTTGCTAGAATAACATTTCACTCAAAATCTAAGTTAAGGCAGAGACTAGAGGAACGGCCTCAACTGCATTTGTTTACGTATCATGTTGTCTTTGAATCCTGTCAACTATGTTTCAAATAATAGTTGTATTTAATTTCTAATAAACAAAGTAGTTTTAACATACAGTTATTAAAACTAAATAATAATGTTATTTAAAATATGCGTAGTTCACAGTATGCCTAAAACAACATTATGCGTAATCAAATGCAGTTGAGTTCGTTCTTCTAGTCGCTGCCTTAACTTAGATTTGGGTGGAAATGTTATTCTGGTAACACTGTAATTTCTATGGTTGGCAGCACTGAAAATTCTTCAGGTTCATATTTTCTGTTGTAGAATAACATTATCTATGATTGTTGTAAGTTGCATTTCATTGTCTCTTTTGACTTATGAAAAACAAGCAAAAGGAAAATGGTAAATTTTGTATTATTTTTAGTATGTCAGGCTCTTAATCATTATCTCCTTTAGCCTGAAGGGCACAATTGTTGGACGTTAAACTCAAATATTTCATCTCATTGTTTTGGTAATCCTTCACATTGCGTAGTAGGCTACATTCTGATACTGCTACGTGTTATCATCACTGTCTCCCTTAGCCCCGGAGCATGATCATATCGTAGAAGTTAAACATTGAGAAAACGTAGGCGTAGGATCACATTAGGAATGTAAGGTACCACAGACGAGTGAACTACCGGTAAACCTGAAGGAACTAGGAAGAATTAAGAAAGAAGGAGATATCTACATAAAATATATACCGTATTCTCTCTACAGAGAGCGTAACCCTTTTCGGATAGTTACTAGCACGAGCTAGCTCAGACAATTAAAAAAAAAAGTGTTTGCCTTGAATATTGTACATCCACAAATAGAATATGATTCAATGATTTGTGATAATTTAAATGGAAAAATAAAAATAACCATCTTAAAAGAAGGTTATTACACTTACCATTTTCCTGCGTGGAGTTGCTGGTTTCGCAACGGGCGCCTCCTCAAGTGGCGGATAGGGGACTGCCTTCTAGAGGGTACCGGAGGGACCAAAATCGGCATTGCTACCTTGCAGTTAGTAGAGGGATCTACAAAGGCTAAGGGAAGAAAACCCCAACAAAACATCTGGTCCTCCAGAGGCGTGGTGCTAACAATTCCACACCGGAAAAAATAAATTATTACGAAACGTAAAGAGCAGTCTTGGAAAAGTTTTTTCTTAAGATTGAAACTCCAGTCTGAATCTTATTGAGTACAAATGTATACTCACATGCATGCTCTGTGGAATTGTGGTTGAAATACGTTAGTATGAAATTAAATCGAATCATATCATGATGCAATACTATTACATACAGTAATTCTCAAAAGCCTGAGCACATTACAGATTTTTCAGATTTTTCTAAACACAGTATCCAACTCATACAACCTCCTCTTTGTTTAACATGTTTTCCGAATAAACATCATTGATCATATAAGGAAAAGAAAATCCATTGCCCTGTATCCATTGAGACAAATTTATTGAGAAAGTTTGCATTAATCGAAGTGCTGATCCATAGCCTTGATAAGGGCTTCAAAATTCTGTAGTATTTGTTTGATCAATTTATTCAACTTTTGCGAAGTTATGCGACTCCAATGTTTTTAAGAGTTTTCTAGAGATCTTCAGTATTCGTTGGCATGTGTTCACGGACTGTTATGTGAAGTTCATCCCACAAGAGCACGATAGGTGACAAATCATGATACTGGGGCGGTTATTCCATTTTTGTGATGATGAACCATGTTATTCCATTTCTTCGTTTTCCAGATAATTACTGCATAACTTGGAAGAATGTTAGAAATCGTTCTGTTGTGCTACAAAGTTACGGCCCAAAATCCGCGTTCCTAATGAAATTTCTTGCCTCACTTAAATGCGTTTCTATCCATTATTATGTTGACTTGAACTAAATCATCAACTTCGTTACCTGTAAAACATGTCCACACAGTGACACTACCTTTTCTGTTTTACTATAGGTATTACACATCAAATTGTGAGCCCTACGGACAAACATCTGTCGTTGGGACCCGAAAAGTTCAAATTTAGATTTTGTCGGTTTAGACTACCATCTTCTATTGTTGATCAGTCCAATATTTACATTATAGCATAATAATACCTTCTTGCAATATCTTCTGCTGGGAGTTATTTTTTTTTCAAGACCATAAATCTACATTCTTCGGACCATCGGTCCTATCTTATATTCATTGAGAACGGTTCTTCCGTAATTCTGTTGCTACTTTCAGAGCGGTTAAGTGTTTATTCTGTTTATATGTAGTTCTTACGAACTCGTCCTTAACGAGAAGTTGTTATTTTTAGATAAGCAATTTGTTTTCGTGCTATATTTGCGCCAGTATATGACTGTCTTTCAAGACAGGCGCATTGCTCATATCTGCAACCACTGAACGATTTTCCGCACAGAATAGCTGTCTTTGCTCAAAAGAATCACCTGATCATGTGACTCGATTCTTAGTTCACAGTTTTTCTTCTGTATTTTCTAGTACTTGCCCGTTCTTTACACTAATTTACTAATTCACGCAAGTGAAAGCAGCACGATCACATACAACCCAATTTTCCCTACATACGACACGATTGAATGTAACACATACACGACTGTTCGTTGTAATAAACAGAGAACTAGTGTTAAGGGTTCCAACAAACACCACTAAATGTCGTTAAAACAATGCATCCACATACAAAACGTGAAGTTAATTATTTTGTCGTTATTTATCTGTTTACTGCAAAGCAGTTTTCCTGAATAAATATGACATTAAGTAAGCAGGATCATGCGTTTTTGTACTCTTATATGAACAATGTTGTTGATCTTGCAAAACAAGACCATCCAATTTGTTTCTGCTTAACACGGTAATGTATAACCACAGTGTCTTTTATTTGGAAAATTTTGAAAAATCAGTACTGTGCTTAGACTTTTGGTAATGACTTTACGTGCATCATTAAGGAGTTACTCAACGGCAGCAGACGGTTGTGAGAGAGTGATACAGATAGTACAGTTCAATGTGACTTTAAAAAAAAAAAAAAAGTTTCTTCTCTTTTAAGTGAAAAGTACTGCCTTGAAGAATAATATGAACATTATGTGTACAAAACTATTTTTATGCTAAGCATATTTTACTAGTTATATTCGGGCCAACATCAAACAAAGTCTAAGTGATTTTTAAAGAACCCGTTGGATCAAATTGGCAGAGACAAAATTCTATTCTATCTATCTATTAAAATGCTACAATAGCAATTAAAAGCGCCCGAGCTCGAATGTATAACTATGACTTTCAAATCTTTCATTTACGGTTATGTGTGATTTCACGTTTAACAGAGACAAACATTTTAAGTACGAGTACTTTAAATAAATCAGTTAACTAGATCTTTTTCATAAAGTTTATGATATAAAATTGTTGTTCAAAGCCTTTGTATTTTAATAAGCCTTCTCCAAAATCAATGCACATGAATTGTGCTTCCATTTTCCGAGTTCTTTTAAACTATATGTTGTGGAAATTTATATGTTTGTGGCCAATCCTTTCGACAATGAGATCTCAGAAACTACAGGCTCTAGAAAGACGACGTTTTCACTGATCGATTGGAAATTTTGCGTAGATTGTCCAGTTATAATTGAATATTTTAAAAACATGGCCGTTATTTCTTTATTACATTTTTTAGAATACACATGGAAGCGTTGAAATTTTTTAAAAAGCACCATATCCTACGTGTTATACTTCCAACACCACGCTGTTGTATATAGGGGTTGCATATGTCTCAGGTGTTTATTTCATGACTAAATAATAATGAAAAAGGAACAATAACCATTTCTCCAGTTTAACCAGTAAGATGAATCTTTATTTTTGAAGTGATTTGACCAATGAACACCATATATAACTGCGATTATAATTAATTGCGTATGTAATGTATTTGCTTCTTACATACTGCATGCAAGAAGAAAGAAAACACTGGTCATGCATGAATTAGAAACTCCAACCGGAAGTAGACTCAAATCTTGGAAACGGTGCGAAATATTGAGGTCCCCTTTATGATACACCTTGCCGATTTTTTTTTTTTTTTTTAAATAAAGACTTTTTCACTTGTGTCTGTAAAGAGACATCTACAGATGTGAGGAATAAGAAGGATATTTATGCTCATATGCGAATGATGCGCTGTGTAGAGAGCGCAGGCTCAGCTAGTGTTAAAATAAAAAAAGAGATTGGGTTTTACTAACTATTATTAAGAACAATTTATGCTAAAGTTATTCAAGTACTAGGCCTATAATTCATCTTCTCAAGATCAACACGTACTACAAATCGTCAAGGATTGATATTACTCATATTAATAGAATTGATCTCTGTACTGAAGTTCCCTAAAGAATCACTACCGAAAATCAGTCTATAAACAAAAGTTTGGAAAGAATTGTTATTGAAATATTTCTTAAAAGCAATCTTACTTTTCTATTATTATATTTAAGGATTATTATATTTTACTTTATAGCTTCTTTAGATCAATCTTTTTGTACCAAAACTTGAAAGGACTGTTATTAATATTTGTGAAGATTAATATGTATACTACAGTTCGTCATTGTGAACCTATTTGTAAATATTGATGTTTTAAATTTCCCTAAAATCATTCTTATTATTCCAAAGTTAGAAAGGATTGCTTATTATCCTTCTTCGAAGACCAATCTTCATACTAAAGTTTGTTAGTTTCTTCCCATATAGCTCAAAGATGTCCCTTGCATGTCCACGGAATGTCCTATTTTTGTTTCTGGACATCCTTGTTCTCTTATGGCGTGGAAATGGAACTTCTGGTGTGATTTCTGTGAGACATTTATAATTATATTCCTTTAATAATTATAATAATAATTCGACCTTTGAACATCCAAATCTTACTTGTGATAGGTACGTACCATTGACATCCAAGAAAAACACTCGGATACTTAAATATTCTTTAAATTTGTTACTGCAATCATCCCGGAACAGGTATGAGATAATTTGGGCATCCAAATCACGTTGACCTATTGTGCTATGTAATTAATACCCATCTTCCTAAAAATTAATGTGCATTTCACGCTCGTATCTAGAGGTCAATCGAATGGCTGCTCCTCAGTAGTATTTGGGTCACTTGGCCTAACTAGGGCCTGCTTGTCTGAGGGACGACGCATGACCTGATCACGTAGTACGATGAGAGTTTATCACGTTATATGGTTGTATAGTCGAGTATAGGAGTCAATTCTCTTTTATAAGGCATAGATACATTGAAACAGTTTTCCATTTTTTATGAGCAGTTTTCCAGTTTTTCATTGGATCAACTCTTAAATTTGGGAATATTATCAAAATACAAAAATTGCTGAATGTGAATGAACTAAAACATATAATACCGCTATAAATTTGATTCGTCATGTTTATCCCTTTTTTATGGGTAAATAATGGTCAAAAATCAAACATGTAAAGCCAATAACAGTCCGTTATTTAACCTTTCACCAAATTTATTTATAAAAATATTACAAAACTTCTTTGTAAGTACAAAGAGAATAAATTCGAGTCTAGCCTTATCACAAGTAAAGGTGCAGGATGGAAATAATTTTGCACGGGAATCCCTTACCTCAGTAGTTCTCAAAGTAGGGTCCGCGGACCCCTGGGGGTACGCGGGACCTAGCCAGGGAGTCCGCGACGCCTAAAAATTGAAATGTGTTGTAATAAAATGGAACTCACAGCTGTTATACAAGAAGTATTTTTTTAGTTACTAAAAATAAAGGAATTAGAAATTATAACTACGTTTGTAGATTTAAATGTATTCCTACTTAAATTTCTGCCGTGAAGACGGCCAACCTTTATATAGGACTACTTCAAGTGAGAGAAATTTCTTCTTTGTTAGGACACTCTTTCGAAAGCAGTTGTACATTAACTGCACGACGCCTCGGAATTTCATGAATTTCATCTTCAAGTGGAGCAGAGGTCCCACTACTACCACCAATTCCAGAGTTTTTTGAAAAAGAAGTAAATGTTAGTCATTCCTATACTTATAAACATAAAGCCTCCTCCTTCTATTGTGGGATTTCAAAAAAAAAAAAAAAAAAAAAAAAGAAATCCGTTTCGAATTATGTTCCTAAATCCGCCACTGCGAGTAACTCTTGACACAAGCTACGTGCGGTTAATGTAAAATTGTCTTAGAAGATAGATCGCAGCAGTGAAATAAAAACGTTACTTTCATTCAATCAATTTGTGAAAAGATAAAAAATATCAAAATGACACACACACAACATTGGTTCTTAACCGCTTTCTTTGCAGCAAAGGTAAGAACAACTCTGAAACAATGTGGTCTTATTATTATTGAAGTCAAAATTTTTTGCTTCTTTAATTTTCCATTTATGATCAATTAAAAATAAAGAGAAACGATAGTTATTTGCTGAGCAAAATTATATATTTTCATTAAAAATTCATTGTGTTACAGCTTTACCAACTAACTCTTTGTCTTCATCAGACACTCTTAGAGGGTTGCATAGTAGCACCTCTTTAATTGGTGTATTATAAAAGAAATTTCGTAAATCTTTTCTACGATAGAAATACAGTAGAGCGTCGATTATCCGAACGTCGGTCAACCGAACGACCGCTTAACCGAACTGTGTACTCGCTCGCTTAAAGGATTTTTTTTAAACGTTAATTTTGTGTACTGTGTGTATTGTTCATGCAAAATGCGTATGTAATATGTACATATTTTTGTTTAATAAACTGTACCACATAGTATATATTCCTACTAAAGTTGCCTTTGTACGTTACTTTGTAATACTTAAAGAGATGCCTATTTTTATGAATAAATTTACTGTACAATACTTCTTTTTGGCAAATAAACATGTACAGTTCGATTATCCGAACAAACCAGTTTTCCGAACACCCATGTCCCCCAATTACTTCGGATAATCGACGCTCAACTGTATGTACTTTTGTTTATTTAGTTAGTTCAACTTGTTTCCTTCAATGGGTAAAAAATGTCCAAAAATAGATATGTAAGCAGCAGTGATATTATGGCAGGAAAATGAGAATTAGTTGTTTTCTATATGATGTAGAAATTTTGAATATTATAGGTTCATAACATTAAAAGAATTTTTTTGTTGTTGTTGCAGACTTGCGTAACCATATATGGCAGTAAACGCTCATCACAAATAATAAAATAAGTCATAATCCTCCGAAATTTCCAATTTTGGCATATTTTATACTCATAAAACGGAACGCGATGTATTGTCCAAACTACAGAGATATCCTACATAACAAGGTCCGATGTTACAATACTAAATTCTATTTTTTTTTAATTTTCAAAATTTAAGTACTATGTACGCCTCTCAAAATTTAGGGGTTGGATCAATGTACCCCTGCCAAAATGAAAAGAGCGTTGTTGACTCCTATGACGTCATATGGTATGACGTTCCTCAGCCAATCAGAGCCGAGTTAGACCAAGTGGTCCTAGTACTGCTTATACCCGGAAATATTTAGTTATATTTGTTTAAATAATTATATGTTTAATAAAAGATGGCTGGAATGTAAGGTGAATTCAAGTTATCCCCCCGGAAAAAAGAATATCCCTTTATAGTTCTCCAAAAAATCCTGGTTTACCCGAGATCGTACCTGATTTACATAATCCGCTCCCTAAAGATTGTTCAAAACTCCAAATATCCGTGTTTCAATAAAAAATTAATATTATTGCTATATTGTAAAAAATTAGTTATATTAGTTATTCAATCGCTCACTTAGTGGGTGGTGAGCATCATAGCCTGCAGTGGAGGCAAGTGGGCAGTTGCCTCCCTGACTTTACAAAGGGAATTTAGTTCTTGGAAATATATGTTAAATTAGTAATTTGCTTTCATATTATAAAGGTGACAAAGAAAGTTCTGTCACTTTCTCACCCACTACCGTCGAACATCGATATGTCACCTAAGACGTACCTGGAGGATCAAAAATAGTCCCCGTCACCATTGACGAGTTTCTGTCAACGTTCTGGAAGGCCTTGGATTGCATCACAATAAACTTGGTGGGCCGTGGAGCGAAGAAGCTATCAAGTGCATTTTGCACCTCTACACTGAGAAAAAAAAATGTAGGTGGCGTACTTAAAAAGATAGGTTACATGCGTAATTCCTGTAGTTTTTGGACTTAACGTACAGCAGACGTATAACTGAAAATGCATGTTTTATAATACTTTCTGTATAAGTGTTCCATCTATACGTACTTTCCATATGAAACAATATAGGCGGTCAGGATCTCAAATACAAATGGACGTATATAACATATAACTGACGAAGGTAACATACTGTAAGTATATGCATGTGATATACCGAAAATTGTTAGATGTCAGACACCCTGCAACGGCATGATGTAACATCTAAGGGCAGTGCCTATGTAGCATACGGATAACGTATGCTCCGTACTGATTTCTATAGTAAGCAAGAGGATACCTTATATTTGTACAATATACCACTGTCCGGAGAACGGATTTTTCTCTGTGTATTAGGGATATCAACTGGCGGCCTCTAAAGTGCTTATCGAACGAATAGAACAGATGAAAATCGGACACTGGAATGTCCGGGGAGTATGGCGAAAGCAATAGTGTTTCCCATCTAAGGTGTAGAATGGTGTCCCGGGTCATTCTAGCCATGTGGGGATTAGCGTTGTCCTGTAACTGGAGGACCCCTTTGCGATTCAGAAGTGTTGGCTCCACAGTTTTGAGTTTTTCTTGAACACTGCTCAAGTGCTAACAATACACAGTTGCATTTATGCTCTGGCCAGCTAGTAGCAGTTCCCGATGCACGATGCTGCGAGTAGTCCACCAAACACACAGGAGGATCTTCGTCTGGTGCAGTGCTGGTTTTGGCTGTTTTGGAACCGGTTCATGGGATGCTAACCAATAATGACGGCGCCATAGAGCTTCGTACAGGATCCAGTTTTCATCACATGTCAACACCCTGTCCAGAATCGGCTTCTTCCTTATACAAGACAGCACAGAAACACAGGTATCTGCTCGCGTTTCCTTCTGGCTCCGAGTCTAATCATGTGGGACCCATCGACCAACTTGTAGTGCTTCCCAAGTTGGAGGTGCTGCCTGCCGAATGGTTTCTCCATTCATACTGAATTGTAGTCCCAGTTCCTCCCATATCTGGCAACTGTTCACCTCAATTGTTGCCTGTGTTAGTCTTCCGGCACGTGGTGCGTCTTCGAGTGTTTCGTCACTGTCCTTAAACTAGTAAACCACTGCACTGTCCGCGTATGCATAATACCCTAACCAAAGGGGTGGCCCCGCTGTAGTGGCGTTTAACCCCAGTTTGAACTTATACAGCATACACGCTCTTATGACACTCTGTGGAGGTCTTATGTTCACTGTGTCGTTACGCATGTTCACGATGTAACTGAATTGCCACAATGAGATAATTTGTTGTATATACCCACACCAACAACTGACCTTCGCCTTATCTCAATTCGCATTCAACTACGATATGGGGGCCAATTGAATACAGGCCTCCACAAAAAGCGACAGAACTTTCTTGGTTACCTTTATGTATTCAGTATAATTTGCTTTGATACTAATCTCGGGAAATTTCGTAGGTAAATTCAGTAAAAAGGGAAAAAGTGCATTCTAAATTTTTCTTTGTTCTTTAGATATAAACTAATACAGTAGCAACAGTTTTTGTTTGTATGTGTGTCTGTGTTTTGTGTGTTCAAAGTAGCATAACTTCCATCCATTGTTCACTGAGTGTATTTAAAAAAAAACTGGAGAAAGTAAAAAAAAATAGAAACAAGAAAGAAATGAATAAAACAAAAGTGGCCGACACGTCATTTAATATAGCTAAACTAATCCTACGTATAACTTCTGTTAGGGGGGGCCGCAGTGGCTCAGTGATAGAGCGTTCACCTGTGGTGCGTAAGGTCCCTGTTTCGATCCAAGCTTGCGCCAAGTGGACTTTGTAGTGAACAAACACTGTGTGCGTGGGTTTTCTCGGGATTTTCCTGTTTCCTCCCACTTTATTCATTCTCGCAATGCATTCATCTCTCAGCATCACTGTCTCCTTTAACCTAGCATGCATTAACGTGGGACTTAAAACTAAAAAAGATTTCATTTCATTTCATATAACTTCTGTCATAACAATTAGATACTTAATAAACTAGGGAAAATTTAATGAAACAAGGGAAAATTGTGTGCTAGTTTAGGGAAATATTCTTAAGGAAACCTACAAACAGTTACTATATTACTTAATATATATTTTTCTTAATACTATAGGATATTTGTCATTAATTAGGATATGTGCCTAATTAACAGTTATTTTATATAATGTATTATGTGTTCGCACACTTGAAAGTGTGTGTATATTCGCAACTGTATTTGTGTGTAGACCCTAAGTTTTTGCTCCCTTCAGAATCGGTCTTTTGCCTCCCTTGGTAAAAAAAAAAAAAAAATCCTTGGGGCGACCTTTCCTGATCTATTAGATACTTAATCCTGATCATCGATGTTTCGTGAAGGAAATCACATCTGTAATATCGTAATTAAAATTTTATCGTTTGAAACTAATGGAATTAAAGATTACTTGTATCTTACATATTAATTATTGTAAAGAATATTAAACATGAATTGTCCAACATAATCATCGAACATGAATAAAGTTATTACATAATTAGTACTTTACTTTTTTTAAAAAGTTTTCATGGAAAATAAAATAATTTCTGCATGTGTGACTACTCTCATGAGCCGCCTTTGCTTCTGATATCTTAGCGAAAAGCAAGCACGTAACTACGATTATATTATGAATTTTCATAAGGTGTCCCGGACTTTTTTTTGTTTGAAAATTTGAAATCCCTAGTCGCGTCGTTCGCTAATCTTCTCTATAATAAGCTTTGGTTCTAAATTTGTATTTGGGTTTATGTAATGCATGTTCAGTAATTATGCTATATAATTCATGTTCCATATTCTAGACAAGAAAAGTGAGATAAAAATACTGATGTAAATAGAATTTCCATGTCCTTTGAATACCGAAATGTGGACACACTTCCATCTGGATAAATCTATTTAGAATGTATTGTCTCGCTTACCTGCCTCCAGGCTGGTAGCAGGCCCGTGGTGGCCCACCGGGACACCGGGACGTGTCCCGGTGCGCCCTCCGAAATATCACAGTATAAATAAAGGTACAAGTTTTTAGTAATAAATTCTTACAGTTTTATTGGTAAAGAACCCGTGAAAGGTGCAGTGCGCCCTTTACATTAGGCGCCCTTCCGAGACCACATCAAAGATGAACGATTTTATTTACTCTTCTGGTATAGCTCAGTTCTATACAATAAATACACACAGGTACTGTTGGCGAAGGACCCGTGAAAGGCACAGTGCGCCCTTTACATAAGGCGCCCTACGAAACATCACATTATAGATAAGTGGTTTTAGTTATCCTGTATACCAGCTTTATTTAATAAATTCAAATACTGACTGGTAGTACAGAACCTGTGAAGAATACAAGGCGCCCTTTACATAAGATGCCATGCGAAATATTACTTTTTTATTTCATTCTTCTGTATTTCAGTTTTGTATTATAAATCCATACAGTTGCTATTGGCAGAGAACAGGTAAACAGTATAATCACTTACAAAAATATTATAAAGTTATATAGCTATAAAACGAAACAATGTGATACATCAAGAATAGTTTGGATAGTCAAACGTACGATGCATTCATGAAATACTACACTGACACTAGTCTCTAATTTACGATTTTTACGGCATCGAAGCTTTCAGTCTTAATATGCATCCATATATCCGAGCATATTCATTGTTCCTGTGTGTTTTAAAGCAGTGTTCGGATAATCAGTCCCTGTTGTATTTCTGAAATATAGCTGTATTAATTTCCGTAAAATGTGGTCTTCCTGTCACCACGGCACGGCGCGTCCTCAGGTTGTGGATCGAGGAGAAGGCCTCTGGGATATAGAGGTTAGCTGTATACTGAGTAAGCAGTCGGGGACAGACAAGGGGTGATAATCCAGCTTGAGAATTTGGTGTGAGGCTAACATCATCATCCTGTTAAAAAAAAAAAAGTTCAGATAAGTTTGCAGAATCCTCGGATCAGAACTGATAACTTGACACGAACTCCGCAAAGTAAAATCGACATGAGATTTGGAACATGAAATGTAAGAAGTCTCTATATGTCAGGCGCGTTAAAATTTGTAAAAAATGAGTTTAGAAATAGAGGAGTCAAGTTCGTCAAGAGGAGGAAATTTTACGTTCTTTTACGGGGAACAAATTAAAAATTACCAACTAGAAACAGAGCTTTCCGTTCTCAAACGAATTTTACTTCTCTTAAGGGTCGGTTGTGTAATATTATTGTTTTAAATTCACATGCCCCAACAGAAAATAAGGATGGCGATTAAAAAATACAGTTTTTATGAAATAATAGAATGGGTATTTGATCATCTTCTGCAATACCATATGAAAATTCTGTTAGGCGGTTTCAATGCGAAGGTAGGACCATATCGTATTTTCAAACTGATTATAGGGAATAAATGTTTGCATAAGGAAGGTTGTGACAACAGCGTTAGACTCGTGAACTGTGCAATATCCAGAAACCTCATCGTGAAGATTACAAAATTCCAACATCGCGACATTCATAAATATACTTGGAATTCAACAGATGGAAAAACACATATTCAAACTGATCATGTTTTAGTAGACAGAAAAGAACAGTCTAGCACAACTGATGTTCGGTCGTTCAGAGGAGTTGATTGTGATAGTAAGAGAGAGACTATCGTTGAATAAAGGGAATATTCAATATCGGAAAACGGAGCGTTTTTTTTTTCTTAAATAGAGGAGAGTCAGGTGAGAGGAGGGCCAGATTGAAGTGTCGACTAGATTCTCGGTTTTAGAAGGTTCGGAGTGCACTAGTGTTCAAGATACTTAGTTGAAATTAGAGATAACATTAACATTTCAGCAGAAGAAATATTGGAGAACGCAGAAATACGTAGGAACAAACCATGGTTCAACCAGGAATGTACTAAAGTAGCAGAGAAGAGAAAACAGAAGAAACTGCGTTGGCTACAAAATCCGAACGAAATAACTACATAAAATTTCATTGTCATCTGGCAGAAAACTTCTAAAACTTTTAGAACAAAGAAACAAAGTTAAAATTAATTAACTTGAAGATAATAGTGAAAACAAAAACATTCGGGACTTGTATAAATGCATCAACGAACTTAAGAAAGGCTATCAACTTCGTGCTTATATATTAAAGAAACCTAAAGGAACAGTTCTCACTGATACAGAAAGCATCTTAAATAGATGGAAAGATTTCTTTGACGATTTGCTTAACACACAACCAAAAACTAATGCGCGTGGAGAAAGTGAAATGCATGCAGCATAATCGTATATTCCAGAACCGAACCAGACAGAAATAGAAATCGCTATTTAAAAAAAAAAGTTAAACACACATCTCCAGGTGTAGACGAAATTCTGGTTGACTTAATTTTAGCTGGAAGGGAAAAATTGTAGAGCAAGATGCACAAACTCATTCTCATTATCTGGAACAAGGAGGAATTGCCACAAGAGTGAAGAGAATCTATCATTGTATCAGTTCAAACGATAAGCAACAAAACAGATTTAATAATTATCGAGGCATTTCTCTTCTGTCAACATCCAATAAATCCTCTTAAACATTGTATTAGCAAGATTGACTCCATACGCAAATGAAATTATTGGAGATTATCAGAACGGATTTAGGTAAAATCGAACAACTACCGACCAGATATTTACCATTCGACTAATACTTGAAAAGAAATGAGAGAATACAACATCCTGGCATATCAATTATTGACTTTAGACTCTGATAGGAGGGAAACATTGTACAACATGCTTACAGAACTTGCAATACCGAAAAAGGTAGATTAATAAAGATATGTTTAAATGAATCCCAAAGTAAGGTTCGAGTAGAGAAATTCTTGTTCACGAGCTTTCACGTTGAGAATGACCTGAAACAAGGAGATGCGTTGTCATCATTATTATTTACTTTGTTCTGGAGAACACGATAAGGAAAATCAAAGACAGCAATCAGGTCCTAGAGCTGAATTGTATTTGCCAGGTTATGGCGTATGCTGATGATGTAAATTTAATAGGTAATGATAGAATAATAGAAAAGAATGCAGGAAACTCAATTAACGCTTGCAGGGATATAGGCTTAAAAGTAAATGCAGAGAAAACTAAATAAATGGAAGTTTGTCGGGATCGTTTTATGGATGCGTTAAAATTCCAAATAATATTTTCTTTCGACAAAGTGGATACTTTCAAATATCTAGAATCATTATTAACAGGCCCATAATAACTAAAAAAATTGATGTCAACTGAAAGCAGGGATTTCGTGCTATTATTCAGTTAAAAATCTTTTGTTGTCAGTAATTTTGTTGAGGAATTTGTAGCTCGAAATATAAAACGATAATCATGCCTGTTGTGCTGTATGGTTGCGAAACATGGTCACTGACTCTGAGGGAAAATCGCAGACTGAAAGTATTTGAAAACAAGATTCTTAAACCAATATTTGAACTCCAACAGGAACGGGAATGGGGAAAGGCGGAAACTTCATAAGGAGGAACTGCATAATTTTATACCGTTTACCAAACATTGTTAGGGTCATCAAGTCTAGGAGGCTCAAATGGTCGGTTTATGTAGCGAGAATGGAAGAAATTAGAAACGCTTTCAAAGTTGTAACTGGAAATCCAAATAGGAAAATGACCGTTAGGAAGACCGAGGCGCAGATGGGAGGACAATACTAAAATGATTCTCGCAGAGATTGAAATATAAAGTAGAAACTGGGTTCAGTTTTCTAAAGACAGAAATCAATGGAGAGCTTTTGTAAGCGCGGCAATTAGCCTCCTGCGTCCATAGGCGTGCTATATTAAGTTGTTGATACATTTAACTTCTTTTTATTTGACAAAAATGTTATTACAGGAACTAAAAAGATTTTCTATACTAAAGAGGGGATTTCGATTCGAGGTTAAAATGGCACCCATACTTTCTTTCAAACTCTCTCTCTCTCTCTCTCTCTCTCTCTCTCTCTCTCTCTATATATATATATATATATATATATATATATATATATATATATATTCTCATTTGTATGGGCGCCCTTTTAGTAGACTTGTCCACCACCCTCATTAGTATCCCAGCACGGCCCTGGCTGGTAGCCAGCCCAAAAATGCAGGCCGGCTGAAGTTAGGGGGGCCGATCCAACAATATTATAGTTTATCACCATATTATAGTTCATTTGCAAGCCTGATGTATTGAACATTTTAGGGGGCTAGCAAAAAGTTTGGGGGGCCCGCCTCCTAGACCCCACTAGATACGGGTCTGCCTTCCTCATATTTTATGAAGATGTAGTAGTAAATATGGCAACTAGAGGGTAGGTAAAACGAATGTCTGGAAATAATAAAAACATTTTTATTACGAAAATTTTAGAATTCCTTTGCAATACTTTTAACTTTCTCCATTAACTAGAATTTTAAAAATTAAGTAGAAAATACTCAGTATACACATATTAATTTTGAAATAATGTAAATGTCATCAACAGTTGCAGTGCATGGGTTTAAAACTTTTTAAAAAAGAATACTTGAGACTGAATATAACGTAAGCGCGTATTTCATGAACTGTTACTGATGTCTTTCGAAAACATTTAATCGAACCAATGCCAAAACTGCGAATATTTGAGTTATAAGCATTTTAATATTCAACTTACCCCGAAAAATCAGTATATAGACTAGGTACATGTTTTAGGAATTGAGGATAACTTCTACTATACTCACAATCTATATGCCCCAAGTACCATGAAACTTTACTTAGGTGATAATAGCAAAATTTGCACATTCGAGGTTTTGGTATTGGACCGACGATTCGTGATTGTAATATGAAACTACTGCTTCCTGATTTAAACATGGCATAAAGTTTTGAAAACGATTGATTTATATTTTAGTGGTGGGCACAAAAATCACTGTTTCAGGTTTTAGGAAAAGTCAAACGTCTTGAAAATAATAAAAAAAAAATATTTAATTGAAAACTAGTTTCGGTTTTCTACTACAAACGGTTCAATTTTCCGTTAAGAAATGTAAATTTTTCTACACACTCGTTGTCGGTTTTCATAAAAATCGGCTTTTGTTATCTCTAGTTTATATAGGCCTATGACTCCCAGCGATATTAATTTGGAAAGAAGGTTTTCCATGGATTATGTATCAAAATTTCCTTAAATTTCATAGAGTCACCTACATTTCAAAAGATTGTTTCGTGTTTACATTATTTCTGCAATACGTATGTACGTACAATGAAAAAACGTACAACTACAGTTTAAACAAAATTATAGTGGCTCATAATTCTAACTAGACGTGGTGGATTTTAAAGTGTATGCGGGAATAACAACGAATGTTACGTTTTCCTACTTCGGAGATATCAGCTGATAAACGTTTCAAGCGCTGTATTGGAAATAGGTGATTTGCATAATAATACATGTTTCACTTTTGACTCAAAGCTCTTCTGTGGTAAATGAGTATATGTCTAGACAGAAACCTAATTCTGCCCTACGATTGGATTCATACAATTGGAATAGTTGGAAAAGGACTTTTATGGTCCTTCTCGCCTACTATTCAACATTTACCAGTTCTGGTTTCAATAGATAGGTAAGGAGGAGGTGGAATCCTGGATGTATATCGTAATCTCCTTTGCAATATCCTTGTTTATACTAAGCCCTAGGTTGATGCTTGCCGATCATGCCACTTCACATAATCACGACCGTGTTCATGATATGGTCCAGATGAGGTTTTCGGGAACTTCTTATTTCAGAATGATAATGTGCTCATGCACACAGCTGGAGCCGTTGCAGCGTGGTTTAATAAACATCGTTATGAAGTTAAACATCTTCACTGGCAAGACCATTTCCTGGTTAAACATCTGTAGTCCGTTTTAGAGACACGCATCCGTCGTAGATTTCCGACTTCATTGTCTCTCACTGAAGTAAGTGACACTGCATGCAAAATGATGTAATATTTCGTCTGCTATCATTTACGACCTTCACGACTCCATTGCACGTTGCATCAGAGATATTCTGAGAAAGAAATGAGATGTAACGTCATATTAATCTTGTAAGTTGCGTAGATGTTCCATTAGTTTGATAACCATCACTAGCTGTAGTTCCAAGTTAACTCTTCTCACACGTCCCTTCAAGAGTTATACCAACAGAAATGTACATAATATGTGGATTATTTTGTACATTATCAACGACAAATAATGTTAATATTTCAAAAAAAAATTATTTTAGTCTGTCTTCACACTAGGATCTTCCGTCATTTTAACCTATAGTACCAGGCATTGAATTCTTTCTGAGCCACATAAAAGATCTGTAACGTTCCTCTTTGAGCGTTACATTTTCTCAAAAATATTATTCGTAAAAATATTTAATCAGCTCTTAGTTAGTGTTCTTTTCTTTTATATTTTCTCAATTCTCGACCCTCATGAAGAATTCAAGATGGTCGACAATTGGACTAGTGTGTGTAATCGAAATATGCTATTTTTCTTTGTATGTCTATGGCTTGCGTCGAGCGAAAATCTCTCAGTCTCGGTAGATAACGCTGACTGCTTGAAATAATTTAAAATTTTGTGTTTCGTTTAAAACGGAGGAGTTTGTTATAAACGTACATATATAAACATTGATTTATGTAAATTCTATTTTCATTTAGTTATATATATTTTATTATTAAAGTTGTCGTTTTAGTATTACGCTCTAATGCATAAAAAGAAGCAACCAATCAAAAAACAAGCAAAATCTAAAAGCGCGCTCTCCTTTGTCTTAGCCCTTCGCACTAAACAAAGATGGTGGTAAAAAAGAAAAAGTAGTTTTTCGTTCTGTCTTCTAAACATGAATTATTGCATATCATGCAGCAAAGTGATTGTCTTTTATCGAAAACCTTTCAACAGGAGATGCCATAACCAAATAGCAATAAAAAATTCAGTGTACGTGTGATAAATTACAATAACTCACTTACAAACATTCAGCTTGTGCTCATTCCGGATACTACTGGGATTGGTGTGATACTCGCTAAATCGTTCGCTGTGTTGTAAGTGGGAGCCTAATAGTTACAACGAAAACTGTCTCTTGGATCGAGTTTGATCCCGTATACTGCCTCGTCCTTGGAAGTAGTGACTCTCCGTCCGCCTTTTCCTTAAGTGGGGACTCCATCCCTTGTCATTTGCAGATCGACTCCACCTGCTTCTGTGGGACCTAAGCATATCACTTAGTGGAATCTTCGTCTGTGGTCGTTGTTGTGAACGTATGTGTTCTAGCAACTTATACGGCGAAATCTTGTCTATCTGGTGAGAGAGTTGATGAAGTGTACTTAGTTGTTGTTAAACAAAAGGAAGGTCGCCATCTGGTCAACCTGTACCTGTGGTTAGATTTATGATTGTTACGTGTTGAGATGCCTAAGAGGTCATTGGAGACTGGTCGCCGCCCGAAGGTGCTACCCAAAACTGAGCTCTATGAACTGGCTTGTGGTGCCGGCATTGTCTACTAGTAAGCGTCAGAAGGTTGGGTGAGCTTTGGTCACCGTTTCAGGTAACTCTATTTTTACTATTTCTATCTCAATCTATGAAAGGAGTAACACCGTTCTGGAAATTGTAAAAGAACTTATCTGCAGTTCATATAATTCGTTCAAGTTTATTTTCGTTTATATTATCCAATGCAGGTGTATTATCACTACCGTGTATCTATTCTATTGTCTCAAGTCATTCTATAAACCTAAAACAATATATAATTATTAACCATTGGTTACTCAGTAAATTTACATACTATACGTATATCGATTCTACAATGTCCATGATGATATCGTTTCAAGTAAATTTTGTCCGTAACATGTTTAAGTAAACCAAAGTGAGTCTCTATCCAGTAAGTCGAATCATACGCCGACGGGGTAGTCTAATATCAACACCATTTCTCTCTTGCTTTAAATGAAATCGTTTCCCAAGTTGCGTAAATGTATAATGTATCACTCGCTACCATCTAGCTTATGTTCGTCCAGTAATGGGCACTCCGTGTTGTCTATTTTACAAATACTATGTTTAGTAAAGTAAAACTTAATTAGCAACAGCTAGCTCATGTAGTCCAGTAATGGGCGCTCCGTATTGGTTATTATAATATACAGTTCATAATCTAAATATTAAGTCGCCACGCAGGAAAAATCTATGTAAATCCTCAAGTTGTTTTCATGTCTTATCTCTAGTTATAAAGCTACTTACTAGTTCAGTAAGACGCGTCAAAACGGTGGGCATTGCAATAGCACTCACACCTAGATGAAATGGTGTCAGGGGTAAAGTCTAATTTACTGGTTGGTCTTGTACCACCTATAAATGTTTCTGCAGTTTGTATTATTATTACCGCCACTGTTAAATTGTAAGTTATGTCCTCTTAACAGCTGGTTGCGGAAAGTAGTGGAAACGTTATGCTTTAAAAAAAAAGGTTAGTCGACACAGCCACATGCTTACTCCCTCTGCGGTGAGATGTTTGTAAACAGTAATGTAATTTGTAATTTCCCTTCACTCGCTGTAATGCAGCCTACTGAAAATTATGTTTTAATATTTGGTCAAAAAATGTAAATAACTTTTATACTATTATTAAAAATAATATTCAAACATTGTGATTACTCATCTTTTAATTGTGCTGGCATTAAAAGTTTCTTTTGGAATCTTTATAAACTAAATACATATTATTTTTTTCTAACAATTAAGTTTAGCTGTCCATAATCACTAATGTCAATACCATTTTCAATATTAAATGTTTTTGCAAAAGAGTTAATAATCATAATTGGCAAGGTATGTGGTATTGTTCTAAAATATTTTTTTTTCTTTTCTTCTTTCTCTTTCTCCATACCAACAATGCTATTAGTATACAAAAATCTAAAGTTAAATAGCATTGTACTCACTAGTATGTAATTGCAGCTTAAAAAAATATCGGCAACCCAGTTTTTTCTTTTCTTTCCTTTCCCCCCTAACGTTAGCTATAAACAAAGGTGTAAGTAATTAGTGCAACTTATACAACATAACAGTGGCTTTCTAATCACAAAATTCTAAGGTCGTTACAAGTTTACTTACCCAGCCAAAATTCTAATTACTATAAATCATAGCGTTTCAAGTTGGCTTTACGCAGCCAGGTTTGGCTGGTTTCAAATTAACACCCCAGTTCAAAATTTTAAAATAACATAAAATAAAAGCAACGTTTCAAGTTTAACAACACTAACACAAAATCAAAACTGTGTTGTCTCAAGTTTAACATACCCGGCCATAAACACCTCAGATATTGATACCAAAATGACAGCCATGCTAGAGCCAGAGCTGCAGCTTTAATCTTGGCGACAAATTGCAAGAAAGAAAAGGAAAAAACGATATAGAACAATATTGATTCATCCTATAAATCGATCAAGACTGGAAGAATATTCATTTTACAGTCTGTTTCCTAAACTGACAAAAGGTGAAAGAAAATTTTTCAATTACTAGGATATGTGTATCTTCGTTTGACGAACTGTAATGGTGTGCATTTCATCAGTGTAACACCAAAATGAGAAAATTTTCAACATCAAATATACTGTATGTACATTTTTCTCCATCCCAACTGAATTCACGCTCCTCAGGCGAGACAGTAAAGAAACACAGGTGTCTGCCCGCGTTGCCTTCTGACCCGGAGTCAAATCACGTGGAACCCATCGACCCAACTTGTAGTGCTTCCCAAGTTAATGGAGGTGTTGCTGAATGGTTTCTCCACTCACACTGAATTGTAGTCATAGTTCCTCATATGGCTGGTGTTGCATGCTAAAGATTTATTTTAAAGTCAGAAATGACATGTTCGAATGGAACATGAGTCAACAACCCTGGAAAATTTGTAACAGTGTCATCTTCTGACTGAAAATAAAATCTTCTGTGTTTAATTCTGTTCTCACGAATCGCGTCAGATTTCAGGGAAAGTTGGATTTAGGGTCAGTAACCCACGTTGACCAAGAGTTGTAAAATTCATGGTAACGTCTATTCTTGATCATCAGTTAGTTAAAATTATTATTCGTGATATTGAGAAATGTACTCCTTGTTATATGTCATCGAAATTTGGTGAGTCTGTCAGGGACGGGGACAGAAACGTTTGATGGGGTGGGCGGAAGAGGCGGACCTAGTTGCTGGGTGCGCGGACAATGAAAATAAGAACTGGGCAATGTAGACATTTTTTGACAATAATTTTCAATTTTTATACTCTTTAGTTAGCTAAGGCTCAGACCGAAATAGGGGAGGAACAAGGATGTGGAAAATAGCTGTCTTGGCCTTATACAAAGGTACAATTCCGGCATTTGTCTGGTAGGACTGAAGAAATGCAGGACATATGATGGGCTGCGGGAGTTCGTGGCTATATGCTCGACCTACCGAATTCCGCGTGGCAGACACTACCTCTACTTCCAGATTTATTTTTTAACGATAATAACGGTGTGTACTGTGTAGTCAATGAAGTATCTCCTTATCAGATGTATCTCCTCTCCCTCCAAGAATACATATGAATGCATAGAAACAAAAGAAGATTCAAACAACACAGATTAACAGATACTACACTACTTCCGTTAGTAACATAAAATAAACAATAAATAGGTAAAGTAAAACAAGGATAAAATAGGCTACTGCGCAACATTTTTATCTTTGAAGGATTTATTACAAGAAAGCAAGAGTCTATATCTATCTATCTATCTATCTATCTATATATATATATATATAAATCATTTATATTTTCTCTCATATATTCTTAATTTGTGCACATTAAATTTTTTTACGTGATCTCTATATGCAACTGCAAAGACCTACGTTACTAAAAGGATAGGGAAATTCTACATCATGATTGTTTGATCATACCTTACACAGAAATATTTGAAACTGAAACTCGAGTTGAAAAAAAAACTAAAACAATTATAAATTGGATAAAGAAGTAAATAGCAATTAACAAAACTTCATCATGATCCACAGAAACAACAATGAGTTTTAAGCTATGAACGGCTGATTACATGGTACGAACAAGGTTACAATAAACTTTTATACTTGCACTTTAATGAAGTGCAATGCGTTGATTTTTATGTCCAGCATCGAATGCTTTTACCACATCCTCTACAGCAATATTCATTACAAGTTTTCTTTCTACTGAAAGGAAACAAAGATCGATTAGGCGATCGTTTGCCATTAGATTAATTAGATATGTTTTAACCCGTCTAAGACACGAGAAAGAACGCTCATATGGTGAACTAGATACAGGAATGGCGACAGCAATTACAGCTAATTTGTGAATATCATGAAAAGTAATTTTGAAACGATCCATCACTTCAGTAAACTCAGAAACGGACGTAATTTTGCATTGCTTTTTCTCCTCATAACGTTTCAAAACTCTCGGGAGAAGTTTCAGTTCCACCTCTACACTATCGAAATCACATCCATAATGACGTGCAAGTGGTTCAATTTTCTCTAATGAGAGGAAGTGTTCACTTTTAGGGTGAATGCTGCTTATCCCACTTAAAATCACTGTTCGTTGCAGAGATAAACAGGGTCCTAGAACCTATTACATTACAATCGAAAGTAATATCTATTGCTTTTGAAGTACAGGATGTCACCTTCATTATTCCACTTCTGTTGGGGTGGGCGGTTGCCCACCCTCGCCGACCCTTAATGCCGTACCTGGAGTCTGTTCTATGATTTTGATTTTTAAATTGTAATTTAATGTGTTGATACAGTTAAAAGAGGTCGCCATTCAAATTAACTTGTCAAGTGTAAGTTGAATGTTTAAATGTGATTAAAATCCACTCATTGATCCAGCTTCTGCCAAAATTTAGATATTCTAATATTATAGAATTTTTTTAGAAATAAAAATTAGTACTGGAATGGTTAAAATTAATTATATCTGAATTTGAATGATTAGTGCTCTAAAACCTGTAGGATAGTTGATTACTGCGTTCAATTAATTTGATAATTAAAGTTCCTGTACTTGGTTGTAGTGTTTTATATTTTTCTCGAAAATAAATATTTAAATTTAAAATCAGGCAACTTGTCATTCAATCCTATGCATTAGAATTTTAGATGATAGCGTGTATTAAGGTATCTTGTATAAGAAATTGATAGCTGGAAGCATTTTATTTAAACCACAATTGCAAATTACCGCATTTATTAAAAGTTAGTTGCTTGAATCTGTTTAACTATGCAATAACTATATACTGATTACTCTCTCACTACAAATATCGGGGGTGTCGTTTTGTGACCCTGATCAGTGAGGATGTGTTTCTTACTCTCTCTATATCTTTTTAAAACACGCACGAAACACTGGCCACTGTTGGCCTCAATTGCTATCTACAGGTCTTCATTTGGTACATGTATTGGTCTTCCGGCACGTGGTGCGTTTCCGAGTGTTTCATCACCGTTCATAAACTTGACCACCACTGCACTGTCCGCGTAGTCACGGCGCCCTCATCAAAGGCCTGTCATATCTTACGAGCTAATGTAGCGGCATTTGACCCTAGTTTGAACACAGCAGTACAGCATACATGCCCTTTTGACGTTGTGTGGAGGTCCCATGTTCACTCCGTCCTTACGCAAGTTCACGGTGTAACTGAACTGCCACACCCAAGTAGCATGTTGGATATACCCACGCCAACAACTGATCTTCGCTTATCTCCATTCACATTCAACTCACGGTGTGACTGCCAATGGTACACAAACCTTAACAAAAGCGACAGAACTTTCTTGGTTACCTTTATATTTTGGCGTATCCATAATTGGAATATTACGATACGATCCCAGCGAATATCTATGTATTTAATTTTCTTTGCATTTGCTTCTAAAAAAGTTTATGCCTCAGAAAGCGTTTAGTAAAAACGTCTCTGTTTGCCCACTTTGCACCGAGCGGGCATAGCCTCCGGCAATGTGCATGTATCTTCAATGATGTGAGCGTAGCTAACTCAATTTAAAGTCTGGTATGACTTGTTGGCTCGAGCGGCTTGGCTCAGTCACTACCGAGCCGAACCGAGAGGTGAGCCGAGCCAACAAGTCACCCAACCGAGCCGGCTCGAGCACTTGGCTCAGTTGGGCCGAACCTTGCCGAGCCGAGCTGATGGCTCACGAGAGCCCAGTGGAATCAAGGCGATGGCTCATCGGAACCTAACTGATTCGAGTTGATGGCTCACCTTAGCCGAACCGAACCAAGTCAATGGCTGATTCCAATCGAGCCGACTCGAGCTGTTAGCTCAGTTGAACGGACCCGAGCCAAGCCGGAGCTCGAACTGCGCTGGTAGCTCTGGGCTCGAGCCGAGACGGTTGACATCACTAACCCACCAGCTGCAGGAGGAGTGATCTTCATAGCAGTTCAGAGCCGTGACTCACTTGCACCGCAGCGTATGTGTGAAGACGTACATTTATAGTTTAGTAGCTTAGCGACTGGATCATGCAAAATGTGATACCAACATGCCACTTTCAAGGATGATAGGCATATTAATAAGAAGTAAATCCTGATATAGAACCACCTTGGCGGGGGTCTTGTTTTAGGTATATGACGTCATCAATATGGCCGCCAACGAATCTCGACTTCAACTTAGTTTTAAAATGTATAAATCCATTACCATTCAAGGTAGAAACTTCGTTTCTCCTTTATTTGGCAGAGAATACATTGTATCTCTATTGGCATTATAATTACTTGCTTTATATTGCCGCCAGTTTTAAATATATCGTCACAAACTGGAAAAATGTTTATTTTCAAAACGATTTTCTATGTTTTGTAGCAAATAACTTTAAAATTGGTATGATTATGGAAAATTACTTTGAAATAATCGTCAAAGGCATTTTAATAGCTTTCGAACGCGACAAGAAACATTGATGTATCTATCTCAACAAATAACTGAGATAATCAATTTTTGTAGGACTAAATGTCGAACTTTCGTGAATAATGTTCGAATGTATCCGTAGATGTAGTTATATGGCATATGTAGTTCCATTTGCCCTTTGATAATAGGAACATAATACCGCTACCAGTATGTCAGCCAGAGAGAAATTTACACCACAATAAACAGTTATACAGATAAATATGTTAAGAATTTAGAAGAGAAAATATTAGTGATATACTCGTAGTATGACTATTAACATCTGAAACGTACTTCAGAGAACTAGGGGAAGTAATTTTTCGTTAATCACATTTCTTATTTAGACAAGATCAACTAACAATAAAATGATCTTCTCGATCAAACTGTCCATCGCAGGTACACAATAAAGTGCACACTCACCCCAAGTTTTGACACTTGCAAGAATGTTGACAAAGAGTCTTGCAACCACAGCGAATAAGTTTTCTACAGTGCGCAGAAACTTCTGGAAGTAAGGACCACAGAGGATAATAACCATGATCCATCTTCTTTCAACTCCATTTACAAATTTCGGGTATTATGGGCACTTTCTGGAGAGCTAGAGACCAGTAATACCCGGCCTGTAGGGTAACTTGCAGACAGTGTTAAAATAAGGCTGCCTCTGTAGGTGGGATATCTTCGTAAGAACAATTCTTTTTCGTCATTAATTTTTGTCGACAGTCGTTAACATTTAGTAAGGGAATAGAACGATCGTACAGGAGTACGGTGATGCGTTGAAGAGCTTCAAAGTCCTGAGCTGAAATTTCAGCAGGAGTAACTGAAAGTTTGATGATATAACGACTCACTAAGAGTAGTCGTCAACCTGGTTCGTCTAAGTAAGATATACAAATATTGAGTGGTAGTAGTCTTTAATAATTATATAACATTATTCTCACCTTTTCTATTAGAATGATAACGTCGATGAACGTTACTAAAATGGTTTATTAGCTGATATACTTTATAATATATTTTCCTTCAAACTGTCAAGCACACAAACTTGCTGACTAGGTATCCATAAACATTTACATAGCAACAACTATCCCATAATAATATCTTAAATATCTTAAAAACATTCTTCTTCTGTTATTATTAAATTAACATTCTATGAAGTATAGTGCATATGTATGAGCACTTTCTGCCCAAGGTACAGGTAATTATTAACCTATCCAAAGTATTTTGTTATATAAAATGTCGCCCGACAAATGGACTGAATATAAAAGTCATAAGCGAGTTTGGCTTTTATGTTCAAGAACCACTGGTCCGTTTACAATACTGTTCTTACATTGCATATGTCCATCACATTTTGATCGCACCTCATATATATCTTCATTACATTTCACACTTCATCAATACTTATTTTTAATTACATTCATTATATTATTATTATATTTTCTTATTAAAAATATCGTCGCTCATTTATTTAATCGTTGAAGGGTGCGAATTCAAAAATCGTAAGGGACAAACATGAGTTACAAATAGTCAGGGCGCATTATATGATAATCATTTTAGGTGATATTTTAAAATAAACATTTGATTAATAAGGCATCACAACATAGAAGAATCTCATTCAAGATAGTTGTCGAATATTTAGTTTTATAGAATAGATCTTCTTCTTAACATAATCTTTGACAGTTAAGTTTTTTTTTACACAAATCAATCTAATATAAATAACCTTTGCTTTTAATCATTTATGAATGGAATTATAATTCTTACATATATTAAAAACATTTGAGAATTATCATTGATTAATGAGAATTAAAGAGAATTAAATTGAATAAAAAAAATAAATGTTCATGAAAATCTATAACTGATATGAATTTAACTTAATTTCATTAACGGTAATCAGGTTACATTCATACTTGCATATGAATTTAATAAAGTACATTGTACTGCACAATCATTATTATGTCCCGTATTATTGTTCTGTACAGGAATTACTTCAATACCTGGATCCGGATGTGAAGTGCCATCTCTTGATCTCCAATTATGTCTATCCGCGTAGTTTGCTGTATTCCTAGAATTTCGCCATACATTCGGTTTATTTTTAAACCTATTTTGATTATATGGTCTAACATATGGATTGCTACGATTAATTAGGTTAGGCGGATTCCCTACAAAACTTTGCCTATTTTGCTCGTTTTGACTGCTAGAATTTACTCGGCTTAGGTTATGTTCCGTATTGTTCACACTTCGGATATTCAAATTCCGAACAGGCACAAAATGATCTGAATTATTCTTATTTTTACCCATTCCTGCTTGTTGATTCATAGCATGGTATTGAGTTTCATAGCATTGGACAAGCATTAATAAATGGTTGAAACTCATACACTGTGTGGAAAATAAGATCTGTTGTAACTTAAATGGAAGCAAATTTCGAATTGATGCTATTATTCTCGATTCCGATTGCAATGGATTAACGACCTTTAATTCGTTGTATGTATTTACAACAAACTCTACAACAGATTTATGCAATCGAGGATTGAAGTGTTGATTTCTAATGGTGGCATCTCTATTCGCAAGCAAAAAGTCATTTTCATAATTCGCGATCAATGCCGCTTTGAATTCATCATATGTACTGATGTGATCACGTACTGCTTTAAACCATAGTGAACAAGGTGGGAGTAATACATGAGGGATTAATTTCATATATTGTGATCTGTCTATACACATTATATTACACTCATCCTGGAATTTCTCTAAGAAAGAAGTAGCATTCTCGTTACACTTACCACTGAATTTACTCATGGCTCGTATTTCACTCATCTTAACACTTAATTTTACCTCCCTTTTATCATTCCATGTACCCATTGGGTGATAGTTCCTATTCATGACGTGATGTGTCGTTACACCATCTATGTTTCGTCCATCTGTACTCTTCGGATGACTTTCTTCTAAAATGATATCCTCATCAGATACTGGCGAAGGTGGGTTCATCTCTGGTGAGTGTGGAAACTCCAAGCGACCATCACACGGGTTATTGTAGTATGTGTGGTCCTTAACCTGTAGCATTCTAATTTCTTCCTGTAACGTAGCTAACAATTGCGTGTTTGTACGTATGTTGTTAGCATTACTGATGACTTGGATCTTTTGTTGTTGAACAGAAGATTCGGTTACTTCTAAATCCTTTTTTATATTACTGATTTCTTGGTTCAGGTGGTTGTGATTACTCTGGCATTGCTCCGATATTCCTTTTAATTTTTCCTCAAACTGCGAGGTGATATCGCTCATCGTCTGGATAATTAATTGTTTCGTTTCATCCGACTTCTGTTCCATTCGTCTGCTTAATTCCTCGTATTGCTTGTTGGATGTTTCGGAGTTCTGTTCTATCTTCTGTTCTATTTTCTGTTCTATCGTCTGCTTCAATTCTTCGTATTGCTTATTGGATTTTTCTGAGTTCTGTTCTATGGTCTGCTTTATCTCGGTAGACATCTGGATCAATTGTCGCTGTAAAGCTAACAAGATTCGATCTTCTGACGATGTCATTTCTGGTGCTACACTATGCTCACCATTGTCACTATTAGTGGATTCATGCTCCATTGTTTCATTGTCCATTTTTCTTACAATTATTCTACCACTTCTCAGTATGGTCAAATTTGTATTCATTAACTAAATTATAAAAGTAAATTCACCCTTACTTTTCTTCGGGGTACGAATTTACAGCAAATCCTGGGTGAGGTAAACCAAAATTTTTAACTAATCCCGGTGTGAAGGCACCAAAATTTTTATAACGACTTACCGAGGGTAGTCGTCAACCTGGTTCGTCTAAGTAAGATATACAAATATTGAGTGGTAGTAGTCTTTAATAATTATATAACATTATTGTCACCTTTTCTATTAGAATGATAACGTCGATGAACGTTACTAAAATGGTTTATTAGCTGATATACTTTATAATATATTTTCCTTCAAACTGTCAAGCACACAAACTTGCTGACTAGGTATCCATAAACATTTACATAGCAACAACTATCCCATAATAATATCTTAAATATCTTAAAAACATTCTTCTTCTGTTATTATTAAATTAACATTCTATGAAGTATAGTGCATATGTATGAGCACTTTCTGCCCAAGGTACAGGTAATTATTAACCTATCCAAAGTATTTTGTTATAATGAATGTATCCGTTATTTCAGGGAATGTTTGCCACACCTGCCAAGCTGTCTTCTTGCCCCGACCACCAAAAGCAGACAGTGCCACATCCTGTAAATGCGTGCCGAAAGAGCAGGGCTTTTAAGTGAGACCTTCCTAGGCTTGCAGTTCAAAGAATAAAGCAACGGCAATAACAACATCAGAATCGACAGTTTTAATTGAGATATTCTTATGTCTGTGGTTGCTGGCATGCAATGCATGCAAGAACATGAGTGTTTCTGCTTTTTCTTGTTTGCAGAGCATAAGATTTGTTACGCCCATATTAGAGTTTGCTTATGCGGTATCATTACATGCACACACAATCTCTCTCTTAACCATCAGAATCACTTATGTTCTGCAAGTGATCACACAGAAGTCCAAATAAATCAGTTCTGTTTTCAGAATTATTCAAAAATAATGCCCATTTTTGGAAGTCCGTGTGGAGCCTTTCACAAATATTCTTGATCCTTTTCCTCGTTGGTCTCGTTCTTCTTTTTTCAGACTGTCGGAATCATAATTGCCAAAGGCTATGTCCATTCTGATGACATCACTCGTGAACGTTTCTAAAAATGGTTGAAATTTGTTAGTGTAATATATAGAAAACGTCTGTCCCGGAATAGGTTTCAGCATATGAGCTAATACTGCTCCATCAAGTATAACACAAGATACACTAGGTACATCGTATTGTGATGTTCCAAGTGGTTCTAAGCAAGAAGTAACATCTGATTTTGTTCCCTTGCGCAATTGACCATTTGAAGAGAGTGACGGAGGATGCGAAAGGTTTTCGTGAGCAAAGAAATCTTTGATGTATCCACCTCGACTTTGACAAGCTATGTATAAGCGAGAAAACAGGCAACAGTCACTCTTTAAAATTAACTCCTTGAGTCCTTTCTTCGTTCCTTCTTTTTTGCGATGTGTGAAAAAGCGAAAGTTTACTTCTTTTAATTGGTTCTCTTAAAGGCGTCTGGCATTCGATGAGCCGTTTCCGAACAAATGTTGTGTACTGTTGCTTTCCCAATTCTTCTGCTTTGGAGACAGACCCAGCTGCTTTCTCATCCATAACAGCATATGTGGCAATGCAAATTAGGGCACCATTTTCTTGAGCAAATGGATTTCTGTCATTATCTTCACATGCATTTATTGAAACTTTCACATATTTTTCGAACCTAGAGGGAAAAGCATCTGTATCTTCATGATGACTGTGATAATCTGAATCGTCACTTATTCCTGCCCCTTTCTCAAATTCGGTTAGTAATCCTGCAATCGAAACCATCCAACGCAGAAGAGCACTTTCTTTATCAAAGAGACCAATGGCACCTCCTTCACATTTTAGATCCTTATTACATTGTTCATATAACTGGTCGTGGGACATGTACAGATATCTACTGTTTGTCTTTCTTCCCACAAAATTACCTTTCTGAAATTCATCATATACTTGTGGGTTTCGTACACTCAATTCTCCCAAAGACTTTACGAGTACTGACATCCAATGGGCATAATTGATATTATGGAGGGCGAACATCCAGGGACAAATCTGATCCAATGCACTACAATAGGAGGAAGATTTCGCCGATCGAATACTGTCGAGTAAATAAAAAAGAAGTGATTCAAGGTTAATGGCCGTGTACCAAAATTTGAATTGGGCCAAATGAGTCTGTCTTAGCGCAACCCAGTCATGTAATGTGAGAATTGGCTCATTTTGAGTTGCGTTATCTGCGTACTCAGAGTAGGCTTCATTCACAAGGATGTATAAGGTTGCTATTGTTACCTGATGAGTATAACGTCGACGTTTAACATGCGAACAACTGAGACAACTCTCTGCTTTTCCAGATGGATAGACATTTGCTTCAACGAGCATTTCTGTCCAACCACTGCCCCGCAACCAGTCGCCCAATACAGCCATTTCTATGTGAAGGCCTCCCATTTTCACAACTACTTGATCTCCATACTGGTGGAGAGCAACCATTGAAGTTGTTTTGCTATTACATACACTGGCTGGTAGCAAGTGACCACTGGCGTTTGATTAGGATTTATTGAGTGCAATATGTTCAGCACAACATATCTATTGCATGTCTAACCATTGCAGGGGAATTAACTGAGTCACGGAATAATGGAAGTACAGCAATTTCACTATGTTGTGGTTCTTCACAGTCTTCCTTATTATTGGAATGGAATGCTGACCATGATAAATGTTCAGGACGCTGTGTTGGTGTACTTGGGAGCTGTGTATACCAATCTGGTAACTAATTAGCACTCTTCGTCCATTTTCCGTTGATTTGCAGATGACATGAGGCTGGTTGAAACTGGGTGTTTGACTGAATTAATGAAATAGCGGTACTATGAAATGATTTAACACACGTACTTGATGAAGGATTGTAGTCCAGATTATCGATGGCAGCGCAGGTAAACATCTCTTTCTGAAAGTTTGGGATGCAGATGTTACTTGAATCAGCGTATGTTTTCAGTTATCAGATTTGAGATTGTAGATGACACTTCCAGAACACGATCATATGAGATTAATAATCCTAAATGTGCCAATCTGTCAATAATACCTTTTTTTCTTGTTTTTGCATGAATCATCAAACTAACATATAGCGGTAAAGTGCCTGTGTTTCTCTCTGGTGCCGAACGTTCGTAGTGGGTTATTTTCTCTTTCGCTGTATGCAGTTGTGACGAATTAACTGTGAAATCGATAATACAGCTGTATTAATTGTTTTATCCTCTTCTTCCTCTATAGTAGGACCTTCCAAAATCATGCTCACTAGTGCGGACAGAACTGCTGGGACGGATCCTTCTGACAATGTGATGAAAAAGATCCATTAAATTTGGACAGTGTAGAAAATATTTCTCTGCGTATGACGGCTGATTTTGCTATATATATACCGTCTTCTTCTGTGCTCGCTGTCCTATTGCTCAGTACATCGCCTACTTCATCTTTGCACACCAACAACACGTCTCTTCCACTTTGATATGCTTCCAAATGTGGAATGAAGGCAAGTAGTTTTGTCTTTAGCCTTGTGCTATAGATACATTTGGCTGCCTCAGTTGCTCGTAACATGATCGTTCTTAGCCTGAGTGACTTGAGACTGTTTAAAAACGGAAACTGTTTCGGAGTGTTGAATGATATCACCCAAATGATTTATAATGTCGGAGGATGTAGCGCTGTAAATGACAGCTTCAGAAGAATTTTGGGTATATACTTCGCAATCAAGTTTCCTGACACGATTGTACAAGGAAACTAAACTTTTTGTGGCATTTTGCTTCGGTTGTAACCAGATCACCAACACTTACTTTTACTAGCAACTTTGTATCACATAGACGGGTAGCAGTCATTCGCACACGATCGCTGAGCTCCAAAGTACGAACATTAACTAAATTGTCTTTGTTGTCTACCAGATCACAAAACAAACACGTTGTTCTTATAGTAGTCAACTGACAGGATGAACGGGTTGCTGCAAGATGCTTAATGCCATCTTCCTCTTTCTTCTTTCTAGCTCGGTCCAACTTGACTTGGTTGTATTCAATCCGGCATGATTTGTGAAACTTTGCTTTGTTCTGGAAAAGCACTTGCACTGTTTCACTACTATCGTTTTTTATACTATTCTAATTTCTGCTTCATATTCCCTTAACTATTTTACGAGACTGGCATATCATAATGTTTTCTCACTTCTTTAACTGTCTGCGGGGCATACTAAGTTTTCTGAAGTTAACTTCTAGCACAGAACGCACAACTCCCATTTTAGGCACGATACTGAGGAGCCAAGTGCTGCAGTACTGCTCTACCTCAACCGCTTCCCATTGCCTATTCTTCAACATAACGGCTCAATTAAAGAACATAGAAAATTATGTCACACATGACATACTGCTTCCTGGAACACAAACCAAGAACAACAATATATTAGAAATACCAAAAAACAGAAAAATAAATCGTATAGTATTATGCATAACACATATTTAAGAGTCGACGGCAATCTTGGGTTTATGACGTCATATATTCGCCTTTCGGCTCAAAGAAAAAACAATGATCGCCCCCTGGATCCGCCCCTGGCACGGACAGAAGATAAACACTTATGATTTGCTATTCTCCACGTTAAAGTTACATACTGGTAGAGGTACCGAACTATGTCCCTATTATCAAAGGGCCAATGGAACTATAAATGCCATATAACTACACATCTACGGATACATTCGAACATTATTCACGAAAGTTCGACATTTAGTCCTACAGTCGTCCAGGAGTTGAAGACTACAGATTGGGAAAAGCGCGTGATGTATTGTCGTTTGTTGCAAGCTTTGTTGCATGACAATTCAGGAATCATAGACTATACTTGGTTCACAGATGAAGCTTGGTTCTACAACAAAATACTTTGGTTTGTGTAATATTTACCTGTACCTTGGGCAGAAAGTACTCATACATATGCACTATACTTAGTAGAATGTTCATTTCTTATTAACAAAAGAAGACTGTTTTTAATATATGTAAGTGATTATTATGGGATAGTTGATGATATGGACATGTTTTATGGTTACCTAGTCGGTGAGTTTGTGTACTTAACAGTTTTAAGAAAAGGATATTATAAGTTATATCAAATAATAAACCAGTTTAACATCGTTTATAGACGTTGTCATATTTATTAAAAAGGTGAGATTAATGGTATTTAAATATCGAAGCTAATATTTTTATGCCAAAGAATTACTACCACTTCGGATTTTTATCTCAGCAAACGAACCAGGTTTACGACTATCATTTTGATAAGTCGTTGTAAAAATTTGGTTTACCTCACCCGGGACTTTGTAAATTCAGTTCCCGAAGAAGAAGAGTAAGGTTGAATTTACTTTTACTACAGTTAATGAATACGAACTTAACCATATTGCGAAGTGGTAAGGTAATCATAAGAAAAATGGACAACGAAGCAATGCAACAGAAATCAAATACTAGTGACCAAGGTGAAACTAGTGTAACACCAGGTTTGTCATCAGAGGATCGACTCTTGTTAGCTTTACAGCGACAATTCAGGCAGATGTCTACCGAGATAAACAAGCAAAATGAAGAATTAAGTAGACGAATGGAACAGAAGTTTGACGAAGCTAACAAGACCATGGAACAGAAGATAGAACTGAAGTTTGACGAAGCTAACAAGCAAAATGAAGAATTAAGCAGACGAATGGAACAGAAGTTTGACGAAATGGAACAGAAGTTTGACCAAGCTAACAAGCAAAATGAAGAATTAAGTAGACGAATGGACCAAAAGTTCGACGAATCTAATAAGCAATATGAAGAATTAAGTAGACGGATAGAACAGAAATCAGATGAAACGAAACAGACAATTGTCCAGGTGGTGAAAGACATATCCTCACAGTTCGAGGAAAAGTTAAAAAGGATATCCGATGATTGTCAAGAAAAGCACAATCACCAAAATCAAGAAATCTGTGCTGTAAAAAAAGATTTAGAAGTAATACAATCTTCCATTAAACAGCAAAAGATCCAGGTCAGCAACAACTCTAATAACATACGTGTAAATACACAGTTGTTAGCTACTATTCAGGAAGAGATTAGAACGTTACAGGCTAAAGACAACATTTACCGTAATAACCTGGGTAGTGATCGCTTTGAGTTTCCCCACTCACCAGAGATGAACTCGCCTTCGCCGGGGTCGGATGAAGATATTATACTAGAAGAAAGTTGTCCGAAGAGTACTGATGAGCGAAACATAGATGGTGCGACGACACAGCATGTCACGGATAGGAACTATCACTCAACAAGAACAAGGAATGAGAAAAAGAAGGTAAAATTAAGTGTTAAGATGAGTGAAATTCGAGCTATGAGCAAATTCAGTGGTAAGTGTAATGAGAATGCTACTTCTTTCTTAGAGAAATTCCAAGACGAATGCAATATAATGTGTATCGATCGATCACAATATATGAAATTAATACCCCATGTATTACTCCCACCTTGTTCCTTATGGTTTAAAGCAATACGTGATCACATTAGTTCATATGAGGAATTCAAAGCGGCATTGATCGCAAATTATGAAAATGACTTTTTGCTGGCAAATAGAGATGCCACCCTTAGAAATCAACACTTCAATCCTCGATTGCACAAATCTGTTGTAGAGTTTGTTGTAAATGTCTACAACGAATTAAAGGTCGTTAATCCTTTGCAATCGGAATCGAGAATAATAGCATCGATTCGAAATTTGCTTCCATTTAAATTGCAACAGATCTTATTTTCCACACAGTGTATGAGTTTCAGCCATTTATTGATGCTTGTCCAATGCTACGAAACTCAATACCATGCCATGAATCCACAATCAGGAATGGGTAAAAATAAGAATAATTCAGATCATTTGGTGCCTGTTCGGAATTTAAATATTCGGAGTGTGAATAATACAGAACCTAACCTAAGCCGAGTATACTCTAGCAATCAAAATGAGCACAATAGGCAAGGTTATGTAGGGAATCCGCCTAACCTAATTAATAGTAGCAATTCATATGTTAGACCATATAGTCAAAATAGATATAAAAATAATCGAAGTACTGAGCGAAATTCCAGAAATGCAGCGAACTACGTGAATAGACGTAATTGGAGATCAAGAGATGGCACTCCATATCAATATCGGAATCACGATGAGGGACATGTACAACACAATGTAGAACCTAATCATGATAGCGCAATACAGTGTACTCTATTAGAACCGTATGCAAGTACGAATGTAACCTGATTACCGTTACTGAAATTAGGTTAAATTCATGTTAGTTATAGATTCTTGTAAATTTTCATTTTTAAGTTTATGTGTTAATATCAATAATGAAAACGATTCTTAAAAATACTTGAAATGCTTAAATAGAGTTTTAAGTAGACTGGAAAATTAATTTTCAAATGATTTTTATTCTTTCTTGTTAATATGAGGAATTATAATTCGATTTATAATTAATTAAAAGCAAAGATTATTTATATTAGATTGATTTGTGTTGAAAACTTAATTGTCAAAGATTATGTTAAAAAGAAGCTCTATTCTATAAAATTAATTATTCAACGACTAACTTGAACAAGATTCTTCTTTATTATAACATCTTAGTGCTACTAAGTATACCTTTAAATGCAACATCTGACTTGTTTATCATATAATGCGCCCGTAAAGATTAATATTATTTGTAACCCACGTTTGTCCTTTACATTTTTTGAAATCGCACTCTCCGACGATTAATTAAATAAGCGACGATATTTTAATAAGAAAATGTAATGATAATATAGTAGATAATAATGAAATAAATATAATTAATGTAATTAAATATAAATATTGATGAAATGAAAGAATTGTTATGAATGTATTTATATATATGTATATGTGAAATGTAACGAATAGATATACAAGGTGCGATCAAAATATGATGGACATATACCATGTAAAAACACTAATGTAAACGGACCAGTGGTTCTTGAAGATAAAAGCCAAGCCTACTCATGACTTTTATATTCAGTCCCTTTGTCGAGCGACATTTTTTATACAACAAAATACTTTGGTTTGTGTAATATTTACCTGTACCTTGGGCAGAAAGTACTCATACATATGCACTATACTTAGTAGAATGTTCATTTCTTATTAACAAAAGAAGAATGTTTTTAATATATGTAAGTGATTATTATGGGATAGTTGATGATATGGACATGTTTTATGGTTACCTAGTCGGTGAGTTTGTGTACTTAACAGTTTTAAGAAAAGGATATTATAAGTTATATCAAATAATAAACCAGTTTAACATCGTTTATAGACGTTGTCATATTTATTAAAAAGGTGAGATTAATGGTATTTAAATATCGAAGCTAATATTTTTATGCCAAAGAATTACTACCACTTCGGATTTTTATCTCAGCAAACGAACCAGGTTTACGACTATCATTTTGATAAGTCGTTGTAGTTCCATCCCTCCGGTTATGTGAACTCGCAGAATACTCGGGTGTGGGCCGCCGAAAATCCGCATGTGTACCATGAGATTCCACTTCATCCCTTGAAGTTGGGAGTTTGGTGTGCAATTTCCAGACAGCGTATCATTGGACCCATCTTCTTTGAAGATACAGTGAACACACAAGTTTACTTACACATCTTCAGTGAATTTGTGAATCAGCTGGACGATCAAGAACTGCGTCGCTGCTATTTCTAACAAGATGGAGCAACACGAAATACTTCCAACGTGGCCATAGCACAAATTGAGTCCTTTTTTGGTGACAGGATAATCTCCAAAGGATTGTGGCCGCCAAGATCCCCGGATTTGACACCACCTGATTTCTTCTTATGGGGTTTTCTTAAAGGTTGTGTCTACAGAAACAACCCACGATCACTGCAAGAATTGCGAAACAACATTGAGAATGCGATTCATGAGATCACACCGGAGACTCTACATCGGACTTTTCACAATATGGAACGCCGTGTACAAACATTTCTTGACGTCCACGGAGGACACTTTCAGCACTTGCTGTTACGGTCATGTATTCAGCATGGAACAAGGTACTTGTATTCTGAATTTCATTTTCCTATGTATATTTGTTCGGAAATTATAACGTTTTTTTCGGGTTCGAAAGCTAGTGGGACACACTGTACCTAAACAAGACCCCCACCGAGGTTGTTCTATATCAGGATTTACGTCTTATTAATAGGCCTATTATCCTTAAAAGTGGCATGTTGGTATCACATTTTGCACAATTCGGCCCTTTCATGCTAAGCTACTGGATGGACTATTTAAGGCAATGTAAAGCTAGCAGCTGGAGTTCACGACAGCGGCTCACAGGATTCTAGTGTAGAGGCTATCTTGTTATCGTTATTAAATAGATTTTGGAACAGCGTGATATAAATTGGAGGGCGTACACTCTATTTTCCCACTTGCCTGGCTGGCCAGTCCACATCTCGTTTTCAGGAAATCAGAATATTTCAAATACTAAATTTCGACACCATTTTTGATACCGTCACGCTGATGGTGTTATTTCCTACTTATGTTTGTTTGTATGGTATACTTTTATACAATGCATATGAATTTTACCAATACTTTCAGTTTTGGTTTTCGTGGAGGGTATTTATTACAGAAAGACGAAAAACAGAAACTGAAGGTAAAAAATAGAAAAATGATTTGATAAATAAACCAAATTTGAAAGGATAGGTGTTGCTTATTACCAATGATAGTGTGCTATATTAAAGTAAATACAATTTAGGAATATTATTATCTATTATTACTATTGTTAATAATAAGAATAAACTTTACCTACGTACGGAGAACAATTGAGAGTAGAAATAGCTCAGAACACTTTGTAATATAGTTCAATATTATTGTAACGCGTAAAGGATATACATAATAATTAGTTATATCATGGATGAATAAAGTGGCCCGCCCATCTCCGGATGGGAATGAAATGCTTTATGTATGTATGTCACATGATAATCTCTGGTAGAATATTGAGTCCGAACAATAAAAGTAAAAATGAAAAAAAAAAAAACAAGCAAGTTGTATTATAAATTCGAAAATATGGCTTCATTCTAAAATTAATATTATTATTTTTTTTCATCTCGAGATTAAAACATCTTTTATTTTGATGAAATAAAATATTAGTCCTTGTACAGCGGGGGACACTTCTAAATGGTACACCTTAGCCGTAAATCTCCATATGGCTGTACCATTTAGAAGTGTCCCCCGCTGTACAATAAATTAGAATTTTAAAATCAACGTTTTCTAAACTATAATCTTAACTACATCGGTTGTCACGTATATTTTCTACAAACGTAGTGCAAATCAATTTTCTCCTGTCCAATAGTAGTTTTAATTTAAAATATAATTACCAGTATTCAGACGTATTAGAGTAAAAGAAAAACAGTCCTTGCTTAAAACATAGTATTCTAATAAAATTATTTTGAATTTTCAATTTTGTTAATGAGAGTCTGTGTTAGGCTATTCTAAATAACAGGTGCAATTTATAGTTTTGATAATCTTTCAGTTTAACGTCACACGATTATGCTCTTTACGCTAAGAGAGAGAGATGATTGAGGCAAGTGAATGATTATGAAAGAATCAGTGGGATGAAAATGTGGAGGAAACGGGAGTACGATTAGAAAACCCATGGGCATAATGTTGTCCACCACAAACTTATTTGGCCAAGGCTCAAACCAGGAAATGCAGAAGAGACAGTTCGAAGAACATTTGACGCAGTGACTGAAAGGAACCCAGGTTAGCTTATAGACAGCGAGCCGCATTCTCAATGGTGAAACAGTTAACCTTTCTAAGATATTTCTCGGAAACACATTCACCTCCTGCAACTTAGAGAGAAGTTTCTCTGCGTACAAGAGCATATTGTCTGATCGACAACAAACATTTACTTCTAAACATTTGGAAATGTACATAGTGGCACATTGTAAGTTAATAATTGAATATATTCAAAAAGTGCCTGTTCCAAGATTAAAGGCAACTTGAATTTTTGTTCTTTAACTAACAACCCTATTGCCTATGGAACCCGGGAGTTCAATGCCCCGTTCACAAAAGCTCTCCACTGACTTCTATCCTTAGCCAACTGAATCCAGTTTCTACTTTGTATTAATATTTCTGCGAGATCCATCTTAATATTGTCCTCCCATCTGAAGCTAGGTCTCCCTAATGGTCGTTTTCCGGTCAAGACTTTGAAAACGTTTATATTTTCTTCCATCCTAGCTGCATGGCCTGCCCACCTAAGCCTCCTATACTTGATGACCTAGCAATGTTTGGTAAACCGTATAAATTATGTAGTTCCTCGTTATGAAGTTTCAGCCATTCCCCATTCCCGTTCCTCTTGGGTCCGGATTTTCGTCTCAGGATCTTGTTCTTAAATATTTTCAGTCTATGTTCTTCCCTCAGAGTAAGCGACCATGTTTCACAACCATACCAGGCAACAGGCATGTTTATCGTTTTATCTATTTTAAGCTTCAAAGTCCTTACAGAATTCGCGACGACAAGAGATTTTGAACTGAATAACAACAAGAATTCCCTGCTTTTAGTCAACATTTAATTTCTTTTTGAATATGATTTTCACCTGTTAATATTGATCGTAGACTTTTGAAACTATCCACTTTATCAAAAGTATTATTTTGATTCTTTGGAGTAGTTTGGATTCAATCTGATGTTTGTATGTACACTGCCCAAAACAAAACGGTTGAAAGCGAAAAGTAGAAATTATAGTAAACGGGAACTTTCTTTATTATTTTGATGTTTAAAAGAACAATATATCGCTCTAAATAGTAACGAGATGTGTACAAAATGAATTAGTAATAAATTCAGGTTATTCGTGAAAATAAACGGATAATTTCGCTTTCACTTCACAATAAACCTAGTCTCCATTAAGATAGCATTTATGGTAATAATAAAGTAATGTTATATTAGTTCTACTTTGATAATTTACATATTTATTTTATTTACTTTTTTTATTACAGCCATTCATGGAAAGGAGAAATTTGGTGGAATATATATAAACGTTCATAATACAACTCATCAACATCATTCAGTTCTGTGATACGTAAAATAGAAGGGCAGTCATGATCTCAGTACAGTGTTCTTCATTTGTTTTAGTAGCCATTTTGGCTCTCGGATCTTCCAGTACATTGAAACGTGATCAGTTTTCGTCAGAGTATGTCTCGGAAAAGAAGATGGCGGATTGTTTATCCGAGGGCGACTTCCAATGTATTAAGCTCAGAGCCCTGGCTGACGTTTACAAACTAATCAATGGAAATCCCGTAGATGTTGCTGATGGAGTCAGTGTGGAATATTCTGGAGACATATCTGAATCCATTAAACCCAAAGCTCTTCTGCAAGAAGGCTGGGGTGGTTTGTTTAATATGATTCCCAGGATGATGAAGGGATTGTCTCTTAAGTTAAGCATGATTCCTGGTGGAAAACTTGTGGTATCCAAAAGCCAGAAGGAAAATGGATTAGTTAATTTGTCTGTTGAGCCAGATGCTGCATTTGAAGGACGTAAGTAAATATCATATATTTTTATTTTTTTGTTGTTGTTGTTGAACTTACTCTTTATATAAACCAATAAATTCTTAGATTGTCTAAAGCAATGATGTAAAAATATTTTTTCTTGGCGGTCCATAGAAAGAGGAAAAACTTTAGGTGGGTCAATATAATTTATGACGAACAACAATGGAATATCTTACAAAATTCTTGCAGTATTAAACCTTATTAATGATTGAAAGATTGTGAAGAAAAATGTGATACACGAAACTGGTACTATATTTCTGAAAGTAGCTCATGATGAGGTATGAACTACAAGGGTGGACTGGCCCACTCGGTTACTAGGCAGTTGTAGCGTAGGCCAACACTGTTAGCTGGGCCAACGTTCTATAGACAAAAGTGCCTATTTATAGAAAAAAATATTTTCTTTGAAAATTTTATCTTAGACACTAAAGCTAGATAGATGTTTCCAATATAAGACGCGTAAAAATTTTACAATATATATTAAAAGAAAAAAAACGGGGTTCCTTTGATCATCGGGAATGTTGCCAGATAATAACTTTCTTATAATTGAAACAGTTAGGAATATCTCCTTTGTCGCGAGTGCTTCCCCATTTGAATCAAGGAAGTTATGTTTTGCTATCAGTATTAATTGCTTCCTAAATAAAAGAATCATGTTAACCTTACCATATAAAATAACCTAATTTTGGGCAGTGAAAGAGTTTAATTTTATTCTTAGTTTCTACCTAAGTATAGTCGTACACGTTGTACTTGAAATTCTTTGTTACGGAAGCACATATATGAAAGCAAATTGCACTGTTGAAATTGAAAAGTTACCTCCCGACTAACATAATATCTAACTCAATTCTACAAAGAGTTTTTATTCACTGCATCTTTATCATAAAATTTAAACGAAAAAAAATAAAATTGGGAGTTTTACATCTTATACCAATGAAAGAATCGGTAGAATGAAAATATGGGAGAAATCGGGAAAACTCCTATAGAAACCCACGAACATGTTGCCCAGTATATGTTAAAGTTCATAACCGATTCAAAACCCCCGTATTAAATTCAAATTAGTAAAATATATTTATATCTGTAAAATCATGGTGGTGTTTTGTCAGCAAGGTTATCTGCCTATCAACTATAGGATTCATGTTCAATGTCAATGGAAAAGAGTTTGCTTCTTGGTCTAATGCCGTTCAGGGATTCACAAGTCCCTGTAGCAAAGAGTACCTCGTTAAACATTGGGGAAAAGTTGGCCAGAACACAGTGATGACCTCATCTCCTGGTGGTGCCAAAGTTGAGTAAGTATGAAGCCTTACCCCTTTTCACTCATACACAGCCAGTGGGCCTTACTGACTTGACTGAATAGAAAACCTACCTTTACTTTTACTTACAAGAATGTAACAATAAACTAATTCTCTAATGAAGTTACATTACGTAATGTTTCAGGTGGCGATGAAAAGCGCAAGGTGATGATGTCAATGATGATGTTTGGAGGACTTTACACAACACTGTTCATCCTGGGATTAGCAGCAGCCAAATTCATTGCATTCAAAGGATTGACTGTTGGAGCTATAGCCCTTGTCGTCTCCTTAATCAGTGGGCTCTCAAAGCTGGTGAACCCAAACAATAACAATGCTGGATATGCCTACTCCAGAGTTGATGGCTACGGAGGAATCCAAAGAAGTCTTCCTGATAACTTAATCTTAGACTCAATATCAAAGGAACCATGATGTCAACTAGAAAGGATACGTTTTAATTAATAAGGTTAGTCTTTGCAACAATAAAGATCAAAATGTTGTGAGCTTTAGGAGTATATTTTAATTTACATACGAATGGAATTCTGGTAGTTAACAAATGAGAATGATTAGGTTTTGCTTTGGAAACGGTTCCTCACTCTGTGGCAGACGTTCTGTTTGTTTCATTTCAGTAAAAAGAGCATTTTCCGTGGCTTAAGAACCAATAATATTGCTTTAAAAAATACCAAAGTTTGTCGCTTCGTAACAAGCAGTTCCTTTTTAAATAAAAAATATACGTTCCGTGTTTCTAAAGAGCCTGTAATATTGCTTTGAAAACGGTTCCACAGTACGTAATGGATGTTCCATTTCGGTTCTATTTCAATAAAGGATCGTGTTTTCCATGCTTTAAATGCCATTTATTTATTTATTTAACAATCACCAGATACAGCTCAGAGGTTATTTTACACTGGATATCCAACAACAACAATAACAATGGAAAGAATTTGGGAAGGTATCGGCCAGAGGCTGTTTATTAGGTACCATCCAGGCATTTGCCTGGTAGGACTAAGGGAAACCCGGGAAAACCTCAGTCAGATGGTCGGCAGCGGAATTCGAACCCACGACCTCCCGAATGCGAAGCCAACGCTCTACCACTTGAGCTACTTTGCTCGGCTAAGTTATATTACTTTGAACATGATTCTTCGCTCTTCGGCAGACACTCCATTCGGTAGAGATTTTATGTTATGATAACAGCCTATTTTGATTCTTCGGTCATCCTGAAATACGTATTTTGATATTGCTTTGATAAACGTTCTCTACTCTGAGACAGACGTTCTTTTTCATGAGAAAGGTATTGCAGTGCTGTAGTAGGCAACTTCATTGATCTGAAAACAGTCCCTTGCTCCGTCAAAGATGTTTCCTTTCAGTAAAAAGATGGTGTTCCATAATTTAAGAGTAAGCAATATAACCTATATATTTAGGAACAAAAAGTTTCATTTTTTTAAAATATTGGACCATAATGTTCCTTTTAATTGACTATACTAAAATAAATACATTTTATTCACAGAATGCAAATCTAGAGGTAACCCAATACACTTTCATTGCAATCAACTTATGACAAAAAACAATTCAATGTTGTATAATTTTCGTTAAAGATTCTTCCTGGAAATCCTATTTGAACCTCACCATATACGTTCAGAAACTTGAAGTAAACACTGTACCTATATATATATAGAGAGGCCAACCATCTTGTTGTTTCATTTATTTATACATATTAGAAACGTACGTCTTTAACTTTTAATTTAAACATATATAAAAATAAAATTGATGATGTAGCGCCATCTAACGTCAAACTGTTTTAAAGGAATATTTGCACAAACATTCATTCTTGGTGAGAAGTGTATTGAACGAAGCGAGCATTTTGTATAAAATGATTTGTTCTTTTAAGTTAATTATAATTATTGATTAATATATATATATATATATCAGCTTTATGCTAAACATGAATCCATTTTTGCTGCAGTTCTATTTGAAGTGTTGATACTAGATCTTATTATCGAAAGAATTAATTACATAATTTCTAACATTTTATTCAGTAGAACACTGGTGTTACCAGGTATGTAGTTTATTAGTACGATGTCAATAATACAATTATTTTCAAAATAATGTTCAGCACAGACTTATGGCCCAAACAGGAGCAAAAAAAAAAAAAAAAAAAAAAAATACGAACGGTTCTTATAGTACATTACAGTTTTCTAAGAATTTCAGTGTTTTCTTTAATAAATTTTAAGGAATATTTTCTTTTCAGATTATCTCATGAAATGGCTTATCTAGACGGAGGCAGAGAAGACTTAGAGACTTAGTTCTTATATCAATCAACAAGATATCTCAGCTTAAAACCATGTCAGGCGTAAAATTTCTCGGTTTTAAGTTATTTGAATTTAATTTATTTACTAAAGACTGAGAAAATACATTTGTTAAATAAATATGTTATGCAAAGTAAGCAAACGTTATCAACATTTGTATTGTATAAATAAAGTAACTTATTGTTGTTAAATATCTATGTTTTACCTTTCCTATTTAAGTAAATTTACTCGTAATATACTAGAAGAAGGCTTCCAAAGATGTGATGTGCGGAGTTATTACAAATAATTGAATTATTCCATAAATTCATTGTAGCTTTATTCTTGGACATATCAACAAAGAGTTTTCCAGTGACATATTAGAATGCTCTATGTGCCCCCTATCAATTATGTGAATATAAAATACGTAAACAAGTTCTTCCAAAACTTGATGCAGCCAATTGGAAAGCATTATTGATGCGAGCTCTCAGTTCAGTTAGGTTTATTGGTAGAGAAGGCGTAAATACTGTTTCTCACATAACCAATACACACACACACACAAAGAAAAGATCGCATGGAGTTAGGTCCGTACAGCGTGGAAGCCATGACAGGAATTGCTGATAATCATCCTCAACACGACTGATACATCCTTTTTACAATCTGTAGGCCGGCCAGTTGGTTTTCCCTTACACAGACATCCTAAAGCTACAAACATGCATGCAATCACCGAACGGACTTGAAAGTTGGTGAATATTGGTTCAACTTCATTCGAACATATTGTTGTACTGTTACCAGGACAGACTGACGTGAATGAAACTCATGCATGACATAGGCTTTCTTTACGTCTGTCGCCACATTTATTAAATGCCCACTACTGCGTTCTTGCACGAACCTGAAACACACACACACACACACACACACACACACACACACACACACACAAAGAATCTTACGAGTTTTTCTATACATCTGCAAGAGCTACAGTGAAATTATGCAAATAGGTCAAACATTTGTAATAACCTGGCATATTAACTTTTGGATCTCATTGAACTGAAAAAAAGTGAGTGTTGATTTTCGTGCGTAATTTTCAATAAAAATCGATAAAACCGGATGTTTTGCTGATTACAGATATGTCATTATTAGATAAGAACAAGAGGTTCAAAAATACTATGCCTATCAAGGTGAAACTGCTACCAAAACATTAGCCATCAAGTATTTCCTTCTGACATCAGCAAAGATGACAATACACACTAAATACTACGTACAATTATCATTAACTTTAGAAATTAATTTTAAATACATTTTAATTAAAGGCAGAGTTGTAATAGGTACTATATCCAATCTAATATTTTTATACTTACGTAGTCCAGCATGTACTAAACTCAAATTTACTGAGGGGCCGCGGTGGCTCGGTGGTAGAGCGTTCACCTCTGGTGCTTTGGGGTCCCGGGTTCAAACCCTGCTCCCACCAAGTGAACTTTGTGGTGGACAAACACCATGTGCGTGGGTTTTCTCGAGGTTCTCCCACTTTCTTCATTCCACCATTTCATTCATCTCTCATCATCCCCGTCTCCTTTAGCCTCACCGGCATGACCGTGGGACGTAAAACTCAAAGATTTCATTTCATTTTTTATTTTTTTGAAGAACGAACTTATACGGGAGTGGATATGGACTATATTTTGGAAACAGTATAATGTAAACTTACCAAAAAAAAAAAATAGCATTGCATTACAGATTAAAGGTTTCAAAGAGTTCTACGCATTTTTCGTGAGGTAAATGTGTAGTATGTTTTGTATTTCTTGAATAATACATTAAAGAGCTTGCTGTTTTTCATAAAGTAAAAGCTCAATGTCACAAAATATATCACATTATATTTTAATACTACTTGGTAAGATGTCGCGAAACCTTATATTAATTGGTATAAACCTCTTTAATGATTTAACTGATAAGCACGCAACTATTATAAATATCTGATTCCAAAAAGTAGAGATATGTAAGTATTGATCTTAAAATTGTAATCTTTATTTTGGAGTTTCAGATTGATAATGCTGATAATTACTGACGATGAATACATGTAGAATTATAATTATTATTTTTATGTATCATATATTAATCAAGCGACCACTTCTTTTGAAACAGGATTGCAAAAGTGTTACTTTTCCAAATACATCATCATGTTTTCTTCTCTGCACCCAACTATTTTCCACAATTTTTCTCCAATTCTAAAATTTCAACGGATCTAATCGGTTTTTATCATTATTTACACCACTATTACGTGTTCATACTTCTGCTTCATACATTAGAATCTCCGTATGTCTTTCTAGTTCTCTGTTGTTTAAATTACATGTTCTTAATTGTAAAAGCTATCTTTACTATTTCTATTGTTATTTTTAAGGAGTTTTATTAACCAAAACTTCTATATCCAGGGTGTTTCAAAACAATACCGACAACATTTGGAACGTGATTCCTGACACTAAGATAAGACAAAATGTATAGACGAACCTGGGTGCACAAGTGCTTCCTTTCGGAGTTATAGGCTCCCGAAAACATTTAAAAAGATTAACTTTAAAAGTCCATAGCTTCAATAACGTGGGACCTACCCTTGTTGAGTCAAGATTTTATTTAGGAACAAGTATGTGCCCTATCCAATTTCCGCAATTTTTTTATACAGGTAGTTGGCGAGTACATCAAATTAACCCGTAGCCAAACTGCCTCTATAAAAATTGTTGCGTGAGTACCTTGGGATTCTGAAACATGTATTTTTGAATAATTCACACTTTAGTTCCTGAGTGATTTCTTGACCCGACTACAGCAGGTCCAATAGTTTGGGAGCTATGGATCTTTAAACTTTATTTTTTCATGTATTCGGCAGTCTGTAACTTCGAAACGAAGCATTTGTGAACCCAGGTTGGTCTATACTTTTTGTCTTATCTTCGTGTCAGGAATCACCTCTCAAACGTTGTCGTTCTTGATTTGAAATACCCTGTATATATATATACCCTTAAACACCCTGGAAACACCTGAAAGGATTAATCATTAAATAGCTGGATTAATCATCAATTTTGGCCAATCATCAATTTTGGCCAATTTAAAAAGTTGAGAATCCAAGTTATTGATGGAGATAATCTGAAGATTTATAGTAAAACAGGCTATTCTATAAATATTAAGCATATCTCAACTTTGCAAATAATATTATGTCTTATTCTCCCAAAATCTATGCTTCTTTCAAATTAACCATACATCTGAACAAAGATTTTTTTAAAAAAATATGTGATTGTGTGTGTAGTTTCATAAGAACTTTGTGCCTACATGCTCATACTTGTAACTAATAATTAAAAATCTTTTACGACGCCCAACAAAGTGAAAGTCTAACTAGAGGAAAGTCACGGGGTGTCACTATGACTTCCTATCGATACTACGCTCTTTCGACTCCTGTTTACATATGAAACAATTATGCAACCGGAGAAATCCTCTTAACACAAACTTGTTTAATACGAGCATTAAAAGTTCAAAATTGGACAGATTTTGCACAAATTTTGAACTTACTCCTTTTTGAGTAGAAGCTTCAATTTTGAAATCAAGGGTGCCAACATAGTGGTGGGGTAGCCCTCGGTTTGTCACCAGTTTGACACATCAGGTCGTTTGGCTTGTAAAAGGTATTGGCCACCCCTATTCCACTGTATTATCTATCAAATATCACGTTTTTCACAGGCTTATATTGTTTTTCTTTATTTTTCTTTTGAACATGACATCGTATTGTAACTGTACTTACAAATAATATAATAGTTCTTCTAACGTAAGTGCTTTTTATTGTTATTATTTTCGTTTTACATTGTTTTTCAGAACCACGTAATAATAACATTCTGCCATTATTGGCATTTGCTGTAACAGATAAGCTTCCATGCTTTACGCTCTTCCGCTAACCACTTCATCTCCACGTACGATTTTTCTGTTTTGATATTCTCCATTAATTGTAGTCTCCTTTCTGCCCTCTCCCTGTCCTTCCTGCCACCATCAATTTGAAGGTGGCAACACAGGAAAATGATATTTGAAAGACAATACAGTTGAATAGGGGTCGTAAATATGTTTTTATCAATTTAACGATCTGGTATGGGAAATGGGAGGAAATTTTTAAGTTGTTGGACCCAATACTTTTCACCTCCTCCCTAATAAGTGCCCTTATCTTACAAAATGCGTACGGTTTTTGACCTCTCCACTATGTTACGCACTCAAGAAACCCCCCTGATACCAATCAAGAAGCGTATATATATATATATATATATATATATATATATATATATATATATATATATATATATATATATAAAATGGTTACCTCAAACGTTTTGCAAAAATCTGTTCAATTTTGAACTTTTAATGCTCGTAATTTAAAATTGAGTATTTTCGCGTTTGGCTAATTTTTTTTTTCAAATGTTAAAAGTAGTCGAATGAGCATAGTATCGATATAAAGTGAGAGTAACACCCCCCGACCTTCCGTAGTAAGAAGTGGCGGAAGCAAGAAGAGAGGAAACTTGAAATCACAGTCAACACGCATTGGGTATATATATATATATATATATATATATATATATATATATATATATATATATATATAGGCACGTAGCCAGGATTTCGTGAAGGGGGGGAGGACATGAAATTCTGAAGGTCCAGGAGCTCGATCAATCTAAACTACTTTACTATCAATATGTATTGTTTTGTTATTACAATAAAATGAGGATATGTTGGTAAGTATTTTAATAACTATGAAGAAATCTCGAGTGAACTAAAAAATGTATTGAAAAAGATTTTACAATATTTACGTCCTTTCTCTGTTCATTCAAATATAACAATTTTCCTTTCACTATGACCTCTACTATTACGAAAAGTGCATATTCACTATTATAAAAAGTGCATATTCACTATTATAAACAGTGCATACGAAATAATGTCTTGTAAATTATTTTACAATATCTGTGTTTCTTTCTCTGTTGAATCAGATGTTAACAGAACTTTCTTTCCACATAAAATTTTGTTGTTATTATTCCTTCAACTACTGTCTGTTCCACATGACAATGATAGGTTAAAGGAATAGTAGAAAATTGTTTTTGAAATAACATGTTTGACACTGCAAGGATGCGATGATTAAAAATTATGATAAAAATGACCACGCCGATACGCAACGGCACTTTGCTTTCGGAAGCTTGAAATCTCCCTGACTATTAGCAGAAATTCTGAGAATTCAGTAACTTTTCTAGAAATCTCAAGTTCCCTGACGCTTCCAGGATATCTCACTCACCTCGCCACTATGTATTGCAAGTAATACAGATCTTCTCATAAGAAAGAGTAACCAAAAGCTTCCTGTAGTTTTTAATTTTTAACGCTGATCCTTCTTTTTCTCATTTCATTTTGTTTCATCCTTCCTTAATTTTTTTCATTTCTGGTCTCGAAGGGGGGGGGGGGGTCAGGACCCCCCCTTGGCTACGTGCCTGATATTTATATATATATATATATATATATACATATATATATTAACAACCTCCAACCGTCGTGCCTAATTTGCATGGGGATGAATTAATGTTTGACGTTTGGAGATCGCTACTACTCACCATCTGAAATGAGTAGGTTCGAAGCGGGAGCAGAGAAAAACCACACAAAGTTAACTTTCATTTAAATATCTGTATTATACGAAATATCAAGTGTGAATATTGGTAGTGTAGATTGTGTATAACGCGTCAGATCACATATCGTTAGCATCTAAGAATTCAGTCACGAATAATTCGTACATAGCTGAGATACACATACCTTGCTGATAGATGACTGCCTGGACTGGATGTTGAAGTTCTATGACAATGGATCGCTCGTGCTGCAAATAGTCGGCGAACAGTAGAGTCCGACTATAATCCAACCATAATCCAAGTTAATGGTTGTACTAGATAATGCTAGATCTTCCTAGATCTACTCCTGGACTGGATTCACAGTTGACTAATAAACTGCGATGAGCTTACAAGTGGTTCTCTCTGTCGATCCTCCACTTCTGATCCAAATCCTCTCGGACCAGAGGTTTTTATTCTCCGTTTCCAGACATTCTGGAATTCTCGTCGTTGATTTTCTGTTTATCTCAGCTATTGGTAAAACATTGGTTTCACCCGAATTACATCGTGATCAAATTCTCAGACCAACAAATTTCTGCAAGTCTGACGGTTATGCCACAGTCAAAGTGTGTCACTGTTACGTACAGAGTTTCACATTGATGACATTTCAATTCTTCAACCATAACATTGCAAATCATAATAAACATACAAACTGACGACTTAGCGTCTAGCCATAACACAACAATAACATTCAATGCATTTACAAATTATTGACATACGTCAACAAATAAACACAAACACGTGTTTATACTACATGACAACATTTGATTACTATACTTTGATACAACATTTAATAACTGAGATTTTCTATCTCCAAAATAATATATCCCAAAACCATATATCTCTACAATATATATATATAGCTATAATTTCCTTCCATTACTAATTTCTGGTTAGTTATACCGCTTTGCTTTCGTATCAAGAATTTCCAATAATAATTGAAGTTAAACAAATACAATTTAGAAACGACGAATTATGACCAGCAAAACCGTTCTATTTTCTTGATTTTCATTGACGATTTCAGTTAGCAGAACTTTTTCTATGTATTTAGATTGTCAATCTGTGTGTCTATCCGTCCGGTGATGGATCACCATAAATTTTGGCCAAGATGGAGATGTGTCGAAAGTTTGGAATGGAGCTCGTAAATGGATATGATCCATCCAGCTGATCTCTAGATATAGGTAATCATAAGTCCCTTTTTCATGTACTACTTCTATCGGAAAAAAAGATTCATATCCTTCGTATATAGACTACCCGCAATACTTTTAATATTAACGGGTTAAAACAACGTTCAGGATGCAAAATACTAATATCCCTGTTGAATAAACACTGAAATTAACTTAAATGGCATTTCAGTCAACAAATCTAAAGAATTTAACATTTTCTGTTTTCAAATATTACCGTAATTTATGTTAAAGTATAGTTTGTTGAATTTAAAATAAAATACTGTATTTAACACTAGGCTTGGTAAAATTTTGCTTTTCAAAATGTTGGATGTTTAATATTATTTCTGTGGAAAATACAGAATTAATCGAACTACCGAACAATCAATTTGAATTTGATATTCCCATTTTCAAGAAACTATCCACCCGCCTTTTAAAATGAAAGTCGTATGGTTGTCTGTTAGAAAAATAAAAAATAGTGAAGTGTGTCACTCACTACTAGGGCAGTGATACCAATCTCAAACGTTATAAAACCCATGTCGATAGGTAGAAATCCCCATTTTGCTCTTGAATTACCCACACTATTCTAATATCAAAATGTCCATGAGCAAACTTTGAATTCATAAACAATCAAATTAGTGAATATCGGTCATTCTATTCAATTTATATGAGTGAATTATCCCCAAAATTCCGATTGTCTAAGTTTAGCAAACAGCTTATCAACACATATATTTTTTTTCTTAGTTGAAAAAGACAGTTGAAAATTCTGATGAAAGGAAGTACCTTTTATTGTGAGTTTAGTATTTCCATCACACTTTGGTGGTATGATCTTCAGTCATTTCGCATGGAACGATTAGGAAAGTTGGACGTTTCTCGTTTTACCTTCTTCCGTTCTTTCTTTCACTTTTCTTTTTAAATACCAAAGTACAATTAAAGGTGGATCACTAGGGGTTCCCAGTGCTATGCTAAACGCTGCTTTAATAGTGTGGCGTTGCCAGATAGTTTCGAGTGTTTACTGATGCCAGATAAGAAAGGAAGTAATCATTTAATTCTGTTTGGGTAGTTACTAGAGAAATTATTTTTCGACCCTTACCGCAATTCCGCTTCTCGAACTGCAACGCTAGAATCCAGGAGTTTTCTTATTGTGACTACTACAGTAAACGTACAAATTTGGCAACAACGCATTATGGCGTTCTGCGCAAGTTTCGTATAAAAATCTATTTCCTTAAATGTAAATTAACATTTAAATAAAACATGAAACATAACACGAAAAACGGTCAAACAATATAACTATTTCGTAAAAAGATCGTTACTTTAAAATAATTTACACATACAAATAAACATTTCGTAAAACTGAGCACTTCTAGTAAGATTTTGCAGCAAGAGCCATCTTGTGTACTAATTGTAAAACGAATAAAATATTTTCTTTTATTTGTTTCATTTTTCGATATCAGGAGATAGAACCAGATGAATCAGTGTCTTGTGCTGTAGCTGAAACATTACTCTATCTTATAGTGCAATATTTATAATATGTAAGGATTCATTGCGCAGTAGTTAAGGCAATGAGCTAAAATATGTACTGACTTCCGGGTGCGGGTGGTGACATCCATCTTACACTAACATCCGTTTTATAGTAACAAAATTTGACCATTAGCAATATTTTCACGTTTATTGCAGATTTATTTGTCTACTCGCCCCACCCATAGACAATTTTGGTTTCGTCAATGGAATAAATATATGAAAAAGCTCATACTTCTGCCTGTTTTTACGATAATTCTTTTTATTCCATTTTAAGAAACAGTCAAAAATCCCATTATATGGGATTTTCCCCATGGTTTAACACCACTGTACGAGGGTTGAAAAGGTTTCTTAGAAGATCATCTACAGTACAGATCGAAGTCCAGGTACTCCATACAAAGCTCAAAGATGAATTCTGTTATATCGCAACAATAACCACAGATGGTGGAAGATGAAATTGTATATATATTTTAAACTATTCCGAATTATATTGTTTCTTCATTCATTACTTACTGATTAATAAATTTCATGTGTAAAAAGAAAGCGCTCGGTGTTACACAAAATAAAATAAGTGTTAAATTTCTTTTCTGGCCGAAAATAATAAGTTATTCTTGCGAAACATCAATGTTTTCCCTCGTATTTATAAGGCGTAATGATTAAGGATGTAAAAGATTGGATTTTGTTTAAACGATGCTAATTATTTATCATAAGTTGTATCTATAGTAATCTCATGAAAAATTTCTAGCAACTATTTAATTCACCTATTTGGAAGGCATTTTAAAATTGTACCTAGTTTTTATTCTGTAGTTGTGTTGCCACACTTGGTACAATTGTACCAGATTCAGCCCTTTTTGTTATTCATCGGCCCGTTGGTACCACACTAGCATTTTCAGCCCCTTTTGTGAAAAAGTTGGTACAATTCTATCCAATTCGGCACTATATAACAAATATTGTCACATTTTCAAAAGTTCGCGTTACTTATAGTGTTGGACTCTTAAGAAATGCTGGTGAACATTCATTCTGTGACGTTGCACCGCATAAAGCTACAAACTTCATGTGGAAAATTAGTAATTCGAACTATACCGGGGGAAATTTTAGCTTGAATTTTTTTTTTTTTTTTTTAAGTATACACACCTTGAATCAAGTGTTGAATACTCTGAAGAAGACAAGCGGGTGCTGAAGTAAGTATAATTTATGTGTTGTTAAAAAATTATGCAACATCAAAACAATAATAGCACTAGTGCCGTACCGTGGAAAATCAGCGCCTGGGCGAGAATATACGACGGCGTCCCCGTACATATGACTAAGATCGATAGACCAACCGCAAAGCGCCACTATGGTTGGCGCAAAGCGTAATAAAATTTTTAAAAGTAAACCCTGGTTTTCCTTGATTTTGAGCCCTTTTTCTTATTTTTTCCTTCAATTATATAAATAAATTCTTTTTTCCTTCCGAGTTTTGCGCCCCCTTTCTTCGGCGCCCAGAACCCCCCGCCAATGGATGGTATAGCACAAAAAATACATTGACGTAGTTGCCGGCTAACCGGGCTAAGTTGTTTACTAGTGACGCCATATTGACGAATATAAAAATACCCGAATATTTCTGCCTTATATATATTTTTTTTCCTTCCGAGTTTTAGAGATCTATATCGACGCGTTGTAACAAACTTTTTGTGTAGGCCTAAAGTTAGATCAGGGATGATCATACGTGGGCAAAACATTTTACTTTTTGACAAAAAATGACTTCAGCCCTTTTTGTTTAAATTTGGTACTATTTTTCAGCCCACTCCAGAGCTAGGACTGTGACAATACTGTTCTGTAGTTTCAGAAAGATCGGTTTGACGGTAAGGTTAGTGATTGTAAATTATTATGTATCATGTCCAGGACCGAAGTAACAAGGAGTCCACAGGGTATGCATCTACAAAATTTAGTAACTCGACTACATTTGTATACTTTCTTAACAGAACTATACTTGTTGAACAGAGAAATTATTGATGGAATATAAATATTTGATTTTACGCCTCATCTGTACTTTTGTCTTTTCTTACAAAAATAATCTAGTTTTAACAATTTTTTTAAAAAAATATAGCTGACAGTAATTAGCAATTAGGTATACTTATCGTATTTTTGGATGCAGAATGAAACAGGTTACATATTACATAGATGTATTGAATCCTGCCACTTTCAAAAATTGGACCCCTCCCAGCAAACATTTCTGGGTGTCTGCCTGATCACGTCTATCATATTTATCACGCTACAACGTGCCTCTTAATACAAGTTCTATTCTATTAAAACAAGATAGTAATTCAAAGAGTTTATTTTCTACTTTTGATTCTTTTTCTAGTTTTCTACTTTTTCTACTAAATTTTTGCAAACGTTTTCAGGCCCGTAATTAGGGGGTTAGGGGGGCCGGGCCCCCCTAAATTTTTACTGGACCCCTTTAAAATTTTCACGGTAGGCTTGCAAATGAACTATATAATATGGGATGAACTAATATTTTTTGAATCGCTCCCCCTTAACATCAACCGGGCACCCCTACATATTCGGGCTGGCTACGGGCCTGAACATTTTATCATATTTCTTTTTAATCCCATTCAGCTCTAGTAAATTTTCAAAAAAAATCTATAGTCGCTTTTCATCCCTTTCATGTGTACTTCTTTGGCCCTCCATAGTAGAGGAAGAGGTACAAATATGGAATACCATTTACTTTTTGTTTGACGAAATCAATATATTTCCATAAATTAACACAAAAAACTCTTTAAATACTGTGTAACATATCCTTAAACAATATCCAAATATTGTGCTGCGTAAAGGAATGGGAAATATTTAAAAACATCAATTTCCAATAAAGTTGCAAAATTCTTACTTTAGAAAACGGGGTACAAATATGAAATACCTTGAACATTTTCGAGCAAACACTTTCAACAAGCAAAATTAGTGAGCTAAAAAGTTGAAAATTAAACCAAGTTATAGAAACAAAGTAGAAACGAACACCACTGACATATTACGTCATTGTACAGTTCTCTTACATAAGTCACGAACGTAATAACCATGTTCATAACCTGCACAAGCAGTGTGAGCCCACTCAGTGCACATCTGGCACATAACCCATTCTTTCCCTTCCTTATCACATCAAAATTTACCCGAGCAGAAGATGCATTCAGCGTCCTCGCTATAGGGTGTTCCACCTTCACCAATATCAATATCAGAAGAGTCGTCTCTCACACTAAATGAACTATCCCTACTTCCCCTTTTCTTCCCTACGTTGGGCACAGGCGATATGTCCCATGGAGTAATCACTGTATCGCTGGTAGATGCTCCTGCTTCATCGGCACAAGAAACACTCCCACTGCTTGGCCCAATTTCTTTCTGCTCAGCTTCACTGACACTGTCCGTTGTTCCACTAGATGCAATGAAATCTGCATCTGTGAAAACATTCCCATTTACTGGGTAGAGCCCTGTAATTCGAAAGCCATTCACGGCGATTTCACCAGTCTGGCATTTGAGATAGGCCTTACCAAAGAGTTCAGCAATGTCCATGTTAGTCAGAGGCCTATCATGAAGCCTTAGCCACATCCGCATTCCTCGCTATAGTAAGACTTCAGTGGACTCATGAACGTTCTGTCCAGTGGCTGCATTTTGTGAGTAGCATGAGGGGGGAGGCACAAAATGCAGACATTATTCTCTCGACCCAAGTTAATGGCATCTAAATTTCTGGAGTGGCTATAATGACCATCCAAAATCAAGAGAACAGGTGACTCAGGTGACGGTTTCACTTTGTCGATGAAGTGGAGGAACCATTGGGTAAACAGATTATTCTGAATCCACCCTGAGGGATGACAAGAAGCGACAGACCCAGGCGGGGCAGCTCTCATCAGCTGATTGTTCGTGTTCTTGAACGAATATTCCACTAGCAATCATGCAAGCTACGACTGTCACCAGAGAACCTCCCTCAGCAGAACTTAGTGCTGCCACCTGCCGCTTAAACTTCACTGCAAGAACTCGTGGTACTTTGCTCTGCACCACACTCAATCCAGTTTCGTCAACATTAAATATCATGTCTGCTGGGTATTTTTTCTTCTCCATTTCTTCAGTTAAGAGGTCGAAAAATTTGTTGACATTTTCCTTTGTGAAGCCGGTGGCCCGTTGGAAAGAAGTTGCTGTTGGCTTTCGAAACCAGCATCTATCCTTATGCCTTTTCAAGAAGAGGCGGAGCCATCCTCTACCAGCTCTGTCTCCCAGAAATGGATTTGGAATCCCGTTTCTTTCGGCTATCTGAAAGGGTATTGTTTGTAAGTCTCGTCTGGTCAGTCAAAAAAATTTGCTTTCCATTGTTAGAGCATATTGAAGTAGTTGTTCTTCAATTTCTTGCGGCAAAACTGTCTTCCTCCCAAGCTTGGTTTTGGTGGCTTCATTCACTGTCACGTCTGATTTAGCCAATTGGAAGAGAGTTGCGCTTGGATCATTAAATGTCTTGGCTGCCTTCAAATAGCCCATCTTTTTCTGTCGCACCGATTTTATTGCCTCCTGCATAGCAACCTCATCCCACACTTTTTCTAGCAGCTGACAATTTTCTACCTTTCGATGTTGTCGCCATATCTACAGTTGAAACACAGTTCTAGAATAAGGGTCTAAATATGGAATACCAGCCACTACTGTCTTGCGAAACAAAACGTCAAGACACTCACAGTTAAAACAATAGAAAAAAACTAGGTATGTGGTAATGTCGCTACAAATGTCCTCTTTCCAAACGAACAGAAGTGTATTTGAATAGGCACATGTATTAGAAATATACGACGAAATGCTCATTACCAACAAAAAAAATCACTACACCGGGAAATCAATCAAAAGAAACCGACGCGTTGCTTTCGGCTTTAATCTCAACAATGACTACTTTTGTTAACAAAGGAAGAAAGAAGGGATTGTTTCACAGTTTGTTCGCTAGAGTACTCATGTTACCTTACGAGATATTATAGTATTCCATATTAGTGCCCCTATTCCATATTTGTACCTGTTCCTCTATAGTCTACTTGTAAAATATTTTATGTATTTTTTGTAGGTCTTTATTATTTAAAGAATGGTGACATAGGGGCTCAGTGATAGAGATCTCATTCCTATTGCAAGGAGTCTCTGGTTCGATCCCACATCAGCTGAGTTTGTGATCCGTGCATAATATCGTGTCTATGTGTGATTTTCGAGAGTTTTTTCTTGTTTTTTCCCCTCGTATTCTCATTTCACCAGATCTTTCATTTATATTCCCAGTAATTGGTTATCTGTATCCTCTGGCGTGCAGGTTATAAGCACGAGGTTTAAAACTAAAATATTTGCTATAATTAGTAATCAGCAAATGCAAGACCAAGATCAAGACCCTGGTGGTCTTGGTCTTGGTCTTGCACACCCGGTATTAGTCTTGGTCTTGGTCTTGCACACCCGGTATTAGTCTTGGTCTTGGTCTTGCACACCCGGTATTAGTCTTGGTCTTGGTCTTGCACACCCAATCTTGGTCTTGGTCTTGATCTTGCATGCAAGAGTCTTGCAAGTCTTGCTTTTAAGAAATTTTATACTTTTCATAAGTAAATTTTACTCTGGATATAAGGGATAATAAAGTCTACATTGCGTTAATACTAACGGAAATATAATGCATGTTTCTAAATGTAATAGTTTACCTTCGTGTAAGTATGATGATAGAGTACAACATGGGCAATGATCTTAATTTTGTTTCAATGGGTGCCCACGCTTCACTATTTATAATATAAATCACAATGTTTCGTAATATTTTTTATACTTTTTAACAGATCCAATACACAAACTAGAGAGGCTACTCCTGAGACACATGAAAGAAAATCAAGACGGCACAGATTACTGAATTATCATAAATTTTAAAATTACCGTACTTTTACACTCTAAAAGCATCAGATTTCTTTCTCTTTTCAACCACGATTACCTCATCTTTGTATTGAACAAATTTCCAATTAAATGTTGAAATTTTGTTTTACTGATTCTAATATGTACTCTATGGGGCAGAAACATGGGCATTACGCAAAAGCGGTGAAAAAAATTGAAGGCTTTCGAAACGAGGACATGGAAGAAAAAGAAGAACATTAGCTCGGTTGAACGGAAAACGAATGAGAAGGTGTGAGAAATAGTAGCAGTAGGGAAGAAAAGAAAATTTTAGATGTAATTAAGAGGAGGAAGAGGAATTGGTGGGAATATTGGCTGAGAAGGAACTGTATTATGAGAAACGTGCTAGAGAGTATGGTGGAAGGAAAGAGAAGGAGGGGATGAAGGAGACTAGTTAAAGGAAGGTATTAAAACAGAAATGTGCAACATCAAGACGAAGAGAATAGCTGAGGGCAAGCGTACATCGAAGCATCTTATTTGCAGCAAGTGACCTGCCGATAATGGCAGAATAGCTATGATGATGATGATGATATGTTTAGCAATATTTGCCAAAAGAGAGAGAGTGACAATTAAAATAATAAGTAAACCTCTTAATATTTTAGAATAACTTGAGTGAAAACTGAAAATTACTATATGTTTTGTGTAAACTCAATTTGTATAAATACTTTTGACCTACATTTAGGGATGCGCACGAGTCGAGTCGAGTCGAGATTTAAGCCTGTCTCGACTCGTCTCGAGAAAATGCTGTCTCGACTCGTGTCTCGACTCGAAAATATGTTTCTGTCTCGACTCGAGTCTCGACTCGACATGTTCTGTCTCGACTCGACTCGAATTCGAGTCGAGACGTCTCGAAATTCGAGTCGAGACAAAATATACGAGTTAAAATATACGCATACATCAGCCAGAACATTATGACTATCTACCATAATTGTCAGTATGTCCACCTTTGGCAAGGATAACAAAGGCGACTCGTCTTGGCATGCACGCAATGATCCTTGGTAGGTCGCTGGAGAGAATTGGACCACATGTGCATACACAGGTCACCTAATTACCGTAAATTCCGGGGAGGGGATGATGCGCTCTAACGTCACGTTCAATCACATCCCAGATGCGTTCTATTTGGTTCTGATCCGGTGAGTTGGAGGGCCAGCACATCATTTGGAACTCGCCCCTATGTTCCTCGAAACACTCCATTACTCCTGGCCTTGTGACATGGTGCATTATCTTGTCAAAAAATTCCACTACCATTGGGAAACATGGTCGTCATGAAGGGCTGTACGTAGTCTGCAAGCAGTGTGCGACACCCCTCGGCGTCATGGTGTCTTGCTCAAGCTCCACTAGACACATGGATGCTCACGTGAATGTTTCCCAGAACTTAATTAATCCGCCGCCAGCTTGTCTCCGTCCCGCAGTACAGGTGTCAAGGAGTTATTCCTTTGAAACACGACGGATTGGTACCCTCCCTTCGTCATGATGAAGAAGGTATCGGGATTCATCATACAATACAGCGCTCTGCCACTGTGCCAAGGTCCAGTGCCGATAGTGACGTGTTCATTTCAGTCGTAGTTGCCGATGTCGTTTTGTGAACATTCGCACATGGATGGGTCGTCGGTTGCGGATGCCCATCGTTGGGAGTGTTCGGTGCACTGTGTGTTCAGACACACTTGTACTTTGCCCAGCTTTAAAAAGTCTGATGTTTGTTCCGCCACAGTTCGCTGTCTGTCCTGTTTTACCAGTCTGCCCAGCCTACGACGTCCGACATCAGTAGAAAGGTGGGGGCGCCCAATGATATTTGATAGTGCTTCTTTACCTGTAAAAAAAAATGAACGGCTCGGTAAGTTTGTGTAGGGTAATTAACAAGCACAGAGCAGTACACACCACACATTTAGGGAAATTTTGATAAATAAAGCATTTCTACAGTCCATACAGGATATTTTGGTGTTTAAGAATGGTACTCTGATTTGAGAAGAGTTTCTTTAAGTTAACTGTCATGAAATAACAGACCAACTTTTCAGTTTGGAGTGAAGTCGCCTACTTAAGCCTTCATAAAACCATAACTTCAAACCGATTTTCTCTAACGCAGCTAAGTTGTGCTTTAATCATGAGAGAGCAGGACATGTGTTTTCTTACATCAACTTCCTCAACATCTTAAAGACAATTTCATTAATCAGAAAGCTGTCTGGCCTAAAGTCCTAAACATGGAATAGTCTATAAACAGACTCTCCATCAAAAAGGCTAATTATGTTACTTATAGGATTGAGTTGGTTGAATATAAGAAAATTCCTCTCACCAGAGAAGTGAAGCACCCTCAGCTGAATCTTCGTTTGAGGTTAAGTTTCTACAAGAACAGTCGTCAAGTTCTCGCACCGAAAACTGAGTCCAGTATTCTTTAAGTTCGCACTCAGTTGAATGCAGTCAGACTGCGGTTAAAAAAAAAGTATTTGAACCTCGTAAACAAGGACCCTCCTTGCTCAAGTTTCAAATAAGGCTCTCACTCTAAAATCCCTACGGCTTGCTCCATTACTATGGAAACCAGGTATTGCTAGCAATCTTAAATAAACGTGGAAATGTGAATATCCATAAACAGACGCTGTCACCCGTGAAAATGTTAGATGTTCTCTGCTAAGAAACAGGGTGAATTGATTTTAATAAGTCTGATTTAAATTACGATTTAAATCAGTGTGATTTAAGCCACGATTTAAATCACAATATAAATCAAGATTTAAATCACTTGAATCTTTTTTTTTTAAATCGTTGATTTAAATCGAATTACGAAATAAATTAATTTAAAGTGAAAATAAGTAAAATCCCGTTTCTGTTCTGTTATTTCGATTATGAAAGTTAATGATCATAATACAATGGGACTCAAAAGTACAGTATAGTATGAAAACAAGTGTTATGCAGAGGATGATTAGGGAAAATCCCGTTTTGAACAGGTAACGGAGCAATCCTGCTTTATTCTTTTCGTAACATTGGGTTTGGGTTGTAAAATCGTTAACTATTCCAACGGGGAAATCACCATCGCCATTTAAGACGAAAAATCTGTTTTGTGCGCATCTGTTTGTTTGTTCCCAGATAATAGGACGTATTTAGAGGGGTCGTATCCCCTCTCCAATTTTAATTTAATTTAATTTAATTTAATTTTTTTGTTAATTTTATAACTTTAGGCGAAATGTATGTATTTCACGCCGCAAGCTAGTTCTGAGTTTTTAAAAATAGGCCCCTGCCAAATATCAGTAGCTATTGAGAAAGAGTGTCATTTTGATAAACGTTGCTGTACTTTTTTCTTAATGCTTAACCTTTTAAATTATATCAGAGAAATATTTAAATTATAAATATTTCTGCGTTGAGGCATAGTGTGTAATATAAATTTAAAAAGATATTTTTTATGCGTATTATTATTATTATTATTATTATTATTATTATTATTATTATTATTATTATTATTATTATTATTATTATTATTATTATTATTATTTAGAGGGTTACATTTTGCATTCAGAAGACTGAAATTTTGGACACTCGTTCAGTGCACCTCTTAATAATTTTCAGATGTTTTCAGATCTCTGCGTGGAAACAGCGAGGTCCAGAAGACAAAAATGTTTAAAAAAGAAAGATATTTTTAACAAAAATAGCTTTTTTCGTGATTTCCCCGCCTCAGATGGAGACATATGAATGATACCGTTTGAAAGGCTGTTCCATTCTGAAGAAAATGATCTACATACTATGCTTCTAGGATAAATAGGGATGTCTCAGGAAACCGTTGCCTGAGATCCTGTTTTATACGGAAATCTGGGGTATTTGAGGAATATTGTTTTTCGCGGGCTTACTTTTGCACCTACAAGATTGAAATTTTGCACATTAATTCAGTGCACTCCTCAGTGTTTTTGAGATTTGTTTCAGATCTCTGCCTTAAAACAGGGGAAGAGGTCCACAGAGGTAAATTTTTTTTTAAAAAAAAGAAGATATTTCTAACAGAAAATTCCTTTTTTCGTGATTTACCCGCCCCAGATACATGATGGAGAAGAGAATAAGAACGATGCACAAATCATGATCCTACAATAAATAGGGATTGTTGAGGAAATTTTTATATTACATCTGGGTCATATGGGGCATTGTGGAAATGTTCTTAGCTCATTGTTAAATAGTTTCCTCACCCTTACTACTCAAGATAGAAGCTTGAAATTTCGTACACACATTTAGTACACCCCTTAGTATTTCCCAGTTGATTTTGAGATCTGTGCATTAACACAGTTGAGTCCAGAGGGGATCAAAATTTAAAAAAAAAATCCGATTACTCTCAAAATTTCCCGCTTCAGGGACATGATAGGGAAATGTGAATATTACCGTTTGAAAAACTGTTCTATTCTAAAGAGAGTGATGTATGTACCATGATCCTGGGATAAATAGGGATGATGCTGTAGCTGCTTGACTGGAAGTCTATAATTTACCTTTAAAAAGAGCCATAATTTAAAAGGGTTAAAAAACATTTTTTGGGATTGATATAAATTAACGATTGGGGATAATTCAAAATTCAACCCCAATACTTTCACTTAAATGGCGTAATTAGCATTTAATACTAATTCCTAATGCTTTTTCTTCAGTTCGCGACTTGTATTATACGAGGAGAAAGATTTGATTTAAATGTTTTAAAAATCGATTTAAATAAAAAAATCAACAAAAATGATTTTTTAAAAAAAAATCATGATTTTTTTCCCACCCTGCTAAGAAATAACATAAGAGTAATCTATTTTCTATTTCTCTATCTGGGGATTGATTTACCTATCCTTAACTAGAAACAAGTCGAACTGGTTCAAAATAGTTCTTAATTCCAGTCATACACTCGAAATAACTTATTTCAACCGATATACTGTCATAGAGAATACTGCTCCAACTGATTTCCGGTGGGAACTACTGCTCCAATCTGATATACAACAGAGAATCCATCTTTCTCGAAGCAAAACCCTTAAGTCATTGTTACTACACTTGAGACAATCAATGATGCCAAACACGCGCCTGAATTACGATAGATTTTTCTAAGTTATGCCAGATTCTTTACTTATCTTTCCACACTAATTTTAAAGACCAGCCACCACTTACTTTCATTAAGAGGAGCTAACTGTATTCATGTACTTGTATTAAAGAACTAACATGACTCTTATACAAACGATAAAAATGAATTAGTATATGGCTCATCATATGTATACATTCAATTTTAGTTTAAAGATATTTGAATGTGACTTAAATTTATATTTGTAAGTTTTTAGTTTTATATCCGTATAAAACACCCAGTTTATGATGGATCTACTGCATAAAGTAGGATCCTAAAAAAGGTCATTGTAATTTGTACCATCCTTCAGTCGAACCAGGAACTGAAACATAAAGAGTGACATTTTCTTTTTAAAGATACTTTATTAAGCTGAGTATTGTGAAAATTTAAGTTAGTACCTAGGTAGAACTACTAACATTATACAAGCGCAATTCCACAACTTTATGTACACAGTACCAAATATTGAACCCTCTTGTGTCCATATTGTTAGCGTACGCGTCTTTGTTGCGGGAGACCCAGGTTTGATTTCCGGTGGGAACTCCTGTGGTTCTGATCCCAGTTAATTTGTAAGTTCACATCTCATATAGCCTCGATGCTAAAACGTATAGTAAACTCTAATCGAATACTAAATACAAGTATTTCAAGAAAAATGATGACGCACCAAGATGATGTAAATTTGGCTATCAAATTCATCTTGTGTTTTCAGTTATTTTCCAGTAGTATCTTTTTTTTTTTTTTTTTTTTTTAGACATCCTTTCAGAAGACAATTATGCAAATTTCGTAACTGCGAATTCCTGTCCGAAGTCATGAAATTTTCCGATTAGACGCAAAATTTCCCACCCAGTAAGATAGATACCGTAAATTTACAATATCTAGCAATAAATAAGTTTGAAAAATATCGCTTTGGAGGTGCTATGACGTACAGTTGAATTCATTCTCGGTGTATGAAAGGGTTTGGGTACAAAACCTCGCGGCCAGAACCTCGCGGACCAAAACCTCGCCTGGCCGAAACCTCGCCTCCCAAAACCTCGCGGCCCAAAATCTCGCCAGTCCGAAACCTCGCCTGGCCAAAACCTCGCCGCCCAAAACCTCGCGGGACAAAATCTCGCCGGGCCAAAACCCCGCCTGGCCAAAACCTCGCCGCCCAAAACGTCGCGGGCCAAAATCTCGCGGGGCCAAAACCTCGCCTGGCCAAAACCTCGCGGGCCAAAACCTCGCGCCCCAAAATATCGCCATACCCAAAATCTCGCCTGACCAAAATGTAAATGTTCCAATAGATGATAAGGATGACGGTATAAAAGACGCTGTTTCAGAAGAACTATCACGGGTATTTGACCAAGTCTCGTGATACCATATGAAAATTCTATTTCTGTATTAGAGGATTTCAATGTGAAGGTAGGGCGACAGGATGTTTTTAAACTGGTTATAGGGAAAGAAAGTCTGCATAAGGAAAGTAATGACAACTAACGAGGTTAGTTTCGTGAATTTTGGAACATCCAAAAACTTAAAATTTTAACAAAAATCTAATAATATTTATGAAAATATGAAATAATATATGAGTTTTTACGACGTCCCTTGATTATGTCCTATAGGTTAAAGGAGACGTAGATGACCAGGATGAAGGAAATGATCGAATAAAGAAAGTGGGATGAAACGGGAATAACCCGAGAAAGCCCACGCACACGATGTTTTGTATCTTATTATTATTATTATTATTATTATTATTATTATTATTATTATTATTATTATTTGTAATGTGGAATTGCATATTAGGAAACACATTGGGTAAATTTTAAAGAAAAGTTTCATTCGCGGCGAGGTTTTGGCACGGCGAGATTTTGTCCCGCGAGGTTTTGGGCGGCGAGGTTTTGGCCACGCGAGGTTTTGGCCCGGCGAGATTTTGTCCCGCGAGATTTTGGGCGGCGAGGTTTTGGCCACGCGATGTTTTGGCCCGGCGAGATTTTGTCCCGCGAGGTTTTGGGCGGCGAGGTTTTGGCCACGCGAGGTTTTGGCCCGGCGAGATTTTGTCCCGCGAGGTTTTGGCCGGCGAGATTTTGGGTGGCGATGTTTCGGCCGCGAGATTTTGTCCGTACACCGTATGAAAGGCATTATATATAATTATACATGATAAGATCACAAACAAAATTTAAAAATGTTAGGTGTAATTTCTTTTAACAAACATTATATTTTCTTTTATGGTGTGGATAGGGACATTAAGTTCGGCAAGAAGAAAAAATATTGGCTTTAACACGATTCTTGTGTTTCTGTGCACGCATGTTCCTTGCCACAGAAAAGATGCAGTACATTTTGCAATTTCTTTACATTAGCTTGATGTTTCAAGTCTTTTGTGTGTTTCTAAAGTTCACTTTTACCTCAAAAGAGCTCAATGTTAACAGGTCTTACATAGATTTGGTTCGATTCTCAACACGGACTGCAACTACACGTTAAATTGTAGATCCGAAAGCCACTCTTTGTTAAACCTCGCTTATTACCGCTCATCTTAATAATATATATAAGTTACAGGGGATGATCCAGGACCGACTTCTGGGAGGGGGCGATGGGTTGTCATGCTGCTACTTTTAAGGGCTCCAAACTTTGTGATGGGTTTTATTTATATATATAAAATAAGAAAGTTTCCTCTTCTGGGGGGGCGATTGCCCCGATCGTCCCCCTGGATCCGCCCTGATAAGTTCACCGAGAAGCGAATGTTGCATTTCTCCCTTTCATCCTAGCACGAAACAAAACTAAACACATCTGTGACACGAAGGAGCTACTTCGAAAATAAGTAAGCTATACTTATGTGGAAAACAACTTCATAGAGATGTGCACCAAATGATATGAAGTATTGTTACCACGCGGAAAACTTGGTCTAGTATAATATTTGCCTCCCTCTGTTCGCTCTTTCGTATCATGTGTATCGGACGGTTTTGATATTTCTTCTGATCATTAAAACATAACGATGATGCCTGTGTGCGGGGAAAATACCCAAAAGCACCAGATAACTGTCTTTCCATTTGTTTTGGAAACAACAAACCCACTTCACGTGTGCGAGAGAAAACGAGCAGAGCGAGATCAGGTGTTTAGTCACGGCCAGTTCGCAGCAGGAGTCTATGGTTAAATATTTGGCTCGCTATCTTTTCATATCGATGTGAAAACATACTCGCAAAACCTTACAAACACAAAAGACTGCACTTCAAAGAAAAATTTAAGACACAGATAGTTCAATTTTCCCTTAGCATCTTTCTTCAGCAAAAGAGTCGGTTCACTGTATTCGAATAAGGGACAGGGAGAAAGGGTGAATTTATATTTTATAGGGAAGTAACATTGTAAGTAACGTAAACAATACATACCGCTTCCGACACTGTACTGAAGCATTTCTTTCAGCGGTATATCACTAGATCTATCCTGACCCTCATCCCACCTCAAGTTGTAAAGTAAAAAGGGACAGATATATCCAAGATAACTGCGCACTTGAGTTTTAGTTCACAATAATAAAACTAGTGGCCAAGTAAACAGTCTTTTGTAAGCTAAAGAAAACGGTGATGTTGAGAATGAATGAAATGGTGGAATGAAGTAAGTGGAAGGGAACTAAAGAACAACAAGAAAGTCCACACACGCGGTGTTTCTATGCCACAAAGCCCACTTGGTACCAGCTGGGATCGAATCAGTCTTCACACACCAAGGGTGAAAGCTGTGCCACTGAGTCACAGCGGCCCCGGGGATAGGTCGAGTCACCTTTGCCTTTATAATTTCTTAGTATTTAAAGTAATGAATGTTACGATTATGAAATAGATTTTCCTTAATGGGCTGCATAAAAACAAAAGCCTTTGAAATGCGTTAAACAATTAGCGCGATTTGATTGTGAATTTAATAGTTTCTGTAAATTTAAAACTGATTACAAAATGAACCCGTAATTAGGTGAATATAAAATATACTCCCAGCACCAATCAACACTATTTGAAACTGTCATGAAAAGAAAGAAAGAAAAAGCAAATAGGGTTGCAAAAAGATTAGTAAGTAAGTGAAATACATTTCGGACGTGAATTTCGGAAAATAAAAATTACTAAACCCATTTCTCCTTCAGCAGTGCGCAGAATCAATGTCTAGCGAATGAACACCTCCATGGTAACAGAGAGAAGTCGGTGTTAAGTCAATAACAAAAGAAAGCTAAATAAATTCATATTAAAAGTTATATCAGTGTGTAAATACACACTGAGAAAAAAAGGACTAGGATTTCCGTGTGGATACATCGTATTTACGCGGGTGCGCTCCTTAAGTAATGTAATTTCATGTATAAAAGTACAGCAAGTGGGAACACCATGCCAAGTCTGGAGTTCGGCCTCGAACTAGACTCGCTGTGATTGGATAATTTTATTCACATGATTGGTTTCGTGTTGAAAACTATTACTCTCGTAAGGTAGGGAGTCACAGATTTAGAAAGAAGCAGGAGGGAACAATCGTGGGAAGGTGGTAACAACATTATATACGTAAGTTACCACCGTCGGAATGGGTATGGCGTTAATTCTAGATTTGAAATGGTGGTCCTACAATACAAAATTTTCGCTGGACGGTGGTGTAGACAGTACTACGGATGAAACAACATTACTTAATGAGGTGACGCGCGTAACCTGGTAAAAACAGCATTTACATGCCGACTGGAGTATGCATTTCTCTCAGTGCAGAGACGCACCAAAGCTCGAAAACTTAATACACTATTACTCCTATGTATTAAGCAATCGTTCAGCTGTCATTTGAGAGGATGGAAATCCCAGGCTCCTGAACAACTATGTTACTAGTGTAAAGTAAGGAGTGTATTTATCTTACAGTGAACTGCTTTGATGCCAAGTGGCCTAACTCCAAAATTGAAATTTTCCAGGAGTGAAAGTTGAAGTTCAATATCTCATGGACAATCCAAGTTTCTTTTATGTTGAGAACCAAAACCGTAACTACTGTACGTAGTTTATTGTTTTATGATTTAGTGTTTACAAAATCCTTCGAAAAAATACCTATCTATAGAAGTGAAAGGTACCTCTATCTCTACTAGTTCTTGGCATCCAAGCAGTCCATTTATTGTAATATACCATGTAAAATAGTCTCGTATCATAATATGTGATGTACAACAAATGTTACATTATATATTATGGACATTACGGTAGTTAGAGAAGAAATATTTGGAGAGCTTCGAAATGTGGTGTTGGAGGAAGATGGAGAAGATAGAATGGACAGAGAGAGCAACAAACGGAGACGTTTTAAAACGGATAGGATTGAAAAGGACACTTCTAGCCACCATTCTTCGTAGAAAGGCCAATTGGATTGGACACATCTTGCGAAGAAATTGTCTTCTTAACACCGCCATAGAAGGAAAGATGGAAAGGAAGCGAGGAATAGGAAGAAGAAGAATACAGCTGATCCAAGATTTGAAAGATAGGAGAAAATATTGAGAGTTAAAAGAGAAAGCTGAAGATCGAGAAAAGTGGAAGAAACATTTCCAGGTCAAAATCTAAAATTGAGAAAAAAATCCTCATTAGTCCCAGAACCTGCCGAAAGGCAGAATACCTAATAATAATAATAATAATAATAATAATAATAATAATAATAATAATAATAATAATAATAATAATAATAATAATAATAATAATGCGTCCTATAATTTCCTAAAGTAATAAATGCTGCAGTTGGTTTCAAGGCTGTTTCTGAGTGAATACTTTCTTCAAAATAATATTAAAAATTATAGAAAGATTTTCGAGACATTCGAGTCGAGTCGAGATTTTCACGAGCAGTCTCGACTCGACTCGTGTCTCGACTCGAAAAATCGAGTCAAGAAATACGTTTGTCTCGACTCGTCTCGAATTTTACAACGTGTGTCTCGACTCGAAGCTCGACTCGAATTCGAGTCGAGTCGAGTCGAGATTCGAGACATGTCTCGACTCGAGCGCATCCCTACCTACATTATAAATACAAAATAACGGCATCAAACTTCAAGTTATTGGAAATAGCTGTACAAAATCACTCTCACTTGTGAATATATATTATTTATTGTTGTATAATTTATATTGCTCAATTCTCGATGTGCCGTATACCTAAGGAGGCTAAAAGTTTTTCAACGTACAAGCATCTGCCCACGAAATCAAACTTGCGGTCACATGCACTAAGTTTTTGTCAAGGTCATGAAAATGTTAATTCGATATCAATTTTAAGAGTATATATTAAACATTTCCAACGGATGCTCGAGCCTCGGAGCCAAGGCCATACCCATGTAATCGGCAAATCGGCACCTATGGTGTACGGAATTACCCATATTCAGTACTACATTTCTCTATAGTTTTGGAAGAAGAACGCCACTAATATTTTTTTTGAAATGAAATGAAATATCTAGTTTAACGTCCCACGTTTATACACCGCGGCTAAGGGAGACGGTGATGATGAGAAATGAATGAAATGGTAGAATGAAGAAAGTAGGAGGAAATGGGAAAACCCCGAGATAAAACATACACACCGTGTTTGCCCACCAAAAGCTCACATGGTGCAAGCTGGGATCAAACCAGGAATCTCATGCACCAAAGGTGAGCGCTCTATCACTGAGCTACCACGCTTAAAGCAAGTGAAGGGTGAAAAACAAATTCCTCTTTTGCTATATTTGTCCCAGGACGAGCCGACAAGCTTTACCAGCTCGAAGGTCAAATGTTTCAATTTACTTCAGATAACACACACACGTGTAGAGTAGTGTTTGATTTCCCGCATTGTTTAAAAACGCACGAATGCTTACAACGATTTATCAAAAAGATAGTCGTAAACCTGGTTCGTTTGCTGAGATAAAAATCCGAAGTGGTAGTAATTCTTTGGCATAAAAATATTAGCTTCGATATTTAAATACCATTAATCTCACCTTTTTAATAAAACTGACAACGTCTATAAACGATGTTAAACTGGTTTATTATTTGATATAACTTATAATATCCTTTTCTTAAAACTGTTAAGTACACAAACTCACTGACTAGGTAACCGTAAAACATGTCCATATCATCAACTATCCCATAATAATCACTTACATATATTAAAAACATTCTTCTTTTGTTAAAGTAGAAATGAACATTCTACTAAGTATAGTGCATATGTATGAGTACTTTCTGCCCAAGGTATAGGTAAATATTACACAAGCCAAAGTATTTTGTTGTATAAAATGTCGCTCGACAAAGGGACTGAATATAAAAGTCATGAGTAGGCTTGGCTTTTATCTTCAAGAACCACTGGTCCGTTTACATTAGTGTTTTTACATATGTCCATCATATTTTAATCGCACCTTGTATATCTATTCATTATATTTCACATATACATTAAACAAATCTTTCATTTCATCAATAATTATCTTTAATTACATTAATTATATTTATTTCATTATTATCTACTATATTATTATTACATTTTCTTATTAAAATATCGTCGCTCATTTAATTCGTCGTCGAAGTGTGCGATATCAAAAAATGTAAAGGACAAACGTGGGTTACAAATAATATTAATCTTTGCGGGCGCATTAAATAACAAATAAATCAGATGTTGCATTTAAAGATATACATAGTAGCACTAAGATGTTATAATAAAGAAGAATCTCTTTCAAGTTAGTCGTTGAATAATTAGTTTTATAGAATAGAGCTTCTTTTTAACGTAATCTTTGACAATTAAATTTTCAACACAAATCAATCTAATATAAATAATCTTTGCTTTTAATTAATTATAAATCGAATTATAATTCTTCACATTAACAAGAAAGAATAAAAATCATTTGGAAATTATCATTGAGTAATGAGAATTAAAGAGAATTAAATTGAATAAAAATCATTTGAAAATCAATTTTCCAGTCTACTTAAAACTCTATTTAAGCATCTCAAGTATTTTTAAGAATCGTTTTCATTATTGATATTAACACATAAACTTTAAAATGAAAATTTACAAGAATCTACAACTAACATGAATTTAACCTAATTTCAGTAACGGTAATCAGGTTACATTCGAACTTGCATACGGTTCTAATAACGTACACTGTACTGCGCTATCATGATTAGGTTCTACATTGTGTTGTACATGTCCCTCATCATGATTCCGATTTTGATATGGAATGCCATCTCTTGATCTCCAATTACGTCTATCCACGTAGTTCGATGTATTTCTGGAGTTTCGCTCAGTACTTCGATTATTTTTATGTCTATTGCGGTTGAGTGGTCTGACATCATAATTACCATGATTAGTTAGGTTAGGCGGATTCCCTACATAACCTTGTCTATTTTGCTCATTTTGATTGCTAGAGTATACTCGGCTTAGGTTAGGTTCTGTATTATTCACACTCCGAATATTTAAATTCCGAACAGGCACCAAATGATCTAAATTATTCTTATTTTTACCCATTCCTGATTGTGAATTCATGGCATGGTATTGAGTTTCGTAGCATTGAACAAGCATCAATAAATGGCTGAAACTCATACACTGTGTGGAAAATAAGATCTGTTGCAGTTTAAATGGAAGCAAATTTCGAATCGATGCTATTATTCTCGATTCCGATTGCAAAGGATTAACGACCTTTAATTCGTTGTAGACATTTACAACAAACTCTACAATAGATTTGTGCAATCGAGGATTGAAGTGTTGATTTCTAAGGGTGGCATCTCTATTTGCCAGCAAAAAGTCATTTTCATAATTTGCGATCAATGCCGCTTTGAATTCCTCATAGGTACTAATGTGATCACGTATGGCTTTAAACCATAAGGAACAAGGTGGGAGTAATACATGGGGTATTAATTTCATATATTGTGATCGATCGATAGACATTATATTGCATTCGTCTTGGAATTTCTCTAAGAAAGAAGTAGCATTCTCATTACACTTACCACTGAATTTGCTCATAGCTCTAATTTCACTCATTTTAACACTTAATTTTACCTTCTTTTTCTCATTCCTTGCTCTTGTTGAGTGATAGTTCCTATCCGTGACGTGCTGTGCTATGACACCATCTATGTTTCGCTCATCAGTGCTCTTCGGACAACTTTCTTCTAGTATAATATCCTCATCAGATCCGGGCGAAGGCGAGTTCATCTCTGGTGAGTGAGGCAACTCAAAGCGATCACTACCCAAGTTATTACGGTAAATGTTGTCTTTAGCCTGTAACGTTCTAATCTCTTCCTGAATAGTAGCTAACAACTGTGTATTTACACGTATGTTATTAGAGTTGTTGCTGACCTGGATCTTTTGCTGTTTAATGGAAGATTGTATTACTTCTAAATCTTTTTTTACAGCACTAATTTCTTGGTTTTGTTGATTGTGCTTTTCTTGACAATCATCGGATATCCTTTTTAACTTTTCCTCGAACTGTGAGGAAATGTCGTTCACCACCTGGACAATTGTCTGTTTCGTTTCATCTGATTTCTGTTCTATCCGTCTACTTAATTCTTCATATTGCTTGTTAGCTTCGTCAGACTTCTGCTCTATGGTCTGCTTTAATTCTTCATATTGCTTGTTAGCTTCGTCAGACTTCTGCTCTATGGTTTGCTTTATCTCGGTAGACATCTGCATTATTTGTCGCTGTAAAGCTAACAAGATATCTTCCGATGCCAATCCTGGTGTTACACTAGTCTCATCGCTGTCACTAGTATTTGATTCCTGCTGCATTGTTTCGTTGTCCATTTTTCTTATGATTACCTTACCACTTCGCAATATAGTTAAGTTCGTATTCATTAACTGTAGTATAAAAGTAAATTCAACCTTACTCTTCTTCTTCGGGAACTGAATTTACAAAGTCCCGGGTGAGGTAAACCAAATTTTTACAACGATTTATCAAAAAGATAGTCGTAAACCTGGTTCGTTTGCTGAGATAAAAATCCGAAGTGGTAGTAATTCTTTGGCATAAAAATATTAGCTTCGATATTTAAATACCATTAATCTCACCTTTTTAATAAAACTGACAACGTCTATAAACGATGTTAAACTGGTTTATTATTTGATATAACTTATAATATCCTTTTCTTAAAACTGTTAAGTACACAAACTCACTGACTAGGTAACCGTAAAACATGTCCATATCATCAATTATCCCATAATAATCACTTACATATATTAAAAACATTCTTCTTTTGTTAAAGTAGAAATGAACATTCTACTAAGTATAGTGCATATGTATGAGTACTTTCTGCCCAAGGTATAGGTAAATATTACACAAGCCAAAGTATTTTGTTGTATGCTTAGCAACCCATCACCAGTGACACATTTCTTTGTATGCAACAAGCTCTGGTTAGAATGACACCTGTGCGGCTTGAAAACGAGTAATAGCTACAGAAATCGCAAATAACCGATTCAGAAAGCGAAATACTGTAGGTGTATGCTACAGGGGCATATCGACTCACGCTGATTGCAAAAAATACTGGGAACATATTCACTCCAGGGACATTTTTACTGAAGCCAAGAAATTCATGTGAAAGATGTAATGATTTTTCGGTACCGGTACTTGTGCAAGACTCTTGCGCAAGAGTCTTGGTCTTGCAGGTATAGTCTTGGTCTTGGTCTTGCACCCCTTGGTCTTGATCTTGGTCTTGCATCGGGATTCCTGGCCTTGCTCTTGCTCTTGGTCTTGGTCTTGCATGCAAGACTCTTGCAGAAACTGCAAGACCAAGACTTTTGCGCTCATCACTAGCTATAATTTTTATCTCTGGTAAGGGGGTTCCATGATTTGTTCCCGGGTCAAGAAAGTTTGTGGTGGACAAAATTGTGCCCATGGATTTTCATGGAATTCTGCCGTTTCTTCCCACTTTCTCATTCCGCCAATTCTTCCATCATTCACTTGCTTTCATCATCGTCTCCCTTGTCAGTCTATAAGGCAAAAGCATAGGACGTTAAACTCAAAGATTTCATTTCGTTTCATTTCCTTCATTCTTGAAATTAAAAAGTTTTCTTTTCTGATTTGTGAAACTACATTTACTGTTTTCGAAACAGTTCGCATTTTCCATTTCCAACTCAAATCTCGTACTATTATGATATTTAACAATGGTAATCCTTTTTTTACTGCTTTATTTCAATTCACAATTTATTAAACATTTTTTTACTATTTATTATCAGCCGATGGATCCTATTCTTCACACCTATTTCCCAAAATTTTCTAATTCTATTATTTTTGGATTGAAGTTCTGCAATGATGTTTACGAACCAAATACATTTAATTTTTCTATTTTCTGCTGGAGGTCCTTCGTGGCTAAGCGGTTAGCGTGGGACATCCAGGTTCGATTCCCCGCCAGAGCTCAGTGGTTCGGAATTCACGTTAAGCTGTAGGTCCGACGTCTCATATAGCCTCACTGCTGAAAGAGACGCTAAATTAAAAATCAAGTCAAGCCTATTTTCTGCTGAAACATCTGGATTGCTTATTTTTAAGGAGTTGGGTTTACCAGAAACTTTGTATATTTTCTCTGTCTCTCCGCGTGTCCATCCAAGAGACACAAAATCTCAAGAACTTGATGGTTCACCATCAATTTTGACCAGGATGTGCAGGATCAAAAATTAGGAACCTAATTCGTTGATAGAGATGATCCATCCAATTGATCCGAAGATATACACAATAAAAAAATTGGTTCCCGTGTATTCCTATAGGAGTAACTATGGATGTTGCCGTTGTTTGACAGATTGCCCGCAGTGCTGTTGAGGTTAGCGGGTTAGTATAATACTCAGGATGTAAACTACTATTCTGCAAGTGGAATACAATACTAAATTGAATGTAAATGGGGTTCTACTCGACAAAACTAAAGAATTTAATTAGTTTCTATTTGCAAACCTTCAAGGGTCTCAAAGTATACTTCATTTAGTCTTGAGGTATTATAGGCCTACTATAGTTTGCTAAGCGGTTTGGTTTACCAAAAAACAAACCAAATTACTTTACGCGGTATACACAGTGACAATGGTGCTTATTTAAAAATAAATGTTGAACACTGTTTCTGCACAAAACAGAATTGATCGAACCATAGATCGTAGGGGAGTTCGAATATGATATTTCCATTTTCAAGAGGCTATCAATCTATTCTCACTTTCTCAACCTTTCTGATATCGTGACCACTCTTTTATCACTTTCTCTTGCCATCAACTTCCATAAGTAATTTCCAGTTTGTAATAAGCTTTCCGATTATTGCTTATAGCTTACTACTTATGATTAAAACTTTATACGCTATACGAACAGGAATACTTGTGTGACAATAAACATGTAAATAGAAATATGTCTATCAAAATAAGAAATCCAAATTAACCTTTAAAAATAATTGTAGATTTTACTGCTACAACATCCCAATTACATTTGTCTTTCATTCTTCCATTTACAACCTTCTATAGATATACACGGCCCAAAAGTAGGTGTACAGTCCCGTACTCAATTCACTCTATTTCATTGTTATCAAACAGATATACCTAGTTCCTTTATTATTTGCTCTTAATGTATTTTTCTTTATACCTTAGACCCGGAACAGCCGAAACAAATAAAGCCATAAGCTAGAATGTTATACTTGATCAGTGCAGGAGTGTGTACCTACTTTTGGGCTACCCTATATATTCTTCTCGCGACCACAGGTTGAGAAGACGCTGGCTACGCAATGGAAAATGAACTGACTATCCATTGGCAAGGAAAAATCAGTAAAATGTGGCAGTATCACGCTCGCAAGTCATTCTTAGACACCTATGAACAGAGAAAAACTATGACTCAGATGCTCTAGAGAAAAAAAAATGACACATTCTGTAGAAACTTAGGTTGATTTCTTAAAACCGTATGTCGCAAACTTATAGACTAAATAAATCAGATTGAGGGTTAAGTGGATTTTATACTAATCTTGCTACACTTCATGCAGCAGAACACTTTTGAGCAGAGTTTCATGCAGTGTTGGGTAAGTTACTTGTAAAAATGTAACGCGTTACAAGTTACTTTACTTTCCCTTAAAATGTAACGCTTTAGTAACGCGTTACTTGCCTCAAAAAAGTAACTGTTACTTTACTTTGAAAGTAACGCGTTACTAACGCGTTACTTTTAGGTCCGAAACTTTGAATATGTGAAAAATATCTTTTTACTTCAGTTTTCCGTTCTACTATACTACCGCTATTATTATTATTATTATTATTATTATTATTATTATTATTATTATTATTATTATTATTATTATTATTATTATTATTATTATTATTATTTTATTATTATTATTGCAGGTTCTGAATCGATTTATGTAAATGCAAGGACAAATTTTTACTTGACAACTATATGAACATTTTAATGTAATGTAACATTGACTAAAATGCCATACTGCGTTACTCGCATGGATGGGCACAAGTGAATTCGAGCAAGTTTTCTTTGAAACTCGATTCGACTAGAAACAGACATCTTTGAGCTCGACCCGAGAACTCGGCTTGAAAAATTTCCTCCAACTCGACTCGAATTCGCGTCGAGTCGAACCAAATCTGGTGTATAGTTTCGAGTACTCTCTTCAAGTATCTTACATAGACAATATAATTATTATCAATGGTACTACTACTACTATAACTTATTATTATTATTATTATTATTATTATTATTATTATTATTATTATTATTATTATTATTATTATTATTATTATTATTATTATTATTATTATTATTATTATAACAACACTGTATAAAGATGAAAGATAGGCGGTTTATATTTCTATATGAATACTAAAAAAGTAGTTGATTTCCAACCTCGGTAGTCGTGAAGTCTAGGAGTCAAGGACATTGTTCACGAGCTTCTAAATTTGGGTTGAGGGTGCACTGCCCAAATATCTTTAAAACTGCTCGGCCCAGGTTTAGAATTATCAACGACTCGAGCAGATCGGCTCACAGCTCATTCACTATCGACCCAAACCGAGAAGTGAGCTGAGCCAACAGCTCACCCAATCGAGTCGGCTAGAGCCCTTCGCTCAGTTGAGTCAAACCGAGCAGATCATCCCAACCAAGCCAGCTCGAGCCGATGGTTCACCCCAAACGAGACGGCTCGAGCCATCTGAGTTGAGCCGAGCTAAGCTTGTTATAAAAAATCTCTTGTAGTCTCGCTATCGAGACGAGACGAGACGAGATGCGAGCAGTGTCCCCTCTCATGAGCAACACTAAAAGTATTCCATATTACTGCTTAGCTTACATTTCTCATGGCTTTCGCTCTCCAGTATACTCAGGCCATGATTTCAAAACGAGTTAAAACGAGCGAGGCATTTATCAAACTCGACTCGACTCGAAACTCGACGCCAAAAACAGTGAATCGGCTCGGAACTCAACTTGAGAATATTACTTTTGACTCGACTCGAAACTCGACTTGGATTCGAGTCGAGTTTTAGCTTGACTTGTGCCCATCCCTATGCGTTAGAAAAAATGGTTGCTTATGCTGATTCTGCTAAACTAATTATATAATAATAACAATGTTGCTATGTAAAATTAAAAATACAGAATATAGAGAAACATTACACTACAACTGACAAAATGAGAACACATGAACTGGGGTTGAATCAAAATTTGCCAATTACTCTAAAATCGATACATGCTTTTTAAAGCTAGTTGTTCCAAACTCATAATCAACGGGACTTTAGAATATGCAAACTGATCTAAAAGAACTCTAATATTACATACCATCAACATTACAAAATAAAGTAGGCCTGCTCATCAGAACACAGTTTATTCATATTAATCCCTTACTAAATGTCGTTAGTTATGGCACCCTAGTTGTTGATAAATATTTCCCGCCGGGAAACCACTTTACTTTTAAATTCTGTTCACCATCATCTTCAGCTTTCAAGAAAAAGTATTCTTTCAAATGTTCGAACGATAAAATATTTTCGTTCTCCATCTTTATAAAAACAACACCAATGAAAGTAAAATAGACTACCAGTACCATTGCACTCGTAGTTCACTCACTGAATGTATTGATTTGGAGTTGTCAAAATCTAAGACAAAATCTTCTAGATGCTTGCAATCAGTACACGTGATTTCCCTGAGGCTGTCCTCATCTTCCAAAAAGAGCAAGTGGCACTATATTTTGTTATGTAAATAAACAAATCAAATTGTATCTATGAATGTATTTGCAAGCCTACCAGCATAAAGTTCGTAAGGCGAAACGGGAAAATGCACATCGAGATTTCCCGTTCCGTCTTACATTAAGATGAAAAGTGATAACAGGTTTTACATGCAAATTTCATTGCTATAGGTCATAAGGCGAAACGGGAAAAGGCGAACAGTGCAGGAATTGTCGATCACTGACATCGTTCATGCTCCATTGTTTCATTCTGAGAAATTCACTTACAGGATACAAACATTTGTTTCCGAAAAAATATACATATATTGTAGTTACTCATCCGAAATGTAACGCGAAAAAAGTAACGCAAACTAGGTACGTTACTTAAAAATTTGTAACGCGTTACCGTTACAGTTACTTTGGAAAAGATGTAACGCGTTACTAGGAAACGTTACTTAAAAAGTAACGCGTTACAAGTAACGCGTTACTTGCGTTACGTTACTTCCCAACACTGGTTTCATGTATTCTACTTTTCTGAATCCCTGAATAAGTATAATGTGAAAATTGGGGTCACTAAAAATACTTATGAAGTTTGTCAACATTATTCTCAGGGAAATTCCTTAACCGTGTTAAATTATTCGATTTTTAAATGAAACTATGCAGTTTCACCCTACTTATGCTCTGTTTGTATCCTAATTCTGCTAAGTTCAGGCTGGTCATTAGTGATCATGTGTTGGAATGGCATCACAAGCACACACACACACACACACACGCACACATATATATATATGTATATATATATATATACAGAGAAAAATCCGTTGTCCGGACAGCGGTATTTTGTACAAATATACGGTATCCTCTTGCTTACTATATAAATCAGTACGGAGCATACGTTATCCGTATGCTACATAGGCACTGCCCTTAGATGTTACATCATGCCGTTGCAGGATGTCTGACATCTAACAATTTTCCGTATATAACATATATATACTTATGTTACCTTCGTCAGCTATATGTTGTATACAACCATTTGTATGTGAGATCCTGACTGCCTACATTGTTCCATACGGAAAGTACGTATAGATGGAACACTTATACAGAAAGTATTATAAAACTTGCATTTTCAGTTATATGTCTGCTGTAGGTTAAATCCAAAAACTACAGTAATTACGCATGTAACCTATCTTTTTAAGTACGCCGTCGTGTGGATGTTCAACTTATAATTTTAATTATTAGTCTTTGTTTTAAAAAAAGTATATTTTCCCGGTAATCTCATATAAATTTAATAAGGATCTAACCATACTCTTCGGAGTCGAATCATGAAACACACTATAATGAGATCTATGTAAGAAAAAAAATGGTGATAAAGCAAATTTAATGTGCGTTATATCTTTGACATAGGTGTCCTTATTTCCCATATTATTTTCTTGTTTGAAACAGTATAGTTCCGCGATGATCCTATATAAATTTTATGAGGATGTTAATACCATATTTGTATGTATGATCACGGATAACTTCGACGCTGATCAATGCAAACTAATTTTTATTATAAAACTAAAATCGGTAACAGCTTCACGAACTAAAAGACTTTTTGCTTCATTAGACATTATCTGAGCATCTGATGAAGCCAAAGTGTTCTTAGTTGCCGAAACTCGTACACGATTTTAGTTTTATAATAAGAATCGGTTTAAATGGGATGAAAATCAACATCGAAAAATCGAAAAAGTCATGAGAATATTCCGTGGAAACGTGAAAAAAGTCATGAGAATATTCTGTGGAAACGTGCCCTTACGTGTCAGAGTACAAGAAAGAGAACTTGAAAAGATAGATCATTTCAAATATCTAGGAAGAGTTTTGACGAGAAATGCTTACTGCACCAAAGAGATCAGGTTAAAAATTACCTTGGGGAAAGAAACATTCAACAAGGAAAGATCACTCTTAACTAGCAGGCTTAATATTGAGCTAAGGAAGAAATTGGTCAAGTGTTATATATGGAATATATGAATTTTATGATACAGATATTTGGATAATATGGAAGTTAGAGAAGAAATAGGACTATTTACATAGTTTCAAAATGTGGTATTGGAGGAAGATGGAAAAAATAAAATGAATAGACAGAAAGTAACAAACGAAGATGTTTTAAAACGGAAAGGAGAGAAGAGGGTGATTTTAACCAGTACTCTTCGTAGGAAAAGGACCATTTGGGTTCGATACATCTTGTCAAGAAATATTCTCCTTCATACCATCATAGAAGGAAAGATGGAAGGAAATCGAGGAGTAGGAAGAATAAGAATACAACTGATCGATGACTTGAAAAATGGAAGAAAATATTGGAAGTTAAAAGAGGAAACTGAAAATCGAGAAAGGTGGAAAAAATAATTTTAGGCCTAAAACAAAAATAAGTAAAAAATAAATAAAATACTTCATTAGTCTCAGGTCCTGCCAAAAGGCAAAATACTTAATAATAATAATAATAATAATAATAATAATAATAATAATAATAATAATAATAATAATAATAATAACACGTACTAGGCAAAACTGGTGTAATGTGAAATATATATATATATATATATATATATATATATATATATATATATATATATATATATATATATATATATATATATATATATATATATATATATATATATATATATATATATACATTGTCTTTCGGACGAACGAACAAAGAGGCTGTAAGAACTTTTGATAAACCTAACTACTGCAAATTATGTATCGAAACAATATCGCATAATACATGTAGCTACTCTCTAAAGGAAAAATGTGTTGAAACATCAATGTGACAATTTTACGACGTCTGCACGCATGGTCTTGAGTAGTGTACGTGAAAAAGAGACGACCTATCCCAACTACGTAAAAGTTAATGAATATTTCATTTTAAAAATAAGAACTTTCTCTTTTCATTTATTTGAATATCTTTTACGTCGTAACAATAACGTTTCTTAACATAAACAACATTATATTTAACCTAGATCGATAATTTCCATAATTTTAAGATATTACTTTCTTATTTAGAAAAGTGAAACAAGCGCTGATCAGTATAAAAACCAACAGTTACATAGAGAATCATCATTAATCGTTTGAAGAACCACAAACAGTCAAACAAAAAAATGGCTTCTTTAAGATTTGTTGTGTTAATTGTAACTTTGGGACTTGCATCTTCCAGCACATTGAAACGAGAACAATTTTCTTCAGAGGATGTCTCGGAAAAGAAGATGGCGGATTGTTTATCAGAGGGCGACTTCCAATGTATTAAGCTCAGAGCCCTGGCTGACGTTTACAAACTAATCAATGGAAATCCCGTAGATGTTGCTGATGGAGTTAGTGTGGAATATTCTGGAGACATATCTGAATCCATTAAACCCAAAGCTCTTGTGCAAGAAGGCTGGAGTGGTTTGTTTAATATGATTCCCAGGATGATGAAAGGATTGTCTCTAAAGTTAAGCATGGTTCCTGGTGGAAAACTTGTGGTATCCAAAAGCCAGAAGGAAAATGGATTGGTTAGTTTGTCTGTTGAGCCTGAGGCCACCTTCGAAGCACGTAAGTAGAAATAACTAAGAGTTTAAGAACTTATATTATAAAGTATTATCTTATAATAGTAGCAAGGCTACAAAAGGAATTGCTCGACTTCTTCGTCAAAATTGCTTTATGACTTTGCCCTACACTATTTTCCAAGTTAAAGATATTCTATACCGAAACCATATATATATATTGCAAGGATCCCCACATATATATATTAGTTTATATCATTAGGGTCCCAATGGCTCAAGTGGCTTTCAAACAGTTTGTTATATCAAAACTCCTTTATGTATTTATTTGTCTGTTTGTCCAGGAAACAAAAATATCTCGAAAACTACTTGATGGAACACTATCAATTTTGGCATGGATGTAGAGGGGTCAAAATTTAAGAATCGAGTTTGCTAATGAATGTGATATTCAAACCGGAAATCCCCCGCATAGCGTAGTCGTTTACGCTCTCGCCATTGGCGCAAGCAGTCTCGGGTTCGATTCCCGGTGTGGACATAGTCGAAAAACTATAAAAGCTTTTTGAAGCTAACCATCCTGAGTGAGGTTTCCCTAGGTTTTCCCCATTCAGTTCAGCAATTGCCGGGATGGTACCTTACAAAGGAACCCACGCTGCTTCTTTCCTTCCATTTCCTCGAATAATGTGATCGCCGAAAGACGTCATCCCTCATATGTGACGGGATAACATGGCCATAGATACCGAATGCCCAGAAATCTAATTTCTAATTCTAATCTTAGTGACAGGCTAACATGGCCATAGATGCCGAATGCCCAGAAATCTAATTTCTAATCCTAATCAAACCGGAAATGATACAATCAACCATGTTTGGTTTTAATGTTGATTACTATAATGTAAAAACAGTAATACATAGCAAAAAGCAGTTTTCTGAAATCAGTTAAGCGTCTCAAGAATATATTTCATTTTCACTGTAATCTCTCCACTAAACCCGGAAGTGATAGATCTCTACTACCATTTTCGGTTTCAATATGAATTGGAAAATAACGCCATACGATCTTACCTCCTTCACGTGGTGGTATATACGTCGTACTGGTACTTGTTTTATGGTAATTTTTCGTTCAGAAACTACATATGTAATTGAAAATCGTAAGACATTCCTACAAAAATTCAACTTTTTTCATAGCTAATAACAAGTTAGTTTGTATTATTGATCATACGGAAACATTACCTACGGAACTACAGTTAACCTAACAAATAACTTGAAAGGGTTATCGTTCAGGGACATATTTAAAGCGTGCATTCTATTCCGTAATGCTCTAACTTGCTATGAGCACACCAATGGTTCCCTTACTACACATCATTGAAAATGGCTGGTTTTAAGCTATTAAAGTGGCGATTAATCAGTGTGTCTCCGGTTCGAATCTCACTCGAGGCACTGATGTTACGTGCTGTCTTTTCAAAACTCATTTCAATTTCATTATTCATTTCTTATCAGCTCCTTTAACCAAAAGGACAGATTTATGGAACGTAAAAGAATAATATTAATACTGAAGAGTCCCGAAAAATCGACCTAGTATGGACACAAGGGTGGCCAAGTTTGTGAAAATGCCGGATTATCGGGAATGGGGTTACAAAAGAATGATTTTTTATTTTTTCTTTTTTTAAAGAAAATACAGTACTCTACTTGTATGTATCGGTTGCTTGAGAATACAAAGAGAATAAACTGACCAACTATCCTTAAATAAAGGAAAAGTACGTACTTTCTGAAGACATAGGGCCTTTACCATCAGCTTATGCAGGAATTTATTTCGAGGGGGTCCAAACTTAATATGAGGGTATTTTACATTAAACTTACTAAAGTTGCCCTTAAAATTAGGCTAAATATGCACAAATCTTGAATAAAGAGTTGAGAAAAAGAATCATAAAATGCTTCGTATGGAGTGCTGTACTGTATGGGGCAGAAACGTGGACATTACGTAAAGGTGATGAAAATCGACTGGAAGCCTTCGAAATGTGGGTGTGGAGAAGAATGGAAAGAATTAGTTGGGTCGAGCGGAAAACGAATGAGTGAGTGTTAGAAATGGTGGGTGAGAAAAGAACACTTTTTGATATTATTAGGAAGAGGAAGAGAAACTGGTTGGGGCATTGCCTAAGAAGAAATTTTATCATGAGGGACGTCCTAGAGGGTATGGTGGCGGGAAAGAGAGGGAGGGGTCGAAGGAGACTACAATTAATGGATGATATAAAAACAGAAAGATCATACGCGAAGACGAAGAAGATAGCGGAGGACCGTGGAGCATGGAAGCTTCTCAGCTGCGGCAAATATCCTGCCAATAAAGGCTGAATACATATGATGATGATGATGATGATGCACGAAAGTCGAAATTTCGGGGGGTCCGGACCCCCACAACCCACCCTTGCGTACGGTAATTTACCTGATAAGACAAAACTCAGAAAAATAGCCGCAATAACGTTGAACGGGTCTACATACGGGCTTTTTTCGCCTTGCAAAGGTGTGGCCGAGTTATGCGGACTGCCGCGTTATCCAGTGCCAAGTTTCCAACTCTACTGTAATAAATTAAAACATGAAATCCACAATACGAATTCTGCATAAGAAAATGAGTTAAGTTTTATTTTTTAATGTTAATATTATATCACACAGTTGAATAAATATTTAATACTAATAAGTAAAATAATTTTAATTTAAACACAAAATGTGTTTCATTTGAAGAATTATCAATATAAAATTTTAAAATAAAACCTTTGGTAATGACAATAAAAATGATCACCCGAAAATGTACATTTATGAATGAATGACGTATGAATAACCACCGTTACGGCCATCGTTACGCATTAAGAGGTTAACGGATCAGGCTTGCCAACTGTACGATAATTTATCGTTGATATATGATAATTTAAGCCTTAATGCTATATATGATAGTAGGTGAATATTACGATAATTTTAGAAGGCACTTTTTCTTTTGCAGTTTTTGAATGAGCAAATAAATTGTAGATGCGCATTAAATAATTATAAATCACACACACTGGGTTTTTAACAATCGTTCCCGCTAAAATAAATAACCATAACAATTTGAGAATTGACAAATGGCAACTTTGCATCCATTCTTTAAATTCAATTACGTTTACAAGGGGGTGGAAATATTGTTGTTGTTCAGAGTAGTCTGAATAAGGATTAAAAAATAGTGAGGTCAGTGACGCCAAGGCCGCCCATTAGGAGGGGCAAGGGGGGGCGCTCACCCTCCTATAGAAAATTGTACTTCGGAATATCGAAAACCTAACATAATTTTTAGAATATTTGCTACAAGATTTGAAACTGTATTTGAAATGTCGCTTATACTTGTCTCCCTCTTGGAAACCACAATATGGGCGCCCTTGAGTGACGCCAATTTGGAGTTCGAAACTGAAGATTACTAGAGAAGTTTATTATATATTATTGCTATTATTATTAGTAGTATTACACTTGCTTCTACAATTATCACGTACATAACAAATATGCTATATATATATATTTAAAATATACGATAATTTTAAAGATGAAAATCGATAATTTTGTTCTCTGAGATTGGCAACTTTATAACTTATTGACGTCACTATCGAACTCGAGTGAAATAATTGCTGTGGCTCTCTACTACATTGAACATAATTCAGTAATTCATTATCATTCAAGATATATTGTGTCGAGTAACGGACGAGAGTATGAATATTACTATCTTATAAAGTAGCCTGTAGTCGCTAAAGTCCTCGCCTTAGGTGCGAGTGGTCCTGGTGAGGACATTCAGTCGAAAAACATTAAAAGCTTTTTTTTTGGGGGGGGGGGCAGCCATCCTGAGTCAGAATTTCCTCATTCCTACCAGGCAAATAACGGGATGGTACCTAACGTAACGGTCCCAGCTCGCTTTCTCATTCCTTTCTTCCTCCCCAATTTCCAGGGCAGTGTGACAGACTAACATGGCCATAGATAACCCAGAAATTTAATTCCTAATCCTAATCCTCCAATATATTAAGCATAATACTGTGATCCTAATAAACTCTTAATATAGTCAGAAAAGTTATTAAGTTTGTTATACAGTAATGGGCAAAGATCTCGTGGATCAGAACGGTCCCCTGAAAAGTTCTATCCGGCCCTCCGGTATGATTCCTAGTCTGACGAATGAAAAGAAATTTATGGCTACTTTCAATGTGTTGTATTAGAAACAGGACGACAGATCAGCATTTAATTTCACTTCTTAGGATCAGCGTATCCCACTTCAAATCTGATCATGATAAACTTTAAACATTAATAGGGCCATATCATAAGAATTTTGTAAAATATATCATTCTCAGTGTTGTCACAGTCCTAGCTCTGGCGTGGGCTGAAAAATAGTACCAAATTGAAACAAAAAGGGCTGAATTCATCATTATTTGATACCAGTGTAATACATGGCTCTATAACACGAAACTAAAAGAGATGAAGTTCTATAACACTCCTCCCCCTCTTCGAAGAGTCCAAATCAAGAAAGTGTTCTTTTTAAAAATTACTTTATAAAACCATCCAAATAGGAGGACCCGGTGTAGAACCGTTTTCTTATAGAATCTTTGCAACAACACATAAATTACAGATTTACTTGAGCACGCACTGGTCTTCTTCAAAAAATTCAACGTTTTTTTTTTTTTTTTTTTTCAAGTTAAAATTTCCACCACACTGCCTCTCTCGTCGGATGATCCCATCTAGCGTCATTTGTTTCCCAGTAAAGTTTGAATTACGAATACTCCACAAAAAGTTCGTTATGCGGTGCAACGTCACAGAATAAATGTTCAACAGCATTTTTTAGGAGTTCAACACGCAGTATGGGTAACGTGAGATGTAGGAAAAGTCTAACTGACATTTTTGAAAATGTAACAAGTATTTGTTAAACGGTGCTGAATTGGGTAGAATTGAACCAACTTTTTCACAAAAGGGGGGTGAAAATGGCAGCGTGATACTAACGGGCTGATGAATGACAAAAAGGGCTGAATTTGGTACAATTGTAACAAGAGTGGCAACACTGATCATGTTATGCATAAGTATTATGTCTACAATTTTAAAACTCGTATTCGAGTGTCTTAAAAACTCATATTCTATCAGCGTCTTTCAATTTTACAGATTATGCTTGCATAAGGAGATAGCTTTTGTAACATTGTGGAGCATTTAAGATGAAAAGTGGAAGTAGGGAGTAACACACGGGGCCAGGGTTTAAGGGAAGGGGTGTTCCTAGTCTGTATCACTTGATAGTAAGCTTAGTGTATTGTAGTGTGTATATTATGGTGTGTTGCACAGTACATGTCAGTATATTACGGTGTTTGGAAAAAACTTAATAAATTGTATTAGCCTGCCGAAAAATCTTTCTTTGTTCTAAAGTTTCTCCATCACTGGGTTAAGATGATTCATTGATAATGTACTTTTTTTTATCTAAACTTCAGTCTAACACAAAAGATTGGGCTTTCATTATTTACTGCTAACATGTTCAGACAATTGATTATGAAACAGCATTCACTTTAGTATACATTGAAAATGTATGTGTAAATATATTAGAACAAACGCAAATGCAACATCGCGAAGAAAAATTTAACTTCACTTACAAAGTTTTTTGTGACTGCTTAGAAGAACTTAGGAAAAGACTTGAAACTACAATAAAACATTTATACCTTCTGGATCAACTGTAGATCAGTCAGGTATTGGAACTAAGTACTCTTGAAAATTAATATACTCTCTAGTCATAGACATCTATGTTTCTCTTGACACATGAAGTAACTGAATGGAAGTCACATTTGTATTGTAAGCCACGTACAGCATATCAATATTCGTAAATTTTCTTTAAGAAAATTTCCCTCGATTAACACAAATTTTCCCTATTTTGTTGAGTTTCCAGTTCCTATGAGAGAAATTACAGTATGTGATAAGCCTGATTCAAATACATTAAAGGAAGTGTCAATCTCATCTGTTTATTGCTTCTATGTTTTTATTTTTTTTCAAATACGGTACTTCTTTGAATATACACACAACAATAGAAAAATACTATTGCATTTATAAATTTCTGAAGAATAAAGGAAAATTTAAGCATTTACATGGGTCAATTAACTACCGCAAGAATTTCACTGGATTTTCACGTTTTATGGAAAAATTCCCGTTATCCTTTTCCGCTAAATATACCTATGAAATTTCCCTCAAACTACGAACACTGCAGGCATTTTCAAGGATCCCAAGAGTTTCAGGTATCCTCTCATCTTGTTGGCTGATATAGATGGGACATCAAGAGTATTGACCTACATACTGTATATCAGAAAGTAAAGACCAACTGCTGTCGGCTCTCGTAGCCGAGCGGCATAAAAAAAAACATATAAAGTTTTAAACGCACGCTTCGTTATATGTCTATTTCCTATTGCAAAGATAAGGTGCAGGGTTTCAATCAAATGTACAATTTTTATTATGGTGTGCTACATAATTTATATACTCTGGCTCTTCATGAGGACAAACGAGTAGAATCCATTAAAGAGGTGAAGGCAAAATTATTACAAATCCATCGTCTTCAGCGAGCGGGAATTCATATTCGTAGTAAAACTCTATCCATGGATTCCGATGAGTGTGTGTCTGTATATCAAGTCTTGCGTGAGCGTCAGAGCTCTAGGTCTTAACTTATTAAAAGTATCACTGATGACCATAGGGAATTTTTAGTTGTTTACTGAAAACATTTATTTACCCGGCGGCACTTGCACCAAGTCTTACAGACCCGTGCCACCTGTATTTGTAGCCTTTTACTATTATAGTAGCTGGCCGTTTGTTCTGATTGGGGTTGAAATTGAAAATTTTATTTTTCAACGAACTCTTCTGAACATGATTTATTTACCTGGTAATAACATATTGATAGTTTTGATTTTTTTAGTAAATAATAATAGTAATTCTAGCATATTATTTATAACTCTTCAATTTTTTTCCAAAGATACACTAAAATGTAACACTTGTTTTGAAATTCGCAATGTACATGTTTAATATGCATAATACAAAATGAAATTATCAACTATAAAAAAAAAAAAAACTATTATTAACTAAAGATTTATAATTTAACAAATGAGTCTGTGAGACTTAGGCGCCAGTGTTCAGGTCACATTAACAGGCCCCGGGTTAACTACTAAGGAAGCGAGTTACAGTGAAAATGGAATTTTTACGTAATTGTTTCTTCCTGCTCAGATATTCGAAATCTACCAAATCAGTAAATATATAAATAAATCACAATAATGAAAACCATTCCATATTCATAAAAAAATGTATAAAATGCAATGGCGGATCTAGCCTGGAATCTGGGAGGCCTACCACCAAGTGGCCCATATTGTGGTTTCCAAGGGGGGCAAGTATAAGCGACATTTCAAATATAGTTTCAAATTTTGCTGTAACTAATGTAAAAATTCTATTGGGTTTTCAATATTCCCAAGTACAATTTCCTCTTAGGGGGGGCGAGCGCTCCACCTTGCCCCCCCCCTGATGAGCGCCGTTGCCTACCATTATTTTTAGTGATAAAAATAACTGAAACTATTATTTATATATTTTTGAAAGTTTACAGTAAATGTTGGGTTTTAGTCTTTATTGCAAAATTTTTGAAACATTACATATAATTTAAGTTGCTGTTTTTCTGTTATTTAATGTGTAAAACAATACTTCAGTTCTACAATATCAACGTCCAACTAGATACCCATAATATCAATCGGGAAAGAGTTAAGTTGGAAAATTCTGCAGGACCCATAAAAAAATTGTAAACTCATGATACATGTATCATAGTCTGGGTTCTGGTTTGTCTTTCCAGTTTTTACCTTTCTAGATCCGCCCCTGCTAAAATGTATTAGGGATTTGTAAGTAGATAACGATCTCTTGCTACTGAGTAATACATAATTGATATAATTAAACGATTGTATTTTTCGAAAGAACATATAGCTACATAATATTCTATTCTTTCTAGGTGGTGAGAAGCGTAAAGCTATGATGTCTATGATGATGTTTGGAGGACTTTACAGTACACTGTTCATCCTGGGATTGGCAGCAGCTAAATTTATTGCGTTCAAGGGATTGATTGTTGGAGCTATAGCTCTTGTTGTTGCCGCAATCAATGGACTCTCAAAACTAGCAAGCCCAAGCAATTCCAATGCTGGATACGGATACTCCAGTTACGGCTATGGAGGTATTAAAAGAAGTCTTTCAGATAACTTTGTTTTAGATTCCATATCAAAGGAGCCGTAAACAAGCCCATTGCCAATTAAGGTACGTAAAACAATTGTTTGTGTTAGATAATTTAAAGTATCTATAACATTGAAAGTAGAAAAGATACTCCAGAATCACAGAAAAGATACTCCAAAAGCAGCTTAATTTCTCGTTAGCAATGTTTATGTAAATCTTGTTCAATCTAAGCTTAACTTAATTGCCACACTACAACCGAGCTTCTCACTATATGATGTTAGTAAGTATTACTTTTCTCGCTAAATTGCTTCCAGTTTGGCCCTTTCAAGTTAAAACTGTTTCACCGTGGACATTTTATGCTTATATAATGTTAAATTCATGCTAACTTTATCGTCAGCTGCTCATACATTTTCTTCTTCAGTACTTTTTAAAAGTGCAGTTTCAACCCCATTAATAGATGAGCGGGCCATAGAAGGTAACGCCTTCTCCTGGGGCAGTGACATTAATTTATGTGTAGTAAAAAGGTATTAGGAAGGGGTATCAGGAATTCTTCAGTAACATTCTAAATGTCTTATAAAAATCACAATGCAATGATGCTGTGACTGTGAATGTTGTAGTTACTAGTGAATAAGCTTATTCCATATTCAAGAAATTACTCATAACATGTAATATGGTAAGAGTACACATAATGATTGGAAAATTGGACTAAATAGACTTTAATCTCATTTTGTTTCCATTTCATTTTCAGTTTGTGTCCTTAACTACAGCCCTATTCTATCCTTCACTAAACAACAAATTCTGAAGAAATGGAAGGATGAAATAATGAAGTCGTTCCAGATTACCGTTCTACGAAGTTATTTATTTTAACTTATATTCAGTAAAATAAATACGTATTTATTTTATATGCATCTGTTTACTATTTGTGATTTCACAATCCCCTTTGTTGCATATATTGTAAGTGAACTTGTATTGATATCATCGGGTGGATTAGCATATTATTATTAGATCCACTATTATTCCACAATTTATAGTAATTCAAAATCCAGTTCCTTGTAATATCATAATGTTTCTAACTAACTAACTAACTTTATGGACTATGGAACCCGGAGCTTTAATGCCGCTTTCACGAAAGCTCTCCACTGACTTGCATCTTTAGATAACTGGATCAAGTTTCTACTTTGTATTCGAATCTCTGTGAGATCCATCTTAATATTGTCCTCCCATCTACGCCTAGGTCTTCCTAATGGTCGTTTTCCGATTTAACTTCCAGTTAAGTCTTTGAAAGCGTTCTTACTTTATTTCATTCTGGCTACATGACCTGCCCACCTGAGCATCCTAGATTTGATAACCCTAAGAATGTCTGGTAAACTTTATAAATTATGTAGTTTCTCGTTAGGATGTTTCCGCCATTCCCCCATTTCCGTTCCTGTTGGTCCGAACATTCGTCTTAGGATCTTGTTCTCAAATACTTTCAGTCTACGTTCTTCCTTCAGGAAAAGCGACGATGCTCCCAACCATACAGAACAACAGACATGATTACTGTTTTGATAGATTTTAAGCTTCAAATTCCTCGACAGAATTCGCGATAATAGATTTTGAACTGAATAATAATACAAACTCCCTGCTTTTAGTCTGCATTTATTTTTTTCATGAATATAGTTTCAAGTTTCAGTGATGAAATATATGCTCTGATGTGAGAAGGCACTAGTTTGATCCTAGATGTACGTGTGTCGAGCTTCGCAATGGCAACGCCAAAGGTGTGCTAGGGAGCGGGCGCCTTCCCGGACGCTACTCTATTCCTAGAAAACTTATTGTATTTTAATGTAAGTTAAGTCATATAAAGCTATCCTTTACGGTACACAAAAGAATAGCTGCCCCCAAAAATGTCTCTGTCCCTCCGCTTAACCCCTTCCCCCCAAGAAAGGAGAGCTGGCGTCGTCAATGTTTCTCCCACATCTCATTCATTCAATTCTTTCTTTTAGTTATTCAATTACGTCCATCATACTTTTTTTAAACTTAAAAGATATATGTGTGGCTAATTATAGTGTCGTTAATTAAATTTTACTATTTAATACTTTTTATAAAAATAGTAAATCAAACATCTTTTGTCGATTCGTCAACGTTAGGAAATTCAAACTCCTTACTAAGTCCACGTAGGGAATCTTTGTGGGATAGAAAGCTGTTTTCTTGTGCGTAAGCATTTTTAGAAATTTAAATTGTATGTTTTCTATTGCTTGTAAATATTTATTTACATTCGGTGTCCAAATAACGCACGCATAGTTTTAATCGGGACCTTACGTACAAATTATAAAGTTTAATGAATGTTGACTCGTTTCTAAATTCTTTACCCATTCTATACATAAAACCGAGGTTTCTGAATGCAGCGTTAGAGATTGCATTGATGTGATGAGAGAAGGTCAATAAATAATAGTGTTACAATTTCGGCAAAATATGTCATTGCCTTCATCAGAGACGCTAATAAAATTTTAATGTTACAGCTTTTATATCTAAGAAAATGAGAGAAGGTCTTTTCTAAGAAATGAAATGAAATATTTGAGTTTTACGTCCCACGATTATGCCGGTTAGGTTAAAGGAGACGGTGATGATGAGTGA